>NW_027211994.1:0-300000 GCF_036971445.1 Narcine bancroftii | reverse complement strand
CCCTGCCTTTGATTCCCCATCTCTGATTCCGCACATCTGATTCCCTGCCTCTGATTCCCAACCTCTGAATCCCCATATCTGATTCCCCACCTCTGTTTCCCCGCCTCTGATTCCACACCTCTGTTTCCCAATATCTAAGTCCCCGCCTCTGATTCCCCAACTCTGATTCTCCACCTCTGATTCCCCAGCTCTGATTCCCCGCATCTGATTCCCCGCATCTGATTCCCTGCATCTGATTCCAAGCCTCTGATTCCCTGCCTCTGATTCCCAAACTCTGATTCCCCACCTCTGATTCCCCATATCTGATTCCCCTCCTCTGTTTCCCCGCCTCTGATTCCCCGCCTCTGTTTCCCCATATCTAATTCCCCACCTCTGATGCACCAACTCTGATTCCCCGCCTCTGATTCCCCAGCTCTGATTCCCCGCCTCCGATTCCCCGCATCCGATTCCCCATATCTGATTCCCCGCCTCTGTTTCCCCGCCTCTGATTCCCCGCCTCTGTTTCCCCATATCTGATTCCCCGCCTCTGATTCCCAACTATGATTCCCCGCCTCTGATTCCCCAGCTCTGATTCCCTGCCTCTGATTCCCCGCGTTCTATTCCCTGCCTCTGATTCCCCGCCTGTGATTCCCCATTGTCTGATTCACCACCTATGATTCCCCACCTCTGATTCCCCATATCTAATTCCCCGCCTCTGTTTGCCCGCCTCTGATTCCCCGCCTCCGTTTCCCCATATCTGATTCCCCGCCTCTGAATCCCCAACTCTGATTCCCTACCTCTGATTCCCCAGCTCTGATTCCCCGCCTTTGATTCCCCCCGTCTGATTCCCAGCCTCTGAATCCCCGTGTCTGATATCCTGCCTCTGATTCCCGGCCTCTGATTCCCCATCTCAGATTCACCGCCTCTGATTCCCCACCTCTGATTCCCCATCTCTGATTCCGCACATCCGATTCCCTGCCTCTGATTCCCCAGCTCTGATTCCCCGCCTCTGATTCCCCAACTCTGATTCCCCGCCTCTGATAACCCAGCTCTGATTCGCCACCTCTGATTCCCCATATCTGATTCCTCGCCTCTGTTTCCCCGCCTCTGATTCCCCGCCTCTGATTCCCCTTATCTCATTCCCCGCCTCTGATTCCCCATCTCTGATTCCCGGACTCAGATTCCCCACCTCTGATTCCCGGCCTCTTATTCCCGGCATCTGATTCCGGCCTCTGATTCCCGGCCTCTGATTCCCCATTTCTGATTCCGCACATCTAATTCCCGGCCTCTGATTCCCCACCTCTGATTCCCCATATCTGATTCCGCTCCTCTGTTTCCCCGCCTCTGATTCCCCGCCTCTGTTTCCCCATATCTAAGTCCCCGCCTCTGATTCCCCGTGTTTGATCCCCTGCCTCTGATTCCCCGCCTCTGATTCTCCATCTCTGATTCACCGCCTTTGATTCGCCACCTCTGATTCCCCATATCTGATTCCTCGCCACTGTTTCCCCGCCTCTGATTCCCCGCCTCTGATTCCCCATATCTCATTCCCCGCCTCTGATTCCCCATCTCTGATTCCCGGACTCTGATTCCCCACCTCTGATTCCCGACCTTTTATTCCCGGCATCTGATTCCGGCCTCTGATTCCCGGCCTCTGATTCCCTGCTTCTGATTCTGATTCCCTGCCTTTGATTCCCCATCTCTGATTCCGCACATCTGATTCCCTGCCTCTGATTCCCCACCTCTGATTCCCCATATCTGATTCCCCGCCTCTGTTTCCCCGCCTCTGATTCCCCGCCTCTGTTTCCCCATATCTAAGTCCCCGCCTCTGATTCCCCAACTCTGATTCCCCACCTCTGATTCCCCAGCTCTGATTCCCCGCCTCTGATCCCCGCATCTGATTCCCTGCATCTGATTCCCAGCCTCTGATTCCCTGCCTCTGATTCCCAACCTCTGATTCCCCACCTCTGATTCCCCATATCTGATTCCCCGCCTCTGTTTCCCCGTCTCTGATTCCCCGCCTCTGTTTCCCCATATCTGATTCCCCGCCTCTATTTGCCCACCTCTGATTCCCCACCTCTGTTTCCCCATATCTGATTCCCCGCCACTGAATCCCCAACTCTGATTCCCTGCATCTAATTCCCCAGCTCTGATTCCCCGCCTCTGATTCCCCGTGTCTGATTTCCTGCCTCTGATTCCCCGCCTCTGATTACCCATGTCTGATTCACCGCCTCTGATTCCCCACCTCTGATTCCCTATCTCTGATTCCGCACATCCGATTCCCTGCCTCTGAATCCCCGCCTCTGATTCACCGCCTCTGATTCCCGGCCTCTGATTTCCCGCCTCTGATTCCCTGCCACTGATACCCCGCCCCTGATTCACAACCTCTGAATCCCCATATCTGATTCCCCGCCTCTGTTTCCCCACCTCTGATTCCCCGCCTCTGATTCCCCATATCTCATTCCCCGCCTCTGAATCCCCATCTCTGATTCCCGGACTCTGATTCCCCACCTCTGATTCCCGGCCTCTTATTCCCGGCATCTGATTCCGGCCTCTGATTCCCGGCCTCTGATTCCCTGCTTCTGATTCTGATTCCCTGCCTTTGATTCCCCATCTCTGATTCCGCACATCTGATTCCCTGCCTCTGATTCCCAACCTCTGAATCCCCATATCTGATTCCCCACCTCTGTTTCCCCGCCTCTGATTCCACACCTCTGTTTCCCAATATCTAAGTCCCCGCCTCTGATTCCCCAACTCTGATTCCCCACCTCTGATTCCCCAGCTCTGATTCCCCGCCTCTGATTCCCCGCATCTGATTCCCTGCATCTGATTCCAAGCCTCTGATTCCCTGCCTCTGATTCCCAAACTCTGATTCCCCACCTCTGATTCCCCATATCTGATTCCCCTCCTCTGTTTCCCCGCCTCTGATTCCCCGCCTCTGTTTCCCCATATCTAATTCCCCACCTCTGATGCACCAACTCTGATTCCCCGCCTCTGATTCCCCAGCTCTGATTCCCCGCCTCCGATTCCCCGCATCCGATTCCCCATATCTGATTCCCCGCCTCTGTTTCCCCGCCTCTGATTCCCCGCCTCTGTTTCCCCATATCTGATTCCCCGCCTCTGATTCCCAACTATGATTCCCCGCCTCTGATTCCCCAGCTCTGATTCCCTGCCTCTGATTCCCCGCGTTCTATTCCCTGCCTCTGATTCCCCGCCTGTGATTCCCCATTGTCTGATTCACCACCTATGATTCCCCACCTCTGATTCCCCATATCTAATTCCCCGCCTCTGTTTGCCCGCCTCTGATTCCCCGCCTCCGTTTCCCCATATCTGATTCCCCGCCTCTGAATCCCCAACTCTGATTCCCTACCTCTGATTCCCCAGCTCTGATTCCCCGCCTTTGATTCCCCCCGTCTGATTCCCAGCCTCTGAATCCCCGTGTCTGATATCCTGCCTCTGATTCCCGGCCTCTGATTCCCCATCTCAGATTCACCGCCTCTGATTCCCCACCTCTGATTCCCCATCTCTGATTCCGCACATCCGATTCCCTGCCTCTGATTCCCCAGCTCTGATTCCCCGCCTCTGATTCCCCAACTCTGATTCCCCGCCTCTGATAACCCAGCTCTGATTCCCCGCCTCTGATTCCCCAACTCTGATTCCCCGCCTCTGATAACCCAGCTCTGATTCCCCGCCTCTGATTCCCCGTGTTTGATTCCCTGCCTCTGATTCCCCGCCTCTGATTCCCCATCTCTGATTCACCGCCTTTGATTCGCCACCTCTGATTCCCCATATCTGATTCCTCGCCTCTGTTTCCCCGCCTCTGATTCCCCGCCTCTGATTCCCCTTATCTCATTCCCCGCCTCTGATTCCCCATCTCTGATTCCCGGACTCAGATTCCCCACCTCTGATTCCCGGCCTCTTATTCCCGGCATCTGATTCCGGCCTCTGATTCCCGGCCTCTGATTCCCCATTTCTGATTCCGCACATCTAATTCCCGGCCTCTGATTCCCCACCTCTGATTCCCCATATCTGATTCCGCTCCTCTGTTTCCCCGCCTCTGATTCCCCGCCTCTGTTTCCCCATATCTAAGTCCCCGCCTCTGATTCCCCAACTTTGATTCCCCACCTCTGATTCCCCAGCTCTGATTCCCCGCCTCTGATTCCCCGCATCTGATTCCCTGCATCTGATTCCCAGCCTCTGATTCCCTGCCTCTGATTCCCCACCTCTGATTCCCCACCTCTGATTCCCCATATCTGATTCCCCGCCTCTGTTTCCCCACCTCTGATTCCCCACCTCTGTTTCCCCATATCTGATTCCCCGCCTCTATTTGCCTGCCTCTGATTCCCCGCCTCTGTTTCCCCATAACTGATTCCCCGCCTCTGAATCCCCAACTCTGATTCCCTGCCTCTAATTTCCCAGTTCTGATTCCCCGCCTCTGATTCCCCGTGTCTGATTTACTGCCTCTGATACACCGCCTCTGATTACCCATGTCTGATTCACCGCCTCTGATTCCCCACCTCTGATTCCCCATCTCTGATTCCGCACATCCGATTCCCTGCCTCTGATTCCCCGCCTCTGATTCACTGCCTCTGATTCCCCAGCTCTGATTCCCCGCCTCTGATTCCCCACCTCTGATTCCCCATATCTGATTCCCCGCCTCTGTTTCCCCACCTCTGATTCCCCGCCTCTGTTTCCCATATCTAAGTCCCCGCCTCTGATTCCCCAACTTTGATTCCCCACCTCTGATTCCCCAGCTCTGATTACCCACCTCTGATTCCCCATATCTGATTCCCCGCCTCTGTTTCCCCGCCTCTGATTCCCCGCCACTGTTTCCCCATATCTGATTCCCCGCCTCTGAATCCCCAACTCTGATTCCCTGCATCTAATTCCCCAGCTCTGATTCCCCGCCTCTGATTCCCCATGTCTGATTTCCTGCCTCTGATTCCCCGCTTCTGATTACCCATGTCTGATTCACCGCCTCTGATTCCCCACCTCTGATTCCCCATCTCTGATTCCCCACCTCTGATTCCCCAACTTTGATTCCCCACCTCTGATTCCCCAGCTCTGATTCCCCGCCTCTGATTCCCCGCATCTGATTCCCTGCATCTGATTCCCAGCCTCTGATTCCCTGCCTCTGATTCCCAAACTCTGATTCCCCACCTCTGATTCCCCATATCTGATTCCCCGCCTCTGTTTCCCCGCCTCTGATTCCCCGCCTCTGTTTCCCCATATCTGATTCCCCGCCTCTATTTGCCCGCCTCTGATTCCCCGCCTCTGTTTCCCCATATCTGATTACCCGCCTCTGAATCCCCAACTCTGATTCCCTGCCTCTAATTTCCCAGCTCTGATTCCCCGCCTCTGATTCCCCGTGTCTGATTTCCTGCCTCTGATTCCCCGCCTCTGATTACCCATGTCTGATTCACCGCCTCTGATTCCCCACCTCTGATTCCCCATCTCTGATTCCGCACATCCGATTCACTGCCTTTTATTCCCCAGCTCTGATTCCCCGCCTCTGATTCCCCGCGTCTTATTCCCTGCTTCTGATTCTGATTCCCTGCCTCTGATTCCCCATCTCTGATTCTGCACATCTGATTCCCTGCCTCTGATTCCAAACCTCTGATTCCCCATATCTGATTCCCCGCCTCTGATTCGCCACCTCTGATTCCCCATATCTGATTCCTCGCCACTGTTTCCCCGTCTCTGATTCCCCGCCTCTGATTCCCCATATCTCATTCCCCGCCTCTGATTCCCCATCTCTGATTCCCGGACTCTGATTCCCCACCTCTGATTCCCGACCTTTTATTCCCGGCATCTGATTCCGGCCTCTGATTCCCGGCCTCTGATTCCCTGCTTATGATTCTGATTCCTTGCCTTTGATTCCCCATCTCTGATTCCGCACATCTGATTCCCTGCCTCTGATTCCCCACCTCTGATTCCCCATATCTGATTCCCCGCCTCTGTTTCCCCGCCTCTGATTCCCCGCCTCTGTTTCCCCATATCTAAGTCCCCGCCTCTGATTCCCCAACTCTGATTCCCCACCTCTGATTCCCCAGCTCTGATTCCCCGCCTCTGATCCCCGCATCTGATTCCCTGCATCTGATTCCCAGCCTCTGATTCCCTGCCTCTGATTCCCAACCTCTGATTCCCCACCTCTGATTATCCATATCTGATTCCCCGCCTCTGTTTCCCCGTCTCTGATTCCCCGCCTCTGTTTCCCCATATCTGATTCCCCGCCTCTATTTGCCCACCTCTGATTCCCCACCTCTGTTTCCCCATATCTGATTCCCCGCCACTGAATCCCCAACTCTGATTCCCTGCATCTAATTCCCCAGCTCTGATTCCCCGCCTCTGATTCCCCGTGTCTGATTTCCTGCCTCTGATTCCCCGCCTCTGATTACCCATGTCTGATTCACCGCCTCTGATTCCCCACCTCTGATTCCCTATCTCTGATTCCGCACATCCGATTCCCTGCCTCTGAATCCCCGCCTATGATTCACCGCCTCTGATTCCCGGCCTCTGATTTCCCGCCTCTGATTCCCTGCCACTGATACCCCGCCCCTGATTCACAACCTCTGAATCCCCATATCTGATTCCCCGCCTCTGTTTCCCCACCTCTGATTCCCCGCCTCTGATTCCCCATATCTCATTCCCCGCCTCTGAATCCCCATCTCTGATTCCCGGACTCTGATTCCCCACCTCTGATTCCCGGCCTCTTATTCCCGGCATCTGATTCCGGCCTCTGATTCCCGGCCTCTGATTCCCTGCTTCTGATTCTGATTCCCTGCCTTTGATTCCCCATCTCTGATTCCGCACATCTGATTCCCTGCCTCTGATTCCCAACCTCTGAATCCCCATATCTGATTCCCCACCTCTGTTTCCCCGCCTCTGATTCCACACCTCTGTTTCCCAATATCTAAGTCCCCGCCTCTGATTCCCCAACTCTGATTCCCCACCTCTGATTCCCCAGCTCTGATTCCCCGCCTCTGATTCCCCGCATCTGATTCCCTGCATCTGATTCCAAGCCTCTGATTCCCTGCCTCTGATTCCCAAACTCTGATTCCCCACCTCTGATTCCCCATATCTGATTCCCCTCCTCTGTTTCCCCGCCTCTGATTCCCCGCCTCTGTTTCCCCATATCTAATTCCCCACCTCTGATGCACCAACTCTGATTCCCCGCCTCTGATTCCCCAGCTCTGATTCCCCGCCTCCGATTCCCCGCATCCGATTCCCCATATCTGATTCCCCGCCTCTGTTTCCCCGCCTCTGATTCCCCGCCTCTGTTTCCCCATATCTGATTCCCCGCCTCTGATTCCCAACTATGATTCCCCGCCTCTGATTCCCCAGCTCTGATTCCCTGCCTCTGATTCCCCGCGTTCTATTCCCTGCCTCTGATTCCCCGCCTGTGATTCCCCATTGTCTGATTCACCACCTATGATTCCCCACCTCTGATTCCCCATATCTAATTCCCCGCCTCTGTTTGCCCGCCTCTGATTCCCCGCCTCCGTTTCCCCATATCTGATTCCCCGCCTCTGAATCCCCAACTCTGATTCCCTACCTCTGATTCCCCAGCTCTGATTCCCCGCCTTTGATTCCCCCCGTCTGATTCCCAGCCTCTGAATCCCCGTGTCTGATATCCTGCCTCTGATTCCCGGCCTCTGATTCCCCATCTCAGATTCACCGCCTCTGATTCCCCACCTCTGATTCCCCATCTCTGATTCCGCACATCCGATTCCCTGCCTCTGATTCCCCAGCTCTGATTCCCCGCCTCTGATTCCCCAACTCTGATTCCCCGCCTCTGATAACCCAGCTCTGATTCCCCGCCTCTGATTCCCCAACTCTGATTCCCCGCCTCTGATAACCCAGCTCTGATTCCCCGCCTCTGATTCCCCGTGTTTGATTCCCTGCCTCTGATTCCCCGCCTCTGATTCCCCATCTCTGATTCACCGCCTTTGATTCGCCACCTCTGATTCCCCATATCTGATTCCTCGCCTCTGTTTCCCCGCCTCTGATTCCCCGCCTCTGATTCCCCTTATCTCATTCCCCGCCTCTGATTCCCCATCTCTGATTCCCGGACTCAGATTCCCCACCTCTGATTCCCGGCCTCTTATTCCCGGCATCTGATTCCGGCCTCTGATTCCCGGCCTCTGATTCCCCATTTCTGATTCCGCACATCTAATTCCCGGCCTCTGATTCCCCACCTCTGATTCCCCATATCTGATTCCGCTCCTCTGTTTCCCCGCCTCTGATTCCCCGCCTCTGTTTCCCCATATCTAAGTCCCCGCCTCTGATTCCCCAACTTTGATTCCCCACCTCTGATTCCCCAGCTCTGATTCCCCGCCTCTGATTCCCCGCATCTGATTCCCTGCATCTGATTCCCAGCCTCTGATTCCCTGCCTCTGATTCCCCACCTCTGATTCCCCACCTCTGATTCCCCATATCTGATTCCCCGCCTCTGTTTCCCCACCTCTGATTCCCCACCTCTGTTTCCCCATATCTGATTCCCCGCCTCTATTTGCCTGCCTCTGATTCCCTGCCTCTGTTTCCCCATAACTGATTCCCCGCCTCTGAATCCCCAACTCTGATTCCCTGCCTCTAATTTCCCAGTTCTGATTCCCCGCCTCTGATTCCCCGTGTCTGATTTACTGCCTCTGATACACCGCCTCTGATTACCCATGTCTGATTCACCGCCTCTGATTCCCCACCTCTGATTCCCCATCTCTGATTCCGCACATCCGATTCCCTGCCTCTGATTCCCCGCCTCTGATTCACTGCCTCTGATTCCCCAGCTCTGATTCCCCGCCTCTGATTCCCCACCTCTGATTCCCCATATCTGATTCCCCGCCTCTGTTTCCCCACCTCTGATTCCCCGCCTTTGTTTCCCATATCTAAGTCCCCGCCTCTGATTCCCCAACTTTGATTCCCCACCTCTGATTCCCCAGCTCTGATTACCCACCTCTGATTCCCCATATCTGATTCCCCGCCTCTGTTTCCCCGCCTCTGATTCCCCGCCACTGTTTCCCCATATCTGATTCCCCGCCTCTGAATCCCCAACTCTGATTCCCTGCATCTAATTGCCCAGCTCTGATTCCCCGCCTCTGATTCCGCATGTCTGATTTCCTGCCTCTGATTCCCCGCTTCTGATTACCCATGTCTGATTCACCGCCTCTGATTCCCCACCTCTGATTCCCCATCTCTGATTCCCCACCTCTGATTCCCCAACTTTGATTCCCCACCTCTGAGTCCCCAGCTCTGATTCCCCGCCTCTGATTCCCCGCATCTGATTCCCTGCATCTGATTCCCAGCCTCTGATTCCCTGCCTCTGATTCCCAAACTCTGATTCCCCACCTCTGATTCCCCATATCTGATTCCCCGCCTCTGTTTCCCCGCCTCTGATTCCCCGCCTCTGTTTCCCCATATCTGATTCCCCGCCTCTATTTGCCCGCCTCTGATTCCCCGCCTCTGTTTCCCCATATCTGATTACCCGCCTCTGAATCCCCAACTCTGATTCCCTGCCTCTAATTTCCCAGCTCTGATTCCCCGCCTCTGATTCCCCGTGTCTGATTTCCTGCCTCTGATTCCCCGCCTCTGATTACCCATGTCTGATTCACCGCCTCTGATTCCCCACCTCTGATTCCCCATCTCTGATTCCGCACATCCGATTCACTGCCTTTTATTCCCCAGCTCTGATTCCCCGCCTCTGATTCCCCGCGTCTTATTCCCTGCTTCTGATTCTGATTCCCTGCCTCTGATTCCCCATCTCTGATTCTGCACATCTGATTCCCTGCCTCTGATTCCAAACCTCTGATTCCCCATATCTGATTCCCCGCCTCTGATTCGCCACCTCTGATTCCCCATATCTGATTCCTCGCCACTGTTTCCCCGTCTCTGATTCCCCGCCTCTGATTCCCCATATCTCATTCCCCGCCTCTGATTCCCCATCTCTGATTCCCGGACTCTGATTCCCCACCTCTGATTCCCGACCTTTTATTCCCGGCATCTGATTCCGGCCTCTGATTCCCGGCCTCTGATTCCCTGCTTCTGATTCTGATTCCCTGCCTTTGATTCCCCATCTCTGATTCCGCACATCTGATTCCCTGCCTCTGATTCCCCACCTCTGATTCCCCATATCTGATTCCCCGCCTCTGTTTCCCCGCCTCTGATTCCCCGCCTCTGTTTCCCCATATCTAAGTCCCCGCCTCTGATTCCCCAACTCTGATTCCCCACCTCTGATTCCCCAGCTCTGATTCCCCGCCTCTGATCCCCGCATCTGATTCCCTGCATCTGATTCCCAGCCTCTGATTCCCTGCCTCTGATTCCCAACCTCTGATTCCCCACCTCTGATTCCCCATATCTGATTCCCCGCCTCTGTTTCCCCGTCTCTGATTCCCCGCCTCTGTTTCCCCATATCTGATTCCCCGCCTCTATTTGCCCACCTCTGATTCCCCACCTCTGTTTCCCCATATCTGATTCCCCGCCACTGAATCCCCAACTCTGATTCCCTGCATCTAATTCCCCAGCTCTGATTCCCCGCCTCTGATTCCCCGTGTCTGATTTCCTGCCTCTGATTCCCCGCCTCTGATTACCCATGTCTGATTCACCGCCTCTGATTCCCCACCTCTGATTCCCTATCTCTGAATCCGCACATCCGATTCCCTGCCTCTGAATCCCCGCCTCTGATTCACCGCCTCTGATTCCCGGCCTCTGATTTCCCGCCTCTGATTCCCTGCCACTGATACCCCGCCCCTGATTCACAACCTCTGAATCCCCATATCTGATTCCCCGCCTCTGTTTCCCCACCTCTGATTCCCCGCCTCTGATTCCCCATATCTCATTCCCCGCCTCTGAATCCCCATCTCTGATTCCCGGACTCTGATTCCCCACCGCTGATTCCCGGCCTCTTATTCCCGGCATCTGATTCCGGCCTCTGATTCCCGGCCTCTGATTCCCTGCTTCTGATTCTGATTCCCTGCCTTTGATTCCCCATCTCTGATTCCGCACATCTGATTCCCTGCCTCTGATTCCCAACCTCTGAATCCCCATATCTGATTCCCCACCTCTGTTTCCCCGCCTCTGATTCCACACCTCTGTTTCCCAATATCTAAGTCCCCGCCTCTGATTCCCCAACTCTGATTCCCCACCTCTGATTCCCCAGCTCTGATTCCCCGCCTCTGATTCCCCGCATCTGATTCCCTGCATCTGATTCCAAGCCTCTGATTCCCTGCCTCTGATTCCCAAACTCTGATTCCCCACCTCTGATTCCCCATATCTGATTCCCCTCCTCTGTTTCCCCGCCTCTGATTCCCCGCCTCTGTTTCCCCATATCTAATTCCCCACCTCTGATGCACCAACTCTGATTCCCCGCCTCTGATTCCCCAGCTCTGATTCCCCGCCTCCGATTCCCCGCATCCGATTCCCCATATCTGATTCCCCGCCTCTGTTTCCCCGCCTCTGATTCCCCGCCTCTGTTTCCCCATATCTGATTCCCTGCCTCTGATTCCCAACTATGATTCCCCGCCTCTGATTCCCCAGCTCTGATTCCCTGCCTCTGATTCCCCGCGTTCTATTCCCTGCCTCTGATTCCCCGCCTGTGATTCCCCATTGTCTGATTCACCACCTATGATTCCCCACCTCTGATTCCCCATATCTAATTCCCCGCCTCTGTTTGCCCGCCTCTGATTCCCCGCCTCCGTTTCCCCATATCTGATTCCCCGCCTCTGAATCCCCAACTCTGATTCCCTACCTCTGATTCCCCAGCTCTGATTCCCCGCCTTTGATTCCCCCCGTCTGATTCCCAGCCTCTGAATCCCCGTGTCTGATATCCTGCCTCTGATTCCCGGCCTCTGATTCCCCATCTCAGATTCACCGCCTCTGATTCCCCACCTCTGATTCCCCATCTCTGATTCCGCACATCCGATTCCCTGCCTCTGATTCCCCAGCTCTGATTCCCCGCCTCTGATTCCCCAACTCTGATTCCCCGCCTCTGATAACCCAGCTCTGATTCCCCGCCTCTGATTCCCCAACTCTGATTCCCCGCCTCTGATAACCCAGCTCTGATTCCCCGCCTCTGATTCCCCGTGTTTGATTCCCTGCCTCTGATTCCCCGCCTCTGATTCCCCATCTCTGATTCACCGCCTTTGATTCGCCACCTCTGATTCCCCATATCTGATTCCTCGCCTCTGTTTCCCCGCCTCTGATTCCCCGCCTCTGATTCCCCTTATCTCATTCCCCGCCTCTGATTCCCCATCTCTGATTCCCGGACTCAGATTCCCCACCTCTGATTCCCGGCCTCTGATTCCCGGCCTCTGATTCCCCATTTCTGATTCCGCACATCTAATTCCCGGCCTCTGATTCCCCACCTCTGATTCCCCATATCTGATTCCGCTCCTCTGTTTCCCCGCCTCTGATTCCCCGCCTCTGTTTCCCCATATCTGTCCCCGCCTCTGATTCCCCAACTTTGATTCCCCACCTCTGATTCCCCAGCTCTGATTCCCCGCCTCTGATTCCCCGCATCTGATTCCCTGCATCTGATTCCCAGCCTCTGATTCCCTGCCTCTGATTCCCCACCTCTGATTCCCCACCTCTGATTCCCCATATCTGATTCCCCGCCTCTGTTTCCCCACCTCTGATTCCCCACCTCTGTTTCCCCATATCTGATTCCCCGCCTCTATTTGCCTGCCTCTGATTCCCCGCCTCTGTTTCCCCATAACTGATTCCCCACCTCTGAATCCCCAACTCTGATTCCCTGCCTCTAATTTCCCAGTTCTGATTCCCCGCCTCTGATTCTCCGTGTCTGATTTACTGCCTCTGATACACCGCCTCTGATTACCCATGTCTGATTCACCGCCTCTGATTCCCCACCTCTGTTTCCCCATCTCTGATTCCGCACATCCGATTCCCTGCCTCTGATTCCCCGCCTCTGATTCACTGCCTCTGATTCCCCAGCTCTGATTCCCCGCCTCTGATTCCCCACCTCTGATTCCCCATATCTGATTCCCCGCCTCTGTTTCCCCACCTCTGATTCCCCGCCTTTGTTTCCCATATCTAAGTCCCCGCCTCTGATTCCCCAACTTTGATTCCCCACCTCTGATTCCCCAGCTCTGATTACCCACCTCTGATTCCCCATATCTGATTCCCCGCCTCTGTTTCCCCGCCTCTGATTCCCCGCCACTGTTTCCCCATATCTGATTCCCCGCCTCTGAATCCCCAACTCTGATTCCCTGCATCTAATTCCCCAGCTCTGATTCCCCGCCTCTGATTCCCCATGTCTGATTTCCTGCCTCTGATTCCCCGCTTCTGATTACCCATGTCTGATTCACCGCCTCTGATTCCCCACCTCTGATTCCCCATCTCTGATTCCCCACCTCTGATTCCCCAACTTTGATTCCCCACCTCTGAGTCCCCAGCTCTGATTCCCCGCCTCTGATTCCCCGCATCTGATTCCCTGCATCTGATTCCCAGCCTCTGATTCCCTGCCTCTGATTCCCAAACTCTGATTCCCCACCTCTGATTCCCCATATCTGATTCCCCGCCTCTGTTTCCCCGCCTCTGATTCCCCGCCTCTGTTTCCCCATATCTGATTCCCCGCCTCTATTTGCCCGCCTCTGATTCCCCGCCTCTGTTTCCCCATATCTGATTACCCGCCTCTGAATCCCCAACTCTGATTCCCTGCCTCTAATTTCCCAGCTCTGATTCCCCGCCTCTGATTCCCCGTGTCTGATTTCCTGCCTCTGATTCCCCGCCTCTGATTACCCATGTCTGATTCACCGCCTCTGATTCCCCACCTCTGATTCCCCATCTCTGATTCCGCACATCCGATTCACTGCCTTTTATTCCCCAGCTCTGATTCCCCGCCTCTGATTCCCCGCGTCTTATTCCCTGCTTCTGATTCTGATTCCCTGCCTCTGATTCCCCATCTCTGATTCTGCACATCTGATTCCCTGCCTCTGATTCCAAACCTCTGATTCCCCATATCTGATTCCCCGCCTCTGTTTCCCCGCCTCTGAATCCCCGCCTCTGTTTCCCCATAGCTAAGTCCCCGCCTCTGATTCCCCAACTCTGATTCCCCACCTCTGATTCCCCAGCTCTGATTCCCCGCCTCTGATTCCCCGCATCTGATTCCCTGCATCTGATTCCCAGCCTCTGATTCCCTGCCTCTGATTCCCAACCTCTGATTCCCCACCTCTGATTCCCCATATCTGATTCCCCGCCTCTGTTTCCCCGCCTCTGATTCCCCGCCTCTGTTTCCCCATATCTGATTCCCCGCCTCTATTTCCCCGCCTCTGATTCCCCGCCTCTGATTCCCCATATCTGATTCCCCGCCTCTGATTCCCCGCGTCTGATTACCGGCCTCTGATTCCCCGCTCTGATTCCCCATCTCTGATTCACATCCTCTGATTCCCCACCTCTGATTCCCCATATCTGATTTGCTGCCTCTGTTTCCACGCCTCTGATTCCCCACCTCTGATTCCCCGCCTGTGATTCGCCAGCTATGATTCCCCGCCTCTGATTCCCCGCGTCTGATTCCCTGCCTCTGATTCCCCGCCTCTGATTCCACATCTCTGATTCACCACCTCTGATTCCCCGCGTCTGATTACCCGCCTCTGATTCCCCATCTCTGATTCCCCATCTCTGATTCCCCAATTCTGATTCCCCGCCTCTGATTCCCCAGCTCTGTTTCCTCGCCTCTGATTCCCTGCCTCTGATTCCCAACCTCTGATTCCCCATATTGATTCCCTGCCTCTGATTCCCTGCCTCTGATTCCCCAACTCTGATTCCCCGCCTCTGATTCACCAGCTCTGATTCCCCGCCTCTGATTCCCCGTGTTTGATTCCCTGCCTCTGATTCCCGGCCTCTGATTCCCCATCTCTGATTCACCGCCTTTGATTCGCCACCTCTGATTCCCCATATCTGATTCCCCGCCTCTGTTTCCCCGCCCCTGATTCCCCGCCTCTGTTTCCCCATATCTGATTCCCCGCCTCTGATTCCCAACTATGATTCCCCGCCTCTGATTCCCCTGCTCTGATTCCCTGCCTCTGATTCCCCGCGTTCTATTCCCTGCCTCTGATTCCCCGCCTGTGATTCCCCATCTCTGATTCACCAACTCTGATTCCCCACCACTGATTCCCCATATCTAATTCCCCGCCTCTGTTTGCCCGCCTCTGATTCCCCGCCTCTGTTTCCCCATATCTGATTCCCCGCCTCTGAATCCCCAACTCTGATTCCCTGCCTCTGATTCCCCAGCTTCATTCCCCGCCTTTGATTCCCCCCGTCTGATTCCCAGCCTCTGTATCCCCGTGTCTGATAACCTGCCTCTGATTCCCCGCCTCTGATTCCCCATCTCAGATTCACCACCTCTGATTCCCCACCTCTGATTCCCCATCTCTGATTCCGCACATCCGATTCCCTGCCTCTGATTCCCCGACTCTGATTCCCCACCTCTGATTCCCGAGCTCTGATTCCCCGCCTCCAATTCCCCAACTCTGATTCCCCGCCTCTGATTCCCCAGTTCTGATTCCCCACCTCTGATTCCCCGTGTTTGATCCCCTGCCTCTGATTCCCCGCCTCTGATTCCCCATCTCTGATTCACCGCCTTTGATTCGCCACCTCTGATTCCCCATATCTGATTCCTCGCCACTGTTTCCCCGCCTCTGATTCCCCGCCTCTGATTCCCCATATCTCATTCCCCGCCTCTGATTCCCCATCTCTGATTCCCGGACTCTGATTCCCCACCTCTGATTCCCGACCTTTTATTCCCGGCATCTGATTCCGGCCTCTGATTCCCGGCCTCTGATTCCCTGCTTCTGATTCTGATTCCCTGCCTCTGATTCCCCATTTCTGATTCCGCACATCTAATTCCCTGCCTCTGATTCCCCAACTCTGATTCCCCATATCTGAATCCCCGCCTCTGTTTCCCCGTCTCTGATTCCCCGCCTCTGTTTCCCCATATCTAAGTCCCCGCCTCTCATTCCCCAACTTTGATTCCCCACCTCTGATTCCCCAGCTCTGATTCTCCGCCTCAGATTCCCCGCATCTGATTCCCTGCATCTGATTCCCAGCCTCTGATTCCCTGCCTCTGATTCCCAACCTCTGATTCCCCACCTCTGATTCCCCATATCTGATTCCCCGCCTCTGTTTCCCCGCCTCTGATTCCCCGCCTCTGTTTCCCCATATCTGAATCCCCGCCTATATTTGCCCGCCTCTGATTCCCCGCCTCTGTTTCCCCATATCTGATTCCCCGCCTCTGAATCCCCAACTCTGATTCCCTGCCTCTAATTTCCCAGCCCTGATTCCCCGCCTCTGAATCCCCATGTCTGATTTCCTGCCTCTGATTCCCCGCCTCTGATTACCCATGTCTGATTCACCGCCTCTGATTCCCCACCTCTGATTCCACATCTCTGATTCCGCACATCCGATTCCCTGCCTCTGATTCCCTGCCTCTGATTCACTGCCTCTGCTTCCCCAGCTCTGATTCCCCGCCTCTGATTCCCCGTGTCTTATCCCCTGCTTCTGATTCTGATTCCCTGCCTCTGATTCCCCATCTCTGATTCCGCACATCTGATTCCCCGCCTCTGTTTCCCCGCCTCTGATTCCCCGCCTCTGTTTCCCCATATCTAAGTCCCCGCCTCCTATTCCCCAACTCTGATTCCCCACCTCTGATTCCCCAGCTCTGATTCCCCGCCTCTGATCCCCGCATCTGATTCCCTGCATCTGATTCCCAGCCTCTGATTCCCTGCCTCTGATTCCCAACCTCTGATTCCCCACCTCTGATTCCCCATATCTGATTCCCCGCCTCTGTTTCTCCGTCTCTGATTCCCCGCCTCTGTTTCCCCATATCTGATTCCCCGCCTCTATTTGCCCACCTCTGATTCCCCACCTCTGTTTCCCCATATCTGATTCCCCGCCTCTGAATCCCCAAATCTGATTCCCTGCATCTAATTCCCCAGCTCTGATTCCCCGCCTCTGATTCCCCGTGTCTGATTTCCTGCCTCTTATTCCCCGCCTCTGATTCCCCATCTCTGATTCCCCGCCTCTGATTCACCGCCTCTGATTCCCGGCCTCTGATTTCCCGCATCTGATTCCCTGCCACTGATACCCCGCCCCTGATTCCCCACCTCTGATTCCCCATATCTGATTCCCCGCCTCTGTTTCCCCGCCTCTGATTCCCCGCCTCTGATTCCCCATATCTCATTCCCCGCCTCTGATTCCCCACCTCTGATTCCCCATCTCTGATTCCGCACATCCGATTCCCTGCCTCTGATTCCCCGCCTCTGATTCACTGCCTCTGATTCACCAGCTCTGATTCCCCGCCTCTGATTCCCCGCGTCTTATTCCCTGCTTCTGATTCTGATTCCCTGCCTCTGATTCCCCATCTCTGATTCCGCACATCTGATTCCCTGCCTCTGATTCCCCACCTCTGATTCCCCATATCTGATTCCCCGCCTCTGTTTCCCCGCCTCTGATTCCCCGCCTCTGTTTCCCATATCTAAGTCCCCGCCTCTGATTCCCCAACTTTGATTCCCCACCTCTGATTCCCCAGCTCTGATTACCCACCTCTGATTCCCCATATCTGATTCCCCGCCTCTGTTTCCCCGCCTCTGATTCCCCGCCACTGTTTCCCCATATCTGATTCCCCGCCTCTGAATCCCCAACTCTGATTCCCTGCATCTAATTCCCCAGCTCTGATTCCCCGCCTCTGATTCCCCGTGTCTGATTTCCTGCCTCTGATTCCCCGCTTCTGATTACCCATGTCTGATTCACCGCCTCTGATTCCCCACCTCTGATTCCCCATCTCTGATTCCGCACATCCGATTCACAGCCTCTGATTCCCCATCTCTGATTCCCCACCTCTGATTCCCCAACTTTGATTCCCCACCTCTGATTCCCCAGCTCTGATTCCCCGCCTCTGATTCCCCGCATCTGATTCCCTGCATCTGATTCCCAGCCTCTGATTCCCTGCCTCTGATTCCCAAACTCTGATTCCCCACCTCTGATTCCCCATATCTGATTCCCTGCCTCTGTTTCCCCGCCTCTGATTCCCCGCCTCTGTTTCCCCATATCTGATTCCCCGCCTCTATTTGCCCGCCTCTGATTCCCCGCCTCTGTTTCCCCATATCTGATTACCCGCCTCTGAATCCCCAACTCTGATTCTCTGCCTCTAATTTCCCAGCTCTGATTCCCCGCCTCTGATTCCCCGTGTCTGATTTCCTGCCTCTGATTCCCCGCCTCTGATTACCCATGCCTGATTCCCCGCCTCTGATTACCCATGTCTGATTCCCCGCCTCTGTTTCCCCGCCTCTGATTCCCCGCCTCTGTTTCCCCATAGCTAAGTCCCCGCCACTGATTCCCCAACTCTGATTCCCCACCTCTGATTCCCCAGCTCTGATTCCCCGCCTCTGATTCCCCGCATCTGATTCCCTGCATCTGATTCCCAGCCTCTGATTCCCTGCCTCTGATTCCCAACCTCTGATTCCCCACCTCTGATTCCCCATATCTGATTCCCCGCCTCTGTTTCCCCGCCTCTGATTCCCCGCCTCTGTTTCCCCATATCTGATTCCCCGCCTCTATTTCCCCGCCTCTGATTCCCCGCCTCTGATTCCCCATATCTGATTCCCCGCCTCTGATTCCCCGCGTCTGATTACCGGCCTCTGATTCCCCGCTCTGATTCCCCATCTCTGATTCACAACCTCTGATTCCCCACCTCTGATTCCCCATATCTGATTTGCTGCCTCTGTTTCCACGCCTCTGGTTCCCCACCTCTGATTCCCCGCCTGTGATTCGCCAGCTATGATTCCCCGCCTCTGATTCCCCGCGTCTGATTCCCTGCCTCTGATTCCCCGCCTCTGATTCCACATCTCTGATTCACCACCTCTGATTCCCCGCGTCTGATTCCCCGCCTCTGATTCCGCATCTCTGATTCCCTGTCTCTGATTCCCCAATTCTTATTCCCCGCCTCTGATTCCCTGCCTCTGATTCCCAACCTCTGATTCCCCACCTCTGATTTCCCATATTGATTCCCTGCCTCTGATTCCCTGCCTCTTATTCACCAGCTCTGATTCCCCGCCTCTGATTCCCCGTGTTTGATTCCCTGCCTCTGATTCCCGGCCTCTGATTCCCCATCTCTGATTCACCGTCTTTGATTCGCCACCTCTGATTCCCCATATCTGATTCCCCGCCTCTGTTACCCCGCCCCTGATTCCCCGCCTCTGTTTCCCCATATCTGATTCCCCGCCTCTGATTCCCAACTATGATTCCCCGCCTCTGATTCCCCTGCTCTGATTCCCTGCCTCTGATTCCCCGCGTTCTATTCCCTGCCACTGATTCCCCGCCTGTGATTCCCCATCTCTGATTCACCACCTCTGATTCCCCACCACTGATTCCCCATATCTAATTCCCCGCCTCTGTTTGCCCGCCTCTGATTCCCCGCCTCTGTTTCCCCATATCTGATTCCCGACCTCTGATTCACCGCCTCTGATTCCCGGCCTCTGATTTCCCGCATCTGATTCACTGCCTCTGCTTCCCCAGCTCTGATTCCCCGCCTCTGATTCCCCGCGTCTTATTCCCTGCTTCTGATTCTGATTCTCTGCCTCTGATTCCCCATCTCTGATTCCGCACATCTGATTCCCTGCCTCTGATTCCCCACCTCTGATTCACAATATCTGATTCCCCGCCTCTGTTTCCCGCCTCTGATTCCCCGCCTCTGTTTCCCCATATCTAATTCCCCGCCTCTGATTCCCCAACTCTGATTCCCCACCTCTGATTCCCCAGCTCTGATTCCCCGCCTCTGATCCCCGCATCTGATTCCCTGCATCTGATTCCCAGCCTCTGATTCCCTGCCTCTGATTCCCAACCTCTGATTCCCCACCTCTGATTCCCCATATCTGATTCCCCGCCTCTGTTTCCCCGCCTCTGATTCCCCGCCTCTGTTTCCCCATATCGGATTCCCCGCCTCTATTTGCCCACCTCTGGTTCCCCACCTCTATTTCCCCATATCTGATTCCCCGCCTCTGAATCCCCAACTCTGATTCCCTGCATCTAATTCCCCAGCTCTAATTCCCCACCTCTGATTCCCCGTGTCTGATTTCCTGCCTCTGATTCCCCGCCTCTGATTACCCATGTCTGATTCACCGCCTCTGATTCCCCACCTCTGATTCCCCATCTCTGATTCTGCACATCCGTTTCCCTGCCTCTGATTCCCCGCCTCTGATTCACCGCCTCTGATTCCCGGCCTCTGATTTCCCGCCTCTGATTCCCTGCCACTGATACCCCGCCCCTGATTCCCCACCTCTGATTCCCCATATCTGATTCCCCGCCTCTGTTTCCCCGCCTCTGATTCCCCGCCTCTGATTCCCCATATCTCATTCCCCGCCTCTGAATCCCCATCTCTGATTCCCGGACTCTGATTCCCCACCTATGATTCCCGGCCTCTTATTCCCGGCATCTGATTCCGGCCTCTGATTCCCGGCCTCTTATTCCCTGCTTCTGATTCTGATTCCCTGCCTTTGATTCCCCATCTCTGATTCCGCACATCTGATTCCCTGCCTCTGATTCCCCACCTCTGATTCCCCATATCTGATTCCCCGCCTCTGTTTCCCCGCCTCTGATTCCCCGCCTCTGTTTCCCAATATCTAAGTCCCCGCCTCTGATTCCCCAACTCTGATTCCCCACCTCTGATTCCCCAGCTCTGATTCCCCGCCTCTGATTCCCCGCATCTGATTCCCTGCATCTGATTCCAAGCGTCTGATTCCCTGCCTCTGATTCCCTGCCTCTGATTCCCCACCTCTGATTCCCCATATCTGATTCCCCGCCTCTGTTTCCCCACCTCTGATTCCCCGCCTCTGTTTCACCATATCTGATTGCCGGCCTCTGATTCCCCGCCTCTGATTCCCCGCCTCTGATTCCTTGCCTCAGATACCCCATCTCCGATTCCGCACATCTGATTCCCTGCCTCTGATTCCCCGCCTCTGATTCCCCGCCTCTGATTCCCTGCCTCTGATTCCCAACCTCTGATTCCCCACCTCTGATTCCCCATGTTTGATTCCCCGCCTCTGTTTCCCCGCCTCTGATTCCCCGCCTCTGATTCCCCAACTCTAATTCCCGGCCTCTGATTCCCCGCCCCTGTTTCCCCATATCTGATTCCCCGCCTCTGATTCGCAAACTCTGATTCCCCGCCTCTGATTCCCCAGCTCTGATTACCCGCCTCTGATTCCCCGTGTTTGATTCCCTGCCTCTGATTCCCCGCCTCTGATTCCCCATCTCTGATTCACCGCATTTGATTCGCCACCTCTGATTCCCCATATCTGATTCCTCGCCTCTGTTTCCCCGCCTCTGATTCTCCATATCTCATTCCGCGCCTCTGAATCCCCATCTCTGATTCCCGGACTCTGATTCCCCACCTCTGATTCCCGGCCTCTTATTCCCAGCATCTGATTCCAGGCCTCTGATTCCCGGCCTCTGATTCCCCGCTTCTGATTCTGATTCCCTGCCTCTGATTCCCCATCTCTGATTCCGCACATCTGATTCCCTGCCTCTAATTCCCCACCTCTGATTCCCCATATCTGATTCCCCACCTCTGTTTCCCCGCCTCTGATTCCCCGCCTCTGTTTCCCCATATCTAATTCCCCACCTCTGATGCACCAACTCTGATTCCCCGCCTCTGATTCCCCAGCTCTGATTCCCCGCCTCTGATTCCCCGCATCCGATTCCCCATATCTGATTCCCCGCCTCTGTTTCCCCATATCTGATTCCCCGCCTCTGATTCCCAACTATGATTCCCCGCCTCTGATACCCCAGCTCTGATTCCCTGCCTGATTCTCCGCGTTCTATTCCCTGCCTCTGATACCCCGCCTGTGGTTCCCCATCTCTGATTCACCACCTCTGATTCCCCACCTCTGATTCCCCATATCTAATTCCCCGCCTCTGTTTGCCCGCCTCTGATTCCCCGACTCTGTTTCCCCATATCTGATTCCCCGCCTCTGAATCCCCAACTCTGATTCCCTGCCTCTGATTCCCCAGCTCTGATTCCCCGCCTTTGATTCCCCCCGTCTGATTCCCAGCCTCTGAATCCCCGTGTCTGATATCCTGCCTCTGATTCCCCGCCTCTGATTCCTCATCTCAGATTCACCGCCTCTGATTCCCCACCTCTGATTCCCCATCTCTGATTCCGCACATCCGATTCCCTGCCTCTGATTCCCCGACTCTGATTCCCCACCTCTGATTCCCCAGCTCTGATTCCCCGCCTCTGATTCCCCAACTCTGATTCCCCGCCTCTTATAACCCAGCTCTGATTCCCCGCCTCTGATTCCCCGTGTTTGATTCCCTGCCTCTGATTCCCCGCCTCTGATTCCCCATCTCTGATTCACCGCCTTTGATTCGCCACCTCCGATTCCCCATATCTGATTCCTCGCCTCTGTTTCCCCGCCTCTGTTTCCCCGCCTCTCATTCCCCGCCTCTGATTCCCCATCTCTGATTCCCGGACTCTGATTCCCCACCTCTGATTCCCGGCCTCTTATTCCCGGCATCAGATTCCGGCCTCTGATTCCCGGCCTCTGATTCCCTGCTTCTGATTCTGATTCCCTGCCTCTGATTCCCCATTTCTGATTCCGCACATCTAATTCCCTGCCTCTGATTCCCCACCTCTGATTCCCCATATCTGATTCCCCGCCTCTGTTTCCCCGCCTCTGATTCCCCACCTCTGCTTCCCCATATCTAAGACCCCGCCTCTGATTCCCCAACTCTGATTCCCCACCTCTGATTCCCCAGCTCTGATTACCCACCTCTGATTCCCCATATCTGATTCCCCGCCTCTGTTTCCCCGCCTCTGATTCCCCGCCACTGTTTCCCCATATCTGATTCCCCGCCTCTGAATCCCCAACTCTGACTCCCTGCATCTAATTCCCCAGCTCTGATTCCCCGCCTCTGATTCCCCGTGTCTGATTTCCTGCCTCTGATACCCCGCCTCTGATTACCCATGTCTGATTCACCGCCTCTGATTCCCCACCTCTGATTTTCCATCTCTGATTCCGCACATCCGATTCCCAGCCTCTGATTCCCCATCTCTGATTCCCCACCTCTGATTCCCCAACTCTGATTCCCCACCTCCGATTCCCCAGCTCTGATTCCCCGCCTCTGATTCCCCGTGTTTGATTCCCTGCCTCTGATTCCCCGCCTCTGATTCCCCATCTCTGATTCACCGCCTTTGATTCGCCACCTCTGATTCCCCATATCTGATTCCTCGCCTCTGTTTACCCGCCTCTGATTCCCCGCCTCTGATTCCCCATATCTCATTCCCCGCCTCTGATCCCCCATCTCTGATTCCCGGACTCTGATTCCCCACCTCTGATTCCCGGCCTCTGATTCCCTGCTTCTGATTCTGATTCCCTGCCTCTGATTCCCCATCTCTGATTCCGCACATCTAATTCCCTGCCTCTGATTCCCCACCTCTGATTCCCCATATATGATTCCCCGCCTCTGTTTCCCCGCCTCTGATTCCCCGCCTCTGTTTCCCCATATCTAAGTCCCCGCCTCTGATTCCCCAACTTTGATTCCCCACCTCTGATTCCCCAGCTCTGATTCCCTGCATCTGATTCCCAGCCTCTGATTCCCTGCCTCTGATTCCCAACCTCTGATTCCCCACCTCTGATTCCCCGCCTCTGATTCCCCACCTCTGTTTCCCCATATCTGATTCCCCGCCTCTATTTGCCCGCCTCTGATTCCCCGCCTCTGTTTCCCCAGCTCTGATTCCCTGCATCTGATTCCCTGCCTCTAATTTCCCAGCTCTGATTCCCCGCCTCTGATTCCCCGTGTCTGATTTCCTGCCTCTGATTCCCCGCCTCTGATTACCCATGTCTGATTCACCGCCTCTGATTCCCCACCTCTGATTCCCCATCTCTGATTCCGCACATCCGATTCACTGCCTCTGATTCCCCAGCTCTGATTCTGCACATCTGATTCACTGCCTCTGATTCCCCACCTCTGATTCCCCATATCTGATTCCCCGCCTCTGTTTCCCGGCCTCTTATTACCAGCATCTGATTCCAGGCCTCTGATTCCCGGCCTCTGATTCCCCGCTTCTGATTCTGATTCCCTGCCTCTGATTCCCCATCTCTGATTCCGCACATCTGATTCCCTGCCTCTGATTCCCCACCTCTGATTCCCCATATCTGATTCCCCGCCTCTGTTTCCCCGCCTCTGATTCCCCGCCTCTGTTTCCCCATATCTAATTCCCCACCTCTGATGCACCAACTCTGATTCCCCGCCTCTGATTCCCCAGCTCTGATTCCCCGCCTCTGATTCCCCGCATCCGATTCCCCATATCTGATTCCCCGCCTCTGTTTCCCCGCCTCTGATTCCCCGCCTCTGTTTCCCAACTATGATTCCCCGCCTCTGATTCCCCAGCTCTGATTCCCTGCCTCTGATTCCCCGCGTTCTATTCCCTGCCTCTGATTCCCCGCCTGTGATTCCCCATCTCTGATTCACCACCTCTGATTCCCCACCTCTGATTCCCCATATCTAATTCCCCGCCTCTGTTTGCCCGCCTCTGATTCCCCGCCTCTGTTTCCCCATATCTGATTCCCCGCCTCTGATACCCCGCCTCTGTTTCCCCATATCTAAGTCCCCGCCTCTGATTCCCCAACTCTGATTCCCCATCTCTGATTCCCCGCCTCTGATTCCCCAACTCTGATTCCCCACCTCTGATTCCCCAGCTCTGATTCCCCACCTCTGCTTCCCCGTGTTTGATTCCCTGCCTCTGATTCCCCGCCTCTGATTCCCCATCTCTGATTCACCGCCTTTGATTCGCCACCTCTGATTCCCCATATCTGATTCCTCGCCTCTGTTTCCCCGCCTCTGATTTCCCGCCTCTGATTCCCCATATCTCATTCCCCAACTCTGATTCCCCATCTCTGATTCCCGGACTCTGATTCCCCACCTCTGATTCCCGGCCTCTGATTCGCTGCTTCTGATTCTGATTCCCTGCCTCTGATTCCCCATCTCTGATTCCACACATCTAATTCCCTGCCTCTGATTCCCCACCTCTGATTCCCCATATCTGATTCCCCGCCTCTGTTTCCCCGCCTCTGATTCCCCGCCTCTGTTTCCCCATATCTAAGTCCCCGCCTCTGATTCCCCAACTTTGGTTCCCCACCTCTGATTCCCCAGCTCTGATTCCCCGCCTCTGATTCCCCGCATCTGATTCCCTGCATCTGATTCGCAGCCTTCTGATTCCCTGCCTCTGATTCCCAAACTCTGATTCCCCACCTCTGATTCCCCATATCTGATTCCCCGCCTCTGTTTCCCCGCCTCTGATTCCCCGCCTCTGTTTCCCCATATCTGATTCCCCACCTCTATTTGCCCGCCTCTGATTCCCCGCCTCTGTTTCCCCATATCTGATTACCCGCCTCTGAATCCCCAACTCTGATTCCCTGCCTCTAATTTCCCAGCTCTGATTCCCCGCCTCTGATTCCCCGTGTCTGATTTCCTGCCTCTGATTCCCCGCCTCTGATTACCCATGTCTGATTCACCTCCTCTGATTCCCCACCTCTGATTCCCCATCTCTGATTCCGCACATCCGATTCACTGCCTCTGATTCCCCGCCTCTGATTCCCCGCGTCTTATTCCCTGCTTCTGATTCTGATTCCCTGCCTCTGATTCCCCATCTCTGATTCTGCACATCTGATTCGCTGCCTCTGATTCCCCACCTCTGATTCGCCATATCTGATTCCCCGCCTCTGTTTCCCTGCCTCTGATTCCCCGCCTCTGTTTCCCCATATCTAAGTCCCCGCCTCTGGTTCCCCGCCTCTGATTCGCTGCCTCTGATTCACCATCTCTGATTCCGCACATCTGATTCCCTGCCTTTGATTCCCCGCCTCTGACTCCCCGCCTCTGATTCCCTGCCTCTGTTTCCCAACCTCTGATTCCCCACCTCTGATTCCCCATATCTGATTCCCCACCTCTGTTTCCCCGCCTCTGTTTCGCCATATCTGATTCCCCACCTCTGTTTCCCCGCCTCTGATACCCCGCCTCTGATTACCCATGTCTGATTCACCGCCTCTGATTCCCCACCTCTGATTTTCCATCTCTGATTCCGCACATCCGATTCCCAGCCTCTGATTCCCCATCTCTGATTCCCCACCTCTGATTCCCCAACTCTGATTCCCCACCTCCGATTCCCCAGCTCTGATTCCCCGCCTCTGATTCCCCGTGTTTGATTCCCTGCCTCTGATTCCCCGCCTCTGATTCCCCATCTCTGATTCACCGCCTTTGATTCGCCACCTCTGATTCCCCATATCTGATTCCTCGCCTCTGTTTACCCGCCTCTGATTCCCCGCCTCTGATTCCCCATATCTCATTCCCCGCCTCTGATCCCCCATCTCTGATTCCCGGACTCTGATTCCCCACCTCTGATTCCCGGCCTCTGATTCCCTGCTTCTGATTCTGATTCCCTGCCTCTGATTCCCCATCTCTGATTCCGCACATCTAATTCCCTGCCTCTGATTCCCCACCTCTGATTCCCCATATATGATTCCCCGCCTCTGTTTCCCCGCCTCTGATTCCCCGCCTCTGTTTCCCCATATCTAAGTCCCCGCCTCTGATTCCCCAACTTTGATTCCCCACCTCTGATTCCCCAGCTCTGATTCCCTGCATCTGATTCCCAGCCTCTGATTCCCTGCCTCTGATTCCCAACCTCTGATTCCCCACCTCTGATTCCCCGCCTCTGATTCCCCACCTCTGTTTCCCCATATCTGATTCCCCGCCTCTATTTGCCCGCCTCTGATTCCCCGCCTCTGTTTCCCCAGCTCTGATTCCCTGCATCTGATTCCCTGCCTCTAATTTCCCAGCTCTGATTCCCCGCCTCTGATTCCCCGTGTCTGATTTCCTGCCTCTGATTCCCCGCCTCTGATTACCCATGTCTGATTCACCGCCTCTGATTCCCCACCTCTGATTCCCCATCTCTGATTCCGCACATCCGATTCACTGCCTCTGATTCCCCAGCTCTGATTCTGCACATCTGATTCACTGCCTCTGATTCCCCACCTCTGATTCCCCATATCTGATTCCCCGCCTCTGTTTCCCGGCCTCTTATTACCAGCATCTGATTCCAGGCCTCTGATTCCCGGCCTCTGATTCCCCGCTTCTGATTCTGATTCCCTGCCTCTGATTCCCCATCTCTGATTCCGCACATCTGATTCCCTGCCTCTGATTCCCCACCTCTGATTCCCCATATCTGATTCCCCGCCTCTGTTTCCCCGCCTCTGATTCCCCGCCTCTGTTTCCCCATATCTAATTCCCCACCTCTGATGCACCAACTCTGATTCCCCGCCTCTGATTCCCCAGCTCTGATTCCCCGCCTCTGATTCCCCGCATCCGATTCCCCATATCTGATTCCCCGCCTCTGTTTCCCCGCCTCTGATTCCCCGCCTCTGTTTCCCAACTATGATTCCCCGCCTCTGATTCCCCAGCTCTGATTCCCTGCCTCTGATTCCCCGCGTTCTATTCCCTGCCTCTGATTCCCCGCCTGTGATTCCCCATCTCTGATTCACCACCTCTGATTCCCCACCTCTGATTCCCCATATCTAATTCCCCGCCTCTGTTTGCCCGCCTCTGATTCCCCGCCTCTGTTTCCCCATATCTGATTCCCCGCCTCTGATACCCCGCCTCTGTTTCCCCATATCTAAGTCCCCGCCTCTGATTCCCCAACTCTGATTCCCCATCTCTGATTCCCCGCCTCTGATTCCCCAACTCTGATTCCCCACCTCTGATTCCCCAGCTCTGATTCCCCACCTCTGCTTCCCCGTGTTTGATTCCCTGCCTCTGATTCCCCGCCTCTGATTCCCCATCTCTGATTCACCGCCTTTGATTCGCCACCTCTGATTCCCCATATCTGATTCCTCGCCTCTGTTTCCCCGCCTCTGATTTCCCGCCTCTGATTCCCCATATCTCATTCCCCAACTCTGATTCCCCATCTCTGATTCCCGGACTCTGATTCCCCACCTCTGATTCCCGGCCTCTGATTCGCTGCTTCTGATTCTGATTCCCTGCCTCTGATTCCCCATCTCTGATTCCACACATCTAATTCCCTGCCTCTGATTCCCCACCTCTGATTCCCCATATCTGATTCCCCGCCTCTGTTTCCCCGCCTCTGATTCCCCGCCTCTGTTTCCCCATATCTAAGTCCCCGCCTCTGATTCCCCAACTTTGGTTCCCCACCTCTGATTCCCCAGCTCTGATTCCCCGCCTCTGATTCCCCGCATCTGATTCCCTGCATCTGATTCGCAGCCTTCTGATTCCCTGCCTCTGATTCCCAAACTCTGATTCCCCACCTCTGATTCCCCATATCTGATTCCCCGCCTCTGTTTCCCCGCCTCTGATTCCCCGCCTCTGTTTCCCCATATCTGATTCCCCACCTCTATTTGCCCGCCTCTGATTCCCCGCCTCTGTTTCCCCATATCTGATTACCCGCCTCTGAATCCCCAACTCTGATTCCCTGCCTCTAATTTCCCAGCTCTGATTCCCCGCCTCTGATTCCCCGTGTCTGATTTCCTGCCTCTGATTCCCCGCCTCTGATTACCCATGTCTGATTCACCTCCTCTGATTCCCCACCTCTGATTCCCCATCTCTGATTCCGCACATCCGATTCACTGCCTCTGATTCCCCGCCTCTGATTCCCCGCGTCTTATTCCCTGCTTCTGATTCTGATTCCCTGCCTCTGATTCCCCATCTCTGATTCTGCACATCTGATTCGCTGCCTCTGATTCCCCACCTCTGATTCGCCATATCTGATTCCCCGCCTCTGTTTCCCTGCCTCTGATTCCCCGCCTCTGTTTCCCCATATCTAAGTCCCCGCCTCTGGTTCCCCGCCTCTGATTCGCTGCCTCTGATTCACCATCTCTGATTCCGCACATCTGATTCCCTGCCTTTGATTCCCCGCCTCTGACTCCCCGCCTCTGATTCCCTGCCTCTGTTTCCCAACCTCTGATTCCCCACCTCTGATTCCCCATATCTGATTCCCCACCTCTGTTTCCCCGCCTCTGTTTCGCCATATCTGATTCCCCACCTCTGTTTCCCCGCCTCTGATTCCCTGCCTCTGATTCCCCATCTCCGATCCCGCAAATCTGATTCCCCGCCTCTGTTTCCCCGCCTCTGATTCCCCGCCTCTGATTCCCCAACTCTGATTCCCCGCCTCTGATTCCCCAGCTCTGAATCCCCGCCTCTGATTCCCCGCGTCTGATTACCGGCCTCTGATTCCCCGCTCTGATTCCCCATCTCTGATTCACAACCTCTGATTCCCCACCTCTGATTCCCCATATCTGATTTGCCACCTCTGTTTCCCCGCCTCTGATTCCCCTCCTCTGATTCCCCGCCTCTGATTCGCCAGCTATGATTCCCCGCCTCTGATTCCCCGCGTCTGATTCCCTGCCTCTGATTCCCCGCCTCTGATTCCACATCTCTGATTCACCACCTCTGATTCCCCGCGTCTGATTCCCCGCCTCTGATTCCCCATCTCTGATTCCCCATCTCTGATTCCCCAATTCTGATTCACCGCATCTGATCCCCCAGCTCTGTTTCCTCGCCTCTGATTCCCTGCCTCTGATTCCCAACCTCTGATTCCCCACCTCTGATTTCCCATATTGATTCCCTGCCTCTGATTCCCCAACTCTGATTCCCCACCTCTGATTCCCCAGCTCTGATTCCCCGCCTCTGATCCCCGCATCTGATTCCCTGCATCTGATTCCCAGCCTCTGATTCCCTGCCTCTGATTCCCAACCTCTGATTCCCCACCTCTGATTCCCCATATCTGATTCCCCGCCTCTGTTTCCCCGCCTCTGATTCCCCGCCTCTGTTTCCCCATATCGGATTCCCCGCCTCTATTTGCCCACCTCTGGTTCCCCACCTCTATTTCCCCATATCTGATTCCCCGCCTCTGAATCCCCAACTCTGATTCCCTGCATCTAATTCCCCAGCTCTAATTCCCCACCTCTGATTCCCCGTGTCTGATTTCCTGCCTCTGATTCCCCGCCTCTGATTACCCATGTCTGATTCACCGCCTCTGATTCCCCACCTCTGATTCCCCATCTCTGATTCTGCACATCCGTTTCCCTGCCTCTGATTCCCCGCCTCTGATTCACCGCCTCTGATTCCCGGCCTCTGATTTCCCGCCTCTGATTCCCTGCCACTGATACCCCGCCCCTGATTCCCCACCTCTGATTCCCCATATCTGATTCCCCGCCTCTGTTTCCCCGCCTCTGATTCCCCGCCTCTGATTCCCCATATCTCATTCCCCGCCTCTGAATCCCCATCTCTGATTCCCGGACTCTGATTCCCCACCTATGATTCCCGGCCTCTTATTCCCGGCATCTGATTCCGGCCTCTGATTCCCGGCCTCTTATTCCCTGCTTCTGATTCTGATTCCCTGCCTTTGATTCCCCATCTCTGATTCCGCACATCTGATTCCCTGCCTCTGATTCCCCACCTCTGATTCCCCATATCTGATTCCCCGCCTCTGTTTCCCCGCCTCTGATTCCCCGCCTCTGTTTCCCAATATCTAAGTCCCCGCCTCTGATTCCCCAACTCTGATTCCCCACCTCTGATTCCCCAGCTCTGATTCCCCGCCTCTGATTCCCCGCATCTGATTCCCTGCATCTGATTCCAAGCGTCTGATTCCCTGCCTCTGATTCCCTGCCTCTGATTCCCCACCTCTGATTCCCCATATCTGATTCCCCGCCTCTGTTTCCCCACCTCTGATTCCCCGCCTCTGTTTCACCATATCTGATTGCCGGCCTCTGATTCCCCGCCTCTGATTCCCCGCCTCTGATTCCTTGCCTCAGATACCCCATCTCCGATTCCGCACATCTGATTCCCTGCCTCTGATTCCCCGCCTCTGATTCCCCGCCTCTGATTCCCTGCCTCTGATTCCCAACCTCTGATTCCCCACCTCTGATTCCCCATGTTTGATTCCCCGCCTCTGTTTCCCCGCCTCTGATTCCCCGCCTCTGATTCCCCAACTCTAATTCCCGGCCTCTGATTCCCCGCCCCTGTTTCCCCATATCTGATTCCCCGCCTCTGATTCGCAAACTCTGATTCCCCGCCTCTGATTCCCCAGCTCTGATTACCCGCCTCTGATTCCCCGTGTTTGATTCCCTGCCTCTGATTCCCCGCCTCTGATTCCCCATCTCTGATTCACCGCATTTGATTCGCCACCTCTGATTCCCCATATCTGATTCCTCGCCTCTGTTTCCCCGCCTCTGATTCTCCATATCTCATTCCGCGCCTCTGAATCCCCATCTCTGATTCCCGGACTCTGATTCCCCACCTCTGATTCCCGGCCTCTTATTCCCAGCATCTGATTCCAGGCCTCTGATTCCCGGCCTCTGATTCCCCGCTTCTGATTCTGATTCCCTGCCTCTGATTCCCCATCTCTGATTCCGCACATCTGATTCCCTGCCTCTAATTCCCCACCTCTGATTCCCCATATCTGATTCCCCACCTCTGTTTCCCCGCCTCTGATTCCCCGCCTCTGTTTCCCCATATCTAATTCCCCACCTCTGATGCACCAACTCTGATTCCCCGCCTCTGATTCCCCAGCTCTGATTCCCCGCCTCTGATTCCCCGCATCCGATTCCCCATATCTGATTCCCCGCCTCTGTTTCCCCATATCTGATTCCCCGCCTCTGATTCCCAACTATGATTCCCCGCCTCTGATACCCCAGCTCTGATTCCCTGCCTGATTCTCCGCGTTCTATTCCCTGCCTCTGATACCCCGCCTGTGGTTCCCCATCTCTGATTCACCACCTCTGATTCCCCACCTCTGATTCCCCATATCTAATTCCCCGCCTCTGTTTGCCCGCCTCTGATTCCCCGCCTCTGTTTCCCCATATCTGATTCCCCGCCTCTGAATCCCCAACTCTGATTCCCTGCCTCTGATTCCCCAGCTCTGATTCCCCGCCTTTGATTCCCCCCGTCTGATTCCCAGCCTCTGAATCCCCGTGTCTGATATCCTGCCTCTGATTCCCCGCCTCTGATTCCTCATCTCAGATTCACCGCCTCTGATTCCCCACCTCTGATTCCCCATCTCTGATTCCGCACATCCGATTCCCTGCCTCTGATTCCCCGACTCTGATTCCCCACCTCTGATTCCCCAGCTCTGATTCCCCGCCTCTGATTCCCCAACTCTGATTCCCCGCCTCTTATAACCCAGCTCTGATTCCCCGCCTCTGATTCCCCGTGTTTGATTCCCTGCCTCTGATTCCCCGCCTCTGATTCCCCATCTCTGATTCACCGCCTTTGATTCGCCACCTCCGATTCCCCATATCTGATTCCTCGCCTCTGTTTCCCCGCCTCTGTTTCCCCGCCTCTCATTCCCCGCCTCTGATTCCCCATCTCTGATTCCCGGACTCTGATTCCCCACCTCTGATTCCCGGCCTCTTATTCCCGGCATCAGATTCCGGCCTCTGATTCCCGGCCTCTGATTCCCTGCTTCTGATTCTGATTCCCTGCCTCTGATTCCCCATTTCTGATTCCGCACATCTAATTCCCTGCCTCTGATTCCCCACCTCTGATTCCCCATATCTGATTCCCCGCCTCTGTTTCCCCGCCTCTGATTCCCCACCTCTGCTTCCCCATATCTAAGACCCCGCCTCTGATTCCCCAACTCTGATTCCCCACCTCTGATTCCCCAGCTCTGATTACCCACCTCTGATTCCCCATATCTGATTCCCCGCCTCTGTTTCCCCGCCTCTGATTCCCCGCCACTGTTTCCCCATATCTGATTCCCCGCCTCTGAATCCCCAACTCTGACTCCCTGCATCTAATTCCCCAGCTCTGATTCCCCGCCTCTGATTCCCCGTGTCTGATTTCCTGCCTCTGATACCCCGCCTCTGATTACCCATGTCTGATTCACCGCCTCTGATTCCCCACCTCTGATTTTCCATCTCTGATTCCGCACATCCGATTCCCAGCCTCTGATTCCCCATCTCTGATTCCCCACCTCTGATTCCCCAACTCTGATTCCCCACCTCCGATTCCCCAGCTCTGATTCCCCGCCTCTGATTCCCCGTGTTTGATTCCCTGCCTCTGATTCCCCGCCTCTGATTCCCCATCTCTGATTCACCGCCTTTGATTCGCCACCTCTGATTCCCCATATCTGATTCCTCGCCTCTGTTTACCCGCCTCTGATTCCCCGCCTCTGATTCCCCATATCTCATTCCCCGCCTCTGATCCCCCATCTCTGATTCCCGGACTCTGATTCCCCACCTCTGATTCCCGGCCTCTGATTCCCTGCTTCTGATTCTGATTCCCTGCCTCTGATTCCCCATCTCTGATTCCGCACATCTAATTCCCTGCCTCTGATTCCCCACCTCTGATTCCCCATATATGATTCCCCGCCTCTGTTTCCCCGCCTCTGATTCCCCGCCTCTGTTTCCCCATATCTAAGTCCCCGCCTCTGATTCCCCAACTTTGATTCCCCACCTCTGATTCCCCAGCTCTGATTCCCTGCATCTGATTCCCAGCCTCTGATTCCCTGCCTCTGATTCCCAACCTCTGATTCCCCACCTCTGATTCCCCGCCTCTGATTCCCCACCTCTGTTTCCCCATATCTGATTCCCCGCCTCTATTTGCCCGCCTCTGATTCCCCGCCTCTGTTTCCCCAGCTCTGATTCCCTGCATCTGATTCCCTGCCTCTAATTTCCCAGCTCTGATTCCCCGCCTCTGATTCCCCGTGTCTGATTTCCTGCCTCTGATTCCCCGCCTCTGATTACCCATGTCTGATTCACCGCCTCTGATTCCCCACCTCTGATTCCCCATCTCTGATTCCGCACATCCGATTCACTGCCTCTGATTCCCCAGCTCTGATTCTGCACATCTGATTCACTGCCTCTGATTCCCCACCTCTGATTCCCCATATCTGATTCCCCGCCTCTGTTTCCCGGCCTCTTATTACCAGCATCTGATTCCAGGCCTCTGATTCCCGGCCTCTGATTCCCCGCTTCTGATTCTGATTCCCTGCCTCTGATTCCCCATCTCTGATTCCGCACATCTGATTCCCTGCCTCTGATTCCCCACCTCTGATTCCCCATATCTGATTCCCCGCCTCTGTTTCCCCGCCTCTGATTCCCCGCCTCTGTTTCCCCATATCTAATTCCCCACCTCTGATGCACCAACTCTGATTCCCCGCCTCTGATTCCCCAGCTCTGATTCCCCGCCTCTGATTCCCCGCATCCGATTCCCCATATCTGATTCCCCGCCTCTGTTTCCCCGCCTCTGATTCCCCGCCTCTGTTTCCCAACTATGATTCCCCGCCTCTGATTCCCCAGCTCTGATTCCCTGCCTCTGATTCCCCGCGTTCTATTCCCTGCCTCTGATTCCCCGCCTGTGATTCCCCATCTCTGATTCACCACCTCTGATTCCCCACCTCTGATTCCCCATATCTAATTCCCCGCCTCTGTTTGCCCGCCTCTGATTCCCCGCCTCTGTTTCCCCATATCTGATTCCCCGCCTCTGATACCCCGCCTCTGTTTCCCCATATCTAAGTCCCCGCCTCTGATTCCCCAACTCTGATTCCCCATCTCTGATTCCCCGCCTCTGATTCCCCAACTCTGATTCCCCACCTCTGATTCCCCAGCTCTGATTCCCCACCTCTGCTTCCCCGTGTTTGATTCCCTGCCTCTGATTCCCCGCCTCTGATTCCCCATCTCTGATTCACCGCCTTTGATTCGCCACCTCTGATTCCCCATATCTGATTCCTCGCCTCTGTTTCCCCGCCTCTGATTTCCCGCCTCTGATTCCCCATATCTCATTCCCCAACTCTGATTCCCCATCTCTGATTCCCGGACTCTGATTCCCCACCTCTGATTCCCGGCCTCTGATTCGCTGCTTCTGATTCTGATTCCCTGCCTCTGATTCCCCATCTCTGATTCCACACATCTAATTCCCTGCCTCTGATTCCCCACCTCTGATTCCCCATATCTGATTCCCCGCCTCTGTTTCCCCGCCTCTGATTCCCCGCCTCTGTTTCCCCATATCTAAGTCCCCGCCTCTGATTCCCCAACTTTGGTTCCCCACCTCTGATTCCCCAGCTCTGATTCCCCGCCTCTGATTCCCCGCATCTGATTCCCTGCATCTGATTCGCAGCCTTCTGATTCCCTGCCTCTGATTCCCAAACTCTGATTCCCCACCTCTGATTCCCCATATCTGATTCCCCGCCTCTGTTTCCCCGCCTCTGATTCCCCGCCTCTGTTTCCCCATATCTGATTCCCCACCTCTATTTGCCCGCCTCTGATTCCCCGCCTCTGTTTCCCCATATCTGATTACCCGCCTCTGAATCCCCAACTCTGATTCCCTGCCTCTAATTTCCCAGCTCTGATTCCCCGCCTCTGATTCCCCGTGTCTGATTTCCTGCCTCTGATTCCCCGCCTCTGATTACCCATGTCTGATTCACCTCCTCTGATTCCCCACCTCTGATTCCCCATCTCTGATTCCGCACATCCGATTCACTGCCTCTGATTCCCCGCCTCTGATTCCCCGCGTCTTATTCCCTGCTTCTGATTCTGATTCCCTGCCTCTGATTCCCCATCTCTGATTCTGCACATCTGATTCGCTGCCTCTGATTCCCCACCTCTGATTCGCCATATCTGATTCCCCGCCTCTGTTTCCCTGCCTCTGATTCCCCGCCTCTGTTTCCCCATATCTAAGTCCCCGCCTCTGGTTCCCCGCCTCTGATTCGCTGCCTCTGATTCACCATCTCTGATTCCGCACATCTGATTCCCTGCCTTTGATTCCCCGCCTCTGACTCCCCGCCTCTGATTCCCTGCCTCTGTTTCCCAACCTCTGATTCCCCACCTCTGATTCCCCATATCTGATTCCCCACCTCTGTTTCCCCGCCTCTGTTTCGCCATATCTGATTCCCCACCTCTGTTTCCCCGCCTCTGATTCCCTGCCTCTGATTCCCCATCTCCGATCCCGCAAATCTGATTCCCCGCCTCTGTTTCCCCGCCTCTGATTCCCCGCCTCTGATTCCCCAACTCTGATTCCCCGCCTCTGATTCCCCAGCTCTGAATCCCCGCCTCTGATTCCCCGCGTCTGATTACCGGCCTCTGATTCCCCGCTCTGATTCCCCATCTCTGATTCACAACCTCTGATTCCCCACCTCTGATTCCCCATATCTGATTTGCCACCTCTGTTTCCCCGCCTCTGATTCCCCTCCTCTGATTCCCCGCCTCTGATTCGCCAGCTATGATTCCCCGCCTCTGATTCCCCGCGTCTGATTCCCTGCCTCTGATTCCCCGCCTCTGATTCCACATCTCTGATTCACCACCTCTGATTCCCCGCGTCTGATTCCCCGCCTCTGATTCCCCATCTCTGATTCCCCATCTCTGATTCCCCAATTCTGATTCACCGCATCTGATCCCCCAGCTCTGTTTCCTCGCCTCTGATTCCCTGCCTCTGATTCCCAACCTCTGATTCCCCACCTCTGATTTCCCATATTGATTCCCTGCCTCTGATTCCCCGCCTCTGATTCCCCAACTCTGATTCCCCGCCTCTGATTCCCCAGCTCTGATTCCCCGCCTCTGATTCCCCGTGTTTGATTCCCTGCCTCTGATTCCCGGCCTCTGATTCCCCATCTCTGATTCATCGCCTTTGATTCGCCACCTCTGATTCCCCATATCTGATTCCCCGCCTCTGTTTCCCCGCCTCTGATTCCCCGCCTCTGATTCCCCATATCTCATTCCCCGCCTCTGAATCCCCATCTCTGATTCCCGGACTCTGATTCCCCACCTCTGATTCCCGGCCTCTTATTCCCGGCAACTGATTCCGGCCTCTGATTCCCGGCCTCTGATTCCCTGCTTCTGATTCTGATTCCCTGCCTTTGATTCCCCATCTCTGATTCCGCACATCTGATTCACTGCCTCTGATTCGCCATCTCTGATTCCCCGCCTCTGATTCCCCCCCTCTGTTTCCCAATATCTAAGTCCCCTCCTCTGATTCCCCAACTCTGATTCCCCATCTCTGATTCTCCAGCTCTGATTCCCCGCCTCTCATTCCCCGCATCTGATTCCCTGCATCTGATTCCATGCCTCTGATTCCCTGCCTCTGATTCCCAACCTCTGATTCCCCACCACTGATTCCCCATATCTGATTCCCAGCCTCTGTTTCCCCGCCTCTGATTCCCCGCCTCTGTTTCCCCATATCTGATTCCCGGCCTCTGATTCCCGGCCTCTGATTCCCCGCCTCTGATTCGCTGCCTCTGTTTCCCCATATCTGATTCCCGGCCTCTGATTCCCCGCCTCTGATTCCCTGCCTCTGATTCCCCATATCTGATACCCCGCCTCTGTTTCTGCGCCTCTGATTCCCCGCCTCTGATTCCCTGCCTCTGATTCCCGGCCTCTGTTTCCCCATATCTGATTCCCCGCCTCTGATTCCCCAGCTCTGATTCCCGGCCTCTGATTCCCGGCCTCTGATTCCCGGCCTCTGATTCCCGGCCTCTGATTCCCCGCCTCTGGTTCCCCGCCTCCGATTCCCCGCCTCTGATTCCCCAACTCTGATTCCCCGCCTCTGATTCCCCAGCTCTGTTTACCCGCCTCTGATTCACCAGCTCTGATTCCCCGCCTCTGATACCCCACCTCTGATTCCCTGCCTCTGATTTCCCGCCTCTGATTCCCTGCCTCTGATTCCCAACCTCTGATTCCCCACCTCTGAATCCCCATATCTGATTGCCTGCCTCTGATTCCCTGCCTCTGATTCCCCGCCTCTGATTCCCCGCTTCTGATTCCCCAGCTCTGATTCCCCGCCTCTGAATGCCCAACTCTGACACCCTGCCTCTGATTCCCCAGCTCTGATTCCCCGCCTCTGATACCCCACCTCTGATTCCCTGCCTCTGATTTCCCGCCTTTGATTCCCCATCTCTGATTCACAACCTCTGATTCCCCACCTCTGATTCACCATATCTGATTCCCCGCCTCTGATTCCCCAACTCTGATTCCCCGCCTCTGATTCCCCAGCTCTGATTCCCCGCCTCTGATTCCCGGCATCCTATTCCCTGCCTCTGATTCACCGCCTCTGATTCCCCATCTCTGATTCCCCGCCTCTGATTCCCCGTGTCTGATTCCCTGCCTCTGATTCCCCGCCTCTGATTTCCCGCTTCTGATTCCCTGCCACTGATTCCCCGCCTCTGATTTCCCATCTCTGATTCCCCGCCTCTGATTCCCCGGCCTCTCATTCCCGGCCTCTCATTCCCGGCCTCTGATTCCCGGCCTCTGATTCCCCGCCTCTAGTTCCCCGCCTCTTTTTCGCTGCCTCTGATTTTCCATCTCTGATATCCTGCCTCTGATTCCCCGCCTCTGATTCCTCATCTCAGATTCACCGCCTCTGATTCCCCACCTCTGATTCCCCATCTCTGATTCCGCACATCCGATTCCCTGCCTCTGATTCCCCGACTCTGATTCCCCACCTCTGATTCCCCAGCTCTGATTCCCCGCCTCTGATTCCCCAACTCTGATTCCCCGCCTCTTATAACCCAGCTCTGATTCCCCGCCTCTGATTCCCCGTGTTTGATTCCCTGCCTCTGATTCCCCGCCTCTGATTCCCCATCTCTGATTCACCGCCTTTGATTCGCCACCTCTGATTCCCCATATCTGATTCCTCGCCTCTGTTTCCCCGCCTCTGTTTCCCCGCCTCTCATTCCCCGCCTCTGATTCCCCATCTCTGATTCCCGGACTCTGATTCCCCACCTCTGATTCCCGGCCTCTTATTCCCGGCATCAGATTCCGGCCTCTGATTCCCGGCCTCTGATTCCCTGCTTCTGATTCTGATTCCCTGCCTCTGATTCCCCATTTCTGATTCCGCACATCTAATTCCCTGCCTCTGATTCCCCACCTCTGATTCCCCATATCTGATTCCCCGCCTCTGTTTCCCCGCCTCTGATTCCCCACCTCTGCTTCCCCATATCTAAGACCCCGCCTCTGATTCCCCAACTCTGATTCCCCACCTCTGATTCCCCAGCTCTGATTACCCACCTCTGATTCCCCATATCTGATTCCCCGCCTCTGTTTCCCCGCCTCTGATTCCCCGCCACTGTTTCCCCATATCTGATTCCCCGCCTCTGAATCCCCAACTCTGACTCCCTGCATCTAATTCCCCAGCTCTGATTCCCCGCCTCTGATTCCCCGTGTCTGATTTCCTGCCTCTGATACCCCGCCTCTGATTACCCATGTCTGATTCACCGCCTCTGATTCCCCACCTCTGATTTTCCATCTCTGATTCCGCACATCCGATTCCCAGCCTCTGATTCCCCATCTCTGATTCCCCACCTCTGATTCCCCAACTCTGATTCCCCACCTCCGATTCCCCAGCTCTGATTCCCCGCCTCTGATTCCCCGTGTTTGATTCCCTGCCTCTGATTCCCCGCCTCTGATTCCCCATCTCTGATTCACCGCCTTTGATTCGCCACCTCTGATTCCCCATATCTGATTCCTCGCCTCTGTTTACCCGCCTCTGATTCCCCGCCTCTGATTCCCCATATCTCATTCCCCGCCTCTGATCCCCCATCTCTGATTCCCGGACTCTGATTCCCCACCTCTGATTCCCGGCCTCTGATTCCCTGCTTCTGATTCTGATTCCCTGCCTCTGATTCCCCATCTCTGATTCCGCACATCTAATTCCCTGCCTCTGATTCCCCACCTCTGATTCCCCATATATGATTCCCCGCCTCTGTTTCCCCGCCTCTGATTCCCCGCCTCTGTTTCCCCATATCTAAGTCCCCGCCTCTGATTCCCCAACTTTGATTCCCCACCTCTGATTCCCCAGCTCTGATTCCCTGCATCTGATTCCCAGCCTCTGATTCCCTGCCTCTGATTCCCAACCTCTGATTCCCCACCTCTGATTCCCCGCCTCTGATTCCCCACCTCTGTTTCCCCATATCTGATTCCCCGCCTCTATTTGCCCGCCTCTGATTCCCCGCCTCTGTTTCCCCATATCTGATTACCCGCCTCTGAATCCCCAACTCTGATTCCCTGCCTCTAATTTCCCAGCTCTGATTCCCCGCCTCTGATTCCCCGTGTCTGATTTCCTGCCTCTGATTCCCCGCCTCTGATTACCCATGTCTGATTCACCGCCTCTGATTCCCCACCTCTGATTCCCCATCTCTGATTCCGCACATCCGATTCACTGCCTCTGATTCCCCAGCTCTGATTCTGCACATCTGATTCACTGCCTCTGATTCCCCACCTCTGATTCCCCATATCTGATTCCCCGCCTCTGTTTCCCGGCCTCTTATTACCAGCATCTGATTCCAGGCCTCTGATTCCCGGCCTCTGATTCCCCGCTTCTGATTCTGATTCCCTGCCTCTGATTCCCCATCTCTGATTCCGCACATCTGATTCCCTGCCTCTGATTCCCCACCTCTGATTCCCCATATCTGATTCCCCGCCTCTGTTTCCCCGCCTCTGATTCCCCGCCTCTGTTTCCCCATATCTAATTCCCCACCTCTGATGCACCAACTCTGATTCCCCGCCTCTGATTCCCCAGCTCTGATTCCCCGCCTCTGATTCCCCGCATCCGATTCCCCATATCTGATTCCCCGCCTCTGTTTCCCCGCCTCTGATTCCCCGCCTCTGTTTCCCAACTATGATTCCCCGCCTCTGATTCCCCAGCTCTGATTCCCTGCCTCTGATTCCCCGCGTTCTATTCCCTGCCTCTGATTGCCCGCCTGTGATTCCCCATCTCTGATTCACCACCTCTGATTCCCCACCTCTGATTCCCCATATCTAATTCCCCGCCTCTGTTTGCCCGCCTCTGATTCCCCGCCTCTGTTTCCCCATATCTGATTCCCCGCCTCTGATACCCCGCCTCTGTTTCCCCATATCTAAGTCCCCGCCTCTGATTCCCCAACTCTGATTCCCCATCTCTGATTCCCCGCCTCTGATTCCCCAACTCTGATTCCCCACCTCTGATTCCCCAGCTCTGATTCCCCACCTCTGCTTCCCCGTGTTTGATTCCCTGCCTCTGATTCCCCGCCTCTGATTCCCCATCTCTGATTCACCGCCTTTGATTCGCCACCTCTGATTCCCCATATCTGATTCCTCGCCTCTGTTTCCCCGCCTCTGATTTCCCGCCTCTGATTCCCCATATCTCATTCCCCAACTCTGATTCCCCATCTCTGATTCCCGGACTCTGATTCCCCACCTCTGATTCCCGGCCTCTGATTCGCTGCTTCTGATTCTGATTCCCTGCCTCTGATTCCCCATCTCTGATTCCACACATCTAATTCCCTGCCTCTGATTCCCCACCTCTGATTCCCCATATCTTATTCCCCGCCTCTGTTTCCCCGCCTCTGATTCCCCGCCTCTGTTTCCCCATATCTAAGTCCCCGCCTCTGATTCCCCAACTTTGGTTCCCCACCTCTGATTCCCCAGCTCTGATTCCCCGCCTCTGATTCCCCGCATCTGATTCCCTGCATCTGATTCGCAGCCTTCAGATTCCCTGCCTCTGATTCCCAAACTCTGATTCCCCACCTCTGATTCCCCATATCTGATTCCCCGCCTCTGTTTCCCCGCCTCTGATTCCCCGCCTCTGTTTCCCCATATCTGATTCCCCACCTCTATTTGCCCGCCTCTGATTCCCCGCCTCTGTTTCCCCATATCTGATTACCCGCCTCTGAATCCCCAACTCTGATTCCCTGCCTCTAATTTCCCAGCTCTGATTCCCCGCCTCTGATTCCCCGTGTCTGATTTCCTGCCTCTGATTCCCCGCCTCTGATTACCCATGTCTGATTCACCGCCTCTGATTCCCCACCTCTGATTCCCCATCTCTGATTCCGCACATCCGATTCACTGCCTCTGATTCCCCGCCTCTGATTCCCCGCGTCTTATTCCCTGCTTCTGATTCTGATTCCCTGCCTCTGATTCCCCATCTCTGATTCTGCACATCTGATTCGCTGCCTCTGATTCCCCAGCTCTGATTCGCCATATCTGATTCCCCGCCTCTGTTTCCCTGCCTCTGATTCCCCGCCTCTGTTTCCCCATATCTAAGTCCCCGCCTCTGGTTCCCCGCCTCTGATTCGCTGCCTCTGATTCACCATCTCTGATTCCGCACATCTGATTCCCTGCCTTTGATTCCCCGCCTCTGACTCCCCGCCTCTGATTCCCTGCCTCTGTTTCCCAACCTCTGATTCCCCACCTCTGATTCCCCATATCTGATTCCCCACCTCTGTTTCGCCATATCTGATTCCCCACCTCTGTTTCCCCGCCTCTGATTCCCTGCCTCTGATTCCCCATCTCCGATCCCGCAAATCTGATTCCCTGCCTCTGATTCCCAACCTCTGATTCCCCACCTCTGATTCCCCATATCTGATTCCCCGCCTCTGTTTCCCCGCCTCTGATTCCCCGCCTCTGATTCCCCAACTCTGATTCCCCGCCTCTGATTCCCCAGCTCTGAATCCCCGCCTCTGATTCCCCGCGTCTGATTACCGGCCTCTGATTCCCCGCTCTGATTCCCCATCTCTGATTCACAACCTCTGATTCCCCACCTCTGATTCCCCATATCTGATTTGCCACCTCTGTTTCCCCGCCTCTGATTCCCCACCTCTGATTCCCCGCCTCTGATTCGCCAGCTATGATTCCCCGCCTCTGATTCCCCGCGTCTGATTCCCTGCCTCTGATTCCCCGCCTCTGATTCCACATCTCTGATTCACCACCTCTGATTCCCCGCGTCTGATTCCCCGCCTCTGATTCCCCATCTCTGATTCCCCAATTCTGATTCACCGCATCTGATCCCCCAGCTCTGTTTCCTCGCCTCTGATTCCCTGCCTCTGATTCCCAACCTCTGATTCCCCACCTCTGATTTCCCATATTGATTCCCTGCCTCTGATTCCCCGCCTCTGATTCCCCAACTCTGATTCCCCGCCTCTGATTCCCCAGCTCTGATTCCCCGCCTCTGATTCCCCGTGTTTGATTCCCTGCCTCTGATTCCCGGCCTCTGATTCCCCATCTCTGATTCATCGCCTTTGATTCGCCACCTCTGATTCCCCATATCTGATTCCCCGCCTCTGTTTCCCCGCCTCTGATTCCCCGCCTCTGATTCCCCATATCTCATTCCCCGCCTCTGAATCCCCATCTCTGATTCCCGGACTCTGATTCCCCACCTCTGATTCCCGGCCTCTTATTCCCGGCAACTGATTCCGGCCTCTGATTCCCGGCCTCTGATTCCCTGCTTCTGATTCTGATTCCCTGCCTTTGATTCCCCATCTCTGATTCCGCACATCTGATTCACTGCCTCTGATTCGCCATCTCTGATTCCCCGCCTCTGATTCCCCCCCTCTGTTTCCCAATATCTAAGTCCCCTCCTCTGATTCCCCAACTCTGATTCCCCATCTCTGATTCTCCAGCTCTGATTCCCCGCCTCTCATTCCCCGCATCTGATTCCCTGCATCTGATTCCATGCCTCTGATTCCCTGCCTCTGATTCCCAACCTCTGATTCCCCACCACTGATTCCCCATATCTGATTCCCAGCCTCTGTTTCCCCGCCTCTGATTCCCCGCCTCTGTTTCCCCATATCTGATTCCCGGCCTCTGATTCCCGGCCTCTGATTCCCCGCCTCTGATTCGCTGCCTCTGTTTCCCCATATCTGATTCCCGGCCTCTGATTCCCCGCCTCTGATTCCCTGCCTCTGATTCCCCATATCTGATACCCCGCCTCTGTTTCTGCGCCTCTGATTCCCTGCCTCTGATTCCCTGCCTCTGATTCCCGGCCTCTGTTTCCCCATATCTGATTCCCCGCCTCTGATTCCCCAGCTCTGATTCCCGGCCTCTGATTCCCGGCCTCTGATTCCCGGCCTCTGATTCCCGGCCTCTGATTCCCCGCCTCTGGTTCCCCGCCTCCGATTCCCCGCCTCTGATTCCCCAACTCTGATTCCCCGCCTCTGATTCCCCAGCTCTGTTTACCCGCCTCTGATTCACCAGCTCTGATTCCCCGCCTCTGATACCCCACCTCTGATTCCCTGCCTCTGATTTCCCGCCTCTGATTCCCTGCCTCTGATTCCCAACCTCTGATTCCCCACCTCTGAATCCCCATATCTGATTGCCTGCCTCTGATTCCCTGCCTCTGATTCCCCGCCTCTGATTCCCCGCTTCTGATTCCCCAGCTCTGATTCCCCGCCTCTGAATGCCCAACTCTGACACCCTGCCTCTGATTCCCCAGCTCTGATTCCCCGCCTCTGATACCCCACCTCTGATTCCCTGCCTCTGATTTCCCGCCTTTGATTCCCCATCTCTGATTCACAACCTCTGATTCCCCACCTCTGATTCACCATATCTGATTCCCCGCCTCTGATTCCCCAACTCTGATTCCCCGCCTCTGATTCCCCAGCTCTGATTCCCCGCCTCTGATTCCCGGCATCCTATTCCCTGCCTCTGATTCACCGCCTCTGATTCCCCATCTCTGATTCCCCGCCTCTGATTCCCCGTGTCTGATTCCCTGCCTCTGATTCCCCGCCTCTGATTTCCCGCTTCTGATTCCCTGCCACTGATTCCCCGCCTCTGATTTCCCATCTCTGATTCCCCGCCTCTGATTCCCCGGCCTCTCATTCCCGGCCTCTCATTCCCGGCCTCTGATTCCCGGCCTCTGATTCCCCGCCTCTAGTTCCCCGCCTCTTTTTCGCTGCCTCTGATTTTCCATCTCTGATTCCGCACATCTGATTCCCTGCCTCTGATTCCCTGCCTCTGTTTCCCAACCTCTGATTCCCTACCTCGGATTCCCCATATCTGATTCCTCACCTCTGTTTCCCTGCATCTGATTCCCCGCCTCTGTTTCCCCATATCTGATTCCCCGCCTCTGATTCCCCAACTCTGATTCCCCGTCTCTGATTCACCAGCTCTGATTCCCCGCCTCTGATTCACCGTGTTTGATTCCCTGCCTCTGATTCCCCGCCTTTGATTCCCCATCTCTGATTCACTTCCTTTCATTCGCCACCTCTGATTCCCCATATCAGATTCCCCGCCTCTGTTTCCCCGCCTCTGATTCCCCTTCTCTGTTTCCCCATATCTGATTCCCCGCCTCTGATTCCCCAACTCTGATTTCCATATATCTGATACCCCGCCTCTGTTTCTGCGCCTCTGATTCCCCGCCTCTGTTTCCCCATATCTGATTCCCCGCCTCTGATTCCCCTACTCTGATTCCCCGCCTCTGATTCCCCAGCTCTGATTCCCCGTGTTTGATTCCCCGCCTCTGATTCCCCATCTCTGATTCCCGGCCTCTGATTCCCGGCCTCTGATTCCCGGCCTCTCGTTCCCGGCCTTTGATTCCCGGCCTCTGATTCCCCGCCTCTGGTTCCCCGCCTCTGATTCCCCGCCTCTGATTCCCCAACTCTGATTCGCCGCCTCTGATTCCCCAGCTCTGTTTCCCCGCCTCTGAATCCCCGCCTCTGTTTCCCCATATCTAATTCCCCGCCTCTGATTCACAAACTCTGATTCCCCGCCTCTGATTCACCAGCTTTGATTCCCCGCCTCTGATTACCCATGTCTGATTCACCGCCTCTGATTCCCCACCTCTGATTACCCATCTCTGATTCCGCACATCCGATTCCCAGCCTCTGATTCCCCATCTCTGATTCCCCGCCTCTGATTCCCCAACTCTGATTCCCCACCTCCGATTCCCCAGCTCTGATTCCCCGCCTCTGATTCCCCGTGTTTGATTCCCTGCCTCTGATTCCCCGCCTCTGATTCCCCATCTCTGATTCACTGCCTTTGATTCGCCACCTCTGATTCCCCATATCTGATTCCTCGCCTCTGTTTACCCGCCTCTGATTCCCCGCCTCTGATTCCCCATATCTCATTCCCCGCCTCTGATTCCCCATCTCTAATTCCCGGACTCTGATTCCCCACCTCTTATTCCCGGCCTCTGATTCCCTGCTTCTGATTCTGATTCCCCGCCTCTGATTCCCCATCTCTGATTCCGCACATCTAATTCCCTGCCTCTGATTCCCCACCTCTGATTCCCCATATATGATTCCCCGCCTCTGTTTCCCCGCCTCTGATTCCCCGCCTCTGTTTCCCCATATCTAAGTCCCCGCCTCTGATTCCCCAACTTTGATTCCCCACCTCTGATTCCCCAGCTCTGATTCCCCGCCTCTGATTCCCCGCATCTGATTCCCTGCATCTGATTCCCAGCCTCTGATTCCCTGCCTCTGATTCCCAACCTCTGATTCCCCACCTCTGATTCCCCGCCTCTGATTCCCCACCTCTGTTTCCCCATATCTGATTCCCCGCCTCTATTTGCCCGCCTCTGATTCCCCGCCTCTGTTTCCCCATATCTGATTACCCGCCTCTGAATCCCCAACTCTGATTCCCTGCCTCTAATTTCCCAGCTCTGATTCCCCACCTCTGATTCCCCGTGTCTGATTTCCTGCCTCTGATTCCCCGCCTCTGATTACCCATGTCTGATTCACCGCCTCTTATTCCCCACCTCTGATTCCCCATCTCTGATTCCGCACATCCGATTCACTGCCTCTGATTCCCCATCTCTGATTCCGCACATCTGATTCCCTGCCTCTGATTCCCCACCTCTGATTCCCCATATCTGATTGCCCGCCTCTGTTTCCCCGCCTCTGATTCCCCGCCTCTGTTTCCCCATATCTAATTCCCCACCTCTGATGCACCAACTCTGATTCCCCGCCTCTGATTCCCCAACTCTGATTCCCCGCCTCTGATTCCCCGCATCCGATTATCCATATCTGATTCCCCGCCTCTGTTTCCCCGCCTCTGATTCCCCGCCTCTGTTTCCCCATATCTGATTCCCCGCCTCTGATTCCCAACTATGATTCCCCGCGTTCTATTCCCTGCCTCTGATTCCCCGCCTGTGATTCCCCATCTCTGATTCACCACCTCTGATTCCCCACCTCTGATTCCCCATATCTAATTCCCCGCCTCTGTTTGCCCGCCTCTGATTCCCCGCCTCTGTTTCCCCATATCTGATTCCCCGCCACTGAATCCCCAACTCTGATTCCCTGCCTCTGATTCCCCAGCTCTGATTCCCCGCCTTTGATTCCCCCCATCTGATTCCCAGCCTCTGAATCCCCATGTCTGATATCCTGCCTCTGATTCCCCGCCTCTGATTCCCCATCTCAGATTCACCGCCTCTGATTCCCCACCTCTGATTCCCCATCTCTGATTCCGCACATCCGATTCCCTGCCTCTGATTCCCCGACTCTGATTCCCCACCTCTGATTCCCCAGCTCTGTTTCCCCGCCTTTGATTCCCCAACTCTGATTCCCCGCCTCTGATTCCCCGCCTCTGTTTCCCCATATCTAAGTCCCCGCCTCTGATTCCCCAACTCTGATTCCCCATCTCTGTTTCCCCGCCTCTGATTCCCCAACTCTGATTCCCCGCCTCTGATTCCCCGCCTCTGTTTCCCCATATCTAAGTCCCCGCCTCTGATTCCCCAACTCTGATTCCCCAGCTCTGATTCCCCACCTCTGATTCCCCGTGTTTGATTCCCTGCCTCTGATTCCCCGCCTCTGATTCCCCATCTCTGATTCACCGCCTTTGATTCGCCACCTCTGATTCCCCATATCTGATTCCTCGCCTCTGTTTCCCCGCCTCTGATTCCCCGCCTCTGTTTCCCCATATCTGATTACCCGCCTCTGAATCCCCAACTCTGATTCCCTGCCTCTAATTTCCCAGCTCTGATTCCCCGCCTCTGATTCCCCGTGTCTGATTTCCTGCCTCTGATTCCCCGCCTCTGATTACCCATGTCTGATTCACCGCCTCTGATTCCCCACCTCTGATTCCCCATCTCTGATTCCGCACATCCGATTCACTGCCTCTGATTCCCCATCTCTGATTCCGCACATCTGATTCCCTGCCTCTGATTCCCCACCTCTGATTCCCCATATCTGATTCCCCGCCTCTGTTTCCCCGCCTCTGATTCCCCGCCTCTGTTTCCCCATATCTAATTCCCCACCTCTGATGCACCAACTCTGATTCCCCGCCTCTGATTCCCCAACTCTGATTCCCCGCCTCTGATTCCCCGCATCCGATTCCCCATATCTGATTCCCCGCCTCTGTTTCCCCGCGTCTGATTCCCCGCCTCTGTTTCCCCATATCTGATTCCCCGCCTCTTATTCCCAACTATGATTCCCCACGTTCTATTCCCTGCCTCTGATTCCCCGCCTGTGATTCCCCATCTCTGATTCACCACCTCTGATTCCCCACCTCTGATTCCCCATATCTAATTCCCCGCCTCTGTTTGCCCGCCTCTGATTCCCCGCCTCTGTTTCCCCATATATGATTCCCCGCCACTGAATCCCCAACTCTGATTCCCTGCCTCTGATTCCCCAGCTCTGATTCCCCGCCTTTGATTCCCCCCATCTGATTCCCAGCCTCTGAATCCCGGTGTCTGATATCCTGCCTCTGATTCCCCGCCTCTGATTCCCCATCTCAGATTCACCGCCTCTGATTCCCCACCTCTGATTCCCCATCTCTGATTCCGCACATCCGATTCCCTGCCTCTGATTCCCCACCTCTGATTCCCCAGCTCTGTTTCCCCGCCTCTGATTCCCCAACTCTGATTCCCCGCCTCTGTTTCCCCATATCTAAGTCCCCGCCTCTGATTCCCCAACTCTGATTCCCCATCTCTGTTTCCCCGCCTCTGATTCCCCAACTCTGATTCCCCGCCTCTGATTCCCCGCCTCTGTTTCCCCATATCTAAGTCCCCGCCTCTGATTCCCCAACTCTGATTCCCCAGCTCTGATTCCCCACCTCTGATTCCCCGTGTTTGATTCCCTGCCTCTGATTCCCCGCCTCTGATTCCCCATCTCTGATTCACCGCCTTTGATTCGCCACCTCTGATTCCCCATATCTGATTCCTCGCCTCTGTTTCCCCGCCTCTGATTTCCCGCCTCTGATTCCCCATATCTCATTCCCCAACTCTGATTCCCCATCTCTGATTCCCGGACTCTGATTCCCCACCTCTGATTCCCGGCCTCTGATTCGCTGCTTCTGATTCTGATTCCCTGCCTCTGATTCCCCATCTCTGATTCCGCACATCTAATTCCCTGCCTCTGATTCCCCACCTCTGATTCCCCATATCTGATTCCCCGCCTCTGTTTCCCCGCCTCTGATTCCCCGCCTCTGTTTCCCCATATCTAAGTCCCCGCCTCTGATTCCCCAACTTTGGTTCCCCACCTCTGATTCCCCAGCTCTGATTCCCCGCCTCTGATTCCCCGCATCTGATTCCCTGCATCTGATTCCCACCCTCTGATTCCCTGCCTCTGATTCCCAAACTCTGATTCCCCACCTCTGATTCCCCATATCTGATTCCCCGCCTCTGTTTCCCCGCCTCTGATTCCCCGCCTCTGTTTCCCCATATCTGATTCCCCACCTCTATTTGCCCGCCTCTGATTCCCCGCCTCTGTTTCCCCATATCTGATTACCCGCCTCTGAATCCCCAACTCTGATTCCCTGCCTCTAATTTCCCAGCTCTGATTCCCCGCCTCTGATTCCCCGCGTCTTATTCCCTGCTTCTGATTCTGATTCCCTGCCTCTGATTCCCCGCCTCTGATTACCCATGTCTGATTCACCGCCTCTGATTCCCCACCTCTGATTCCCCATCTCTGATTCCGCACATCCGATTCACTGCCTCTGATTCCCCAGCTCTGATTCCCCGCCTCTGATTCCCCGCGTCTTATTCCCTGCTTCTGATTCTGATTCCCTGCCTCTGATTCCCCATCTCTGATTCTGCACATCTGATTCCCTGCCTCTGATTCCCCACCTCTGATTCGCCATATCTGATTCCCCGCCTCTGTTTCCCCGCCTCTGATTCCCCGCCTCTGTTTCCCCATATCGAAGTCCCCGCCTCTGATTCCCCAACTCTGATTCCCCACCTCTGATTCCCCAGCTCTGGTTCCCCGCCTCTGATTCGCTGCCTCTGATTCACCATCTCTGATTCCGCACATCTGATTCCCTGCCTCTGATTCCCCGCCTCTGACTCCCCGCCTCTGATTCCCTGCCTCTGTTCCCCAACCTCTGATTCCCCACCTCTGATTCCCCATATCTGATTCCCCACCTCTGTTTCCCTGCCTCTGATTCCCCGCCTCTGTTTCGCCATATCTGATTCCCCACCTCTGTTTCCCCGCCTCTGATTCCCCACCTCTGATTCCCCATATCTGATTCCCCGCCTCTGAATCCCCATCTCTGATTCCCGGCCTCTGACTCCCCACCTCTGATTCCCCATCTCTGATTCCGCACATCCGATTCCCTGCCTCTGATTCCCCGACTCTGATTCCCCACCTCTGATTCCCCAGCTCTGTTTCCCCGCCTCTGATTCCCCGACTCTGATTCCCCACCTCTGATTCCCCAGCTCTGATTTCCCACCCCTGATTCCCCAGCTCTGATTCCCCACCTCTGATTCCCCGTGTTTGATTCCCTGCCTCTTATTCCCCGCCTCTGATTCCCCATCTCTGATTCACCGCCTTTGATTCGCCACCTCTGATTCCCCATATCTGATTCCTCGCCTCTGTTTCCCCGCCACTGATTTCCCGCCTCTGATTCCCCATATCTCATTCCCCAACTCTGATTCCCCATCTCTGATTCCCGGACTCTGATTCCCCACCTCTGATTCCCGGCCTCTGATTCGCTGCTTCTGATTCTGATTCCCTGCCTCTGATTCCCCATCTCTGATTCCGCACATCTAATTCCCTGCCTCTGATTCCCCACCTCTGATTCCCCATATCTGATTCCCCGCCTCTGTTTCCCCGCCTCTGATTCCCCGCCTCTGTTTCCCCATATCTAAGTCCCCGCCTCTGATTCCCCAACTTTGGTTCCCCACCTCTGATTCCCCAGCTCTGATTCCCCGCCTCTGATTCCCCGCATCTGATTCCCTGCATCTGATTCCCAGCCTCTGATTCCCTGCCTCTGATTCCCAAACTCTGATTCCCCACCTCTGATTCCCCATATCTGATTCCCCGCCTCTGTTTCCCCGCCTCTGATTCCCCGCCTCTGTTTCCCCATATCTGATTCCCCACCTCTATTTGCCCGCCTCTGATTCCCCGCTTCTGTTTCCCCATATCTGATTACCCGCCTCTGAATCCCCAACTCTGATTCCCTGCCTCTAATTTCACAGCTCTGATTCCCCGCCTCTGATTCCCCGTGTCTGATTTCCTGCCTCTGATTCACCGCCTCTGATTCCCCACCTCTGATTCCCCATCTCTGATTCCGCACATCCGATTCACTGCCTCTGATTCCCCAGCTCTGATTCCCCGCCTCTGATTCCCCGCGTCTTATTCCCTGCTTCTGATTCTGATTCCCTGCCTCTGATTCCCCATCTCTGATTCTGCACATCTGATTCCCTGCCTCTGATTCCCCACCTCTGATTCGCCATATCTGATTCCCCGCCTCTGTTTCCCCGCCTCTGATTCCCCGCCTCTGTTTCCCCATATCGAAGTCCCCGCCTCTGATTCCCCAACTCTGATTCCCCACCTCTGATTCCCCAGCTCTGGTTCCCCGCCTCTGATTCGCTGCCTCTGATTCACCATCTCTGATTCCGCACATCTGATTCCCTGCCTCTGATTCCCCGCCTCTGACTCCCCGCCTCTGATTCCCTGCCTCTGTTCCCCAACCTCTGATTCCCCACCTCTGATTCCCCATATCTGATTCCCCACCTCTGTTTCCCTGCCTCTGATTCCCCGCCTCTGTTTCGCCATATCTGATTCCCCACCTCTGTTTCCCCGCCTCTGATTCCCTGCCTCTGATTCCCCATCTCCGATCCCGCAAATCTGATTCCCTGCCTCTGATTCCCCGCCTCTGATTCCCTGCCTCTGATTCCCAACCTCTGATTCCCCACCTCTGATTCCCCATATCTGATTCCCCGCCTCTGTTTCCCCGCCTCTGATTCCCCGCCTCTATTTCCCAGCCTCTGATTCCCCGCCTCTGATTCCCCAGCTCTGAATCCCCGCCTCTGATTCCCCGCGTCTGATTACCGGCCTCTGATTCCCCGCTCTGATTCCCCATCTCTGATTCACAACCTCTGATTCCCCACCTCTGATTCCCCATATCTGATTTGCCGCCTCTGTTTCCCCGCCTCTGATTCCCCACCTCTGATTCCCCGCCTCTGATTCGCCAGCTATGATTCCCCGCCTCTGATTCCCCGCGTCTGATTCCCTGCCTCTGATTCCCCGCCTCTGATTCCACATCTCTGATTCACCACCTCTGATTCCCGCGTCTTATTCCCCGCCTCTGATTCCCAACCTCTGATTCCCCACCTCTGATTTCCCATAATGATTCCCTGCCGCTGATTCCCCGCCTCTGATTCCCCAACTCTGATTCCCCGCCTCTGATTCCCCAGCTCTGATTCCCCGCCTCTGATTCCCCGTGTTTGATTCCCTGCCTCTGATTCCCGGCCTCTGATTCCCCGCCTCTGATTCCCCATCTCTGATTCATCGCCTTTGATTCGCCACATCTGATTCCCCATATCTGATTCCCCGCCTCTGTTTCCCCGCCTCTGATTCCCCGCCTCTGATTCCCCATATCTCATTCCCCGCCTCTGAATCCCCATCTCTGATTCACGGACTCTGATTCCCCACCTCTGATTCCCGGCCTCTTATTCCCGGCATCTGATTCCCGGCCTCTGATTCCCTGCTTCTGATTCTGATTCCCTGCCTTTGATTCCCCATCTCTGATTCCGCACATCTGATTCACTGCCTCTGATTCCCCATCTCTGATTCCCCATATCTGATTCCCCGCCTCTGTTTCCCCGCCTCTGATTCCCCGCCTCTGTTTCCCAATATCTAAGTCCCCGCCTCTGATTCCCCAACTCTGATTCCCCATCTCTGATTCCCCAGCTCTGATTCCCCGCCTCTCATTCCCCGCATCTGATTCCCTGCATCTGATTCCATGCCTCTGATTCCCTGCCTCTGATTCCCAACCTCTGATTCCCCACCACTGATTCCCCATATCTGATTCCCAGCCTCTGTTTCCCCGCCTCTGATTCCCCGCCTCTGTTTCCCCATATCTGATTCCCCGCCTCTGATTCCCCGCCTCTGATTCCCCGCCTCTGATTCCCTGCCTCTGATTCCCCATCTCCGATCCCGCAAATCTGATTCCCTGCCTCTGATTCCCCGCCTCTGATTCGCTGCCTCTGATTCCCCATCTCTGATTCCGCACATCTGATTCCCTGCCTCTGATTCCCTGCCTCTGATTCCCCATATCTGATACCCCGCCTCTGTTTCTGCGCCTCTGATTCCCCGCCTCTGATTCCCTGCCTCTGATTCCCGGCCTCTGTTTCCCCATATCTGATTCCCCGCCTCTGATTCCCTGCCTCTGATTCCCCGCCTCTGATTCCCCAGCTCTGATTCCCGGCCTCTGATTCCCGGCCTCTGATTCCCGGCCTCTGATTCCCGGCCTCTGATTCCCCGCCTCTGGTTCCCCGCCTCCGATTCCCCGCCTCTGATTCCCCAACTCTGATTCCCCGCCTCTGATTCCCCAGCTCTGTTTACCCGCCTCTGATTTCCCGCCTCGGTTTCCCCATATCTAATTCCCCGCCTCTGATTCACAACTCTGATTCCCCGCCTCTGATTCACCAGCTCTGATTCCCCGCCTCTGATTCCCCACATCTGATTCCCTGCCTCTGATTTCCCGCCTCTGATTCCCTGCCTCTGATTCCCAACCTCTGATTCCCCACCTCTGAATCCCCATATCTGATTGCCTGCCTCTGATTCCCTGCCTCTGATTCCCCGCCTCTGATTCCCCGCTTCTGATTCCCCAGCTCTGATTCCCCGCCTCTGAATCCCCAACTCTGACACCCTGCCTCTGATTCCCCAGCTCTGATTCCCCGCCTCTGATACCCCACCTCTGATTCCCTGCCTCTGATTTCCCGCCTGTGATTCCCCATCTCTGATTCACAACCTCTGATTCCCCACCTCTGATTCACCATATCTGATTCCCCGCCTCTGATTCCCCAACTCTGATTCCCCACCTCTGATTCCCCAGCTCTGATTCCCCGCCTCTGATTCCCCGTGTCTGATTCCCTGCCTCTGATTCCCCGCCTCTGATTTCCCGCCTCTGATTCCCTGCCACTGATTCCCCGCACCTGATTCCCCACCTCTGATTCCCCATATCCGATTCCCCAACTCTGATTCCCCGCCTCTGATTCCCCAGCTCTGATTCCCCGTGTTTGATTCCCCGCCTCTGATTTCCCATCTCTGATTCCCCGCCTCTGATTCCCCGGCCTCTCATTCTCGGCCTCTCATTCCCGGCCTCTGATTCCCGGCCTCTGATTCCCCGCCTCTGGTTCCCCGCCTCTTTTTCGCTGCCTCTGATTTTCCATCTCTGATTCCGCACATCTGATTCCCTGCCTCTGATTCCCTGCCTCTGATTCCCCATATTTGATTCCCCGCCTCTGTTTCCCCACCTCTGATTCCCCGCCTCTGTTTCCCCATATCTAAGTCCCCGCCTCTGATTCCCCAACTCTGATTCCCCACCTCTGATTCCCCAGCTCTGATTACCCACCTCTGATTCCCCATATCTGATTCCCCGCCTCTGTTTCCCCGCCTCTGATTCCCCGCCACTGTTTCCCCATATCTCATTCCCCGCCTCTGATTCCCCATCTCTGATTCCCGGACTCTGATTCCCCACCTCTGATTCCCGGCCTCTGATTCGCTGCTTCTGATTCTGATTCCCTGCCTCTGATTCCCCATCTCTGATTCCGCACATCTAATTCCCCGCCTCTGTTTCCCCGCCTCTGATTCCCCGCCTCTGTTTCCCCATATCTAAGTCCCCACTCTGATTCCCCAACTTTGATTCCCCACCTCTGATTCCCCAGCTCTGATTCCCCGCCTCTGATTCCCCGCATCTGATTCCCTGCATCTGATTCCCAGCCTCTGATTCCCTGCCTCTGATTCCCAAACTCTGATTCCCCACCTCTGATTCCCCATCTCTGATTCCGAACATCTAATTCCCTGCCTCTGATTCCCCACCTCTGATTCCCCATATCTGATTCCCCGCCTCTGTTTCCCCGCCTCTGATTCCCCGCCTCTGTTTCCCCATATCTAAGTCCCCGCCTCTGATTCCCCAACTTTGATTCCCCACCTCTGATTCCCCAGCTCTTATTGCCCGCCTCTGATTCCCCGCATCTGATTCCCTCCATCTGATTCCCAGCCTCTGATTCCCTGCCTCTGATTCCCAAACTCTGATTCCCCACCTCTGATTCCCCATATCTGATTCCCCGCCTCTGTTTCCCCGCCTCTGATTCCCCGCCTCCGTTTCCCCACATCTGATTCCCCGCCTCTATTTGCCCGCCTCTGATTCCCCGCCTCTGTTTCCCCATATCTGATTACCCGCCTCTGAATCCCCAACTCTGATTCCCTGCCTCTAATTTCCCAGCTCTGATTCCCCGCCTCTGATTCCCCGTGTCTGATTTCCTGCCTCTGATTCCCCGCCTCTGATTACACATGTCTGATTCACCGCCTCTGATTCCCCACCTCTGATTCCCCATCTCTGATTCCGCACATCCGATTCACTGCCTCTGATTCCCCAGCTCTGATTCCCCGCCTCTGATTCCCCGCGTCTTATTCCCTGCTTCTGATTCTGATTCCCTGCCTCTGATTCCCCATCTCTGATTCTGCACATCTGATTCCCTGCCTCTGATTCCCCACCTCTGATTCCCCATATCTGATTCCCCGCCTCTGAATCCCCATCTCTGATTCCCGGACTCTGATTACCCACCTCTGATTCCCGGCCTCTTATTACCAGCATCTGATTCCAGGCCTCTGATTCCCGGCCTCTGATTCCCCACCTCTGATTCCCCAGCTCTGATTCCCCGCCTCTGATTCCCCGCATCTGATTCCCTGCATCTGATTCCATGCCTCTGATTCCCTGCCTCTGATTCCCAACCTCTGATTCCCCACCACTGATTCCCCATATCTGATTCCCAGCCTCTGTTTCCCCGCCTCTGATTCCCCGCCTCTGTTTCCCCATATCTGATTCCCGGCCTCTGATTCCCCGCCTCTGATTCCCCGCCTCTGATTCCCTGCCTCTGATTCCACATCTCCGATCCCGCAAATCTGATTCCCTGCCTCTGATTCCCCGCCTCCGATTCCCCGCCTCTGATTCCCTGCCTCTGATTCCCAACCTCTGATTCCACACCTCTGATTCCCCGCCTCTGATTCCCCGCCTCTGGTTCCCCATCTCTGATTCACCGCCTTTGATTCGCCACCTCTGATTCCCCATATCTGATTCCTCGCCTCTGTTTACCCGCCTCTGATTCCCCGCCTCTGATTCCCCATATCTCATTCCCCGCCTCTGATTCCCCACCTCTGATTCCCGGCCTCTTATTCCCAGCATCTTATTCCAGTCCTCTGATTCCCGGCCTCTGATTCCCCACTTCTGATTCTGATTCCCTGCCTCTGATTCCCCATCTCTGATTCCACACATCTGATTCCCTGCCTCTGATTCCCCACCTCTGATTCCCCATATCTGATTCCCCACCTCTGTTTCCCCGCCTCTGATTCCCCGCCTCTGTTTCCCCATATCTAATTCCCCACCTCTGATGCACCAACTCTGATTCCCCGCCTCTGATTCCCCAGCTCTGATTCCCCGCCTCTGATTCCCCGCATCCGATTCCCCATATCTGATTCCCCGCCTCTGTTTCCCAACTATGATTCCCCGCCTCTGATTCCCCAGCTCTGATTCCCTGCCTCTGATTCCCCGCGTTCTATTCCCTGCCTCTGATTCCCCGCCTGTGATTCCCCATCTCTGATTCACCACCTCTGATTCCCCACCTCTGATTCCCCATATCTAATTCCCCGCCTCTGTTTGCCCGCCTCTGATTCCCCGCCTCTGTTTCCCCATATCTGATTCCCCGCCTCTGAAACCCCAACTCTGATTCCCTGCCTCTGATTCCCCAGCTCTGATTCCCCGCCTTTGATTCCCCCCGTCTGATTCCCAGCCTCTGAATCCCCGTGTCTGATATCCTGCCTCTGATTCCCCGCCTCTGATTCCTCATCTCAGATTCACCGCCTCTGATTCCCCACCTCTGATTCCCCATCTCTGATTCCGCACATCCGATTCCCTGCCTCTGATTCCCCGACTCTGATTCCCCACCTCTGATTCCCCAGCTCTGATTCCCCGCCTCTGATTCCCCAACTCTGATTCCCCGCCTCTGATAACGCACCTCTGATTCCCCGCCTCCGATTCCCCGTGTTTGATTCCCTGCCTCTGATTCCCCGCCTCTGATTCCCCATCTCTGATTCACCGCCTTTGATTCGCCACCTCTGATTCCCCATATCTGATTCCTCGCCTCTGTTTCCCCGCCTCTGATTCCCCGCCTCTGATTCCCCATATCTCATTCCCCGCCTCTGATTCCCCATCTCTGATTCCCGGACTCTGATTCCCCACCTCTGATTCCCGGCCTCTTATTCCCGGCATCAGATTCCGGCCTCTGATTCCCGGCCTCTGATTCCCTGCTTCTGATTCTGATTCCCTGCCTCTGATTCCCCATTTCTGATTCCGCACATCTAATTCCCTGCCTCTGATTCCCCACCTCTGATTCCCCATATCTGATTCCCCGCCTCTGTATCCCCACCTCTGATTCCCCGCCTCTGTTTCCCCATATCTAAGTCCCCGCCTCTGATTCCCCAACTCTGATTCCCCACCTCTGATTCCCCAGCTCTGATTACCCACCTCTGATTCCCCATATCTGATTCCCCGCCTCTGTTTCCCCGCCTCTGATACCCCGCCACTGTTTCCCCATATCTGATTCCCCGCCTCTGAATCCCCAACTCTGATTCCCTGCATCTAATTCCCCAGCTCTGATTCCCCGCCTCTGATTCCCCGTGTCTGATTTCCTGCCTCTGATTCCCCGCCTCTGATTACCCATGTCTGATTCACCGCCTCTGATTCCCCACCTCTGATTCCCCATCTCTGATTCCGCACATCCGATTCCCAGCCTCTGATTCCCCATCTCTGATTCCCCGCCTCTGATTCCCCAACTCTGATTCCCCACCTCCGATTCCCCAGCTCTGATTCCCCGCATCTGATTCCCCGTGTTTGATTCCCTGCCTCTGATTCCCCGCCTCTGATTCCCCATCTCTGATTCACCGCCTTTGATTCGCCACCTCTGATTCCCCATATCTGATTCCTCGCCTCTGTTTACCCGCCTCAGATTCCCCGCCTCTGATTCCCCATGTCTCATTCCCCGCCTCTGATTCCCCATCTCTGATTCCCGGACTCTGATTCCCCACCTCTGATTCCCGGCCTCTGATTCCCTGCTTCTGATTCTGATTCCCTGCCTCTGATTCCCCATCTCTGATTCCGCACATTTAATTCCCTGCCTCTGATTCCCCACCTCTGATTCCCCATATCTGATTCCCCGCCTCTGTTTCCCCGCCTCTGATTCCCCGCCTCTGTTTCCCCATATCTAAGTCCCCGCCGCTGATTCCCCAACTTTGATTCCCCACCTCTGATTCCCCAGCTCTGATTCCCCGCCTCTGATTCCCCGCATCTGATTCCCTGCATCTGATTCCCAGCCTCTGATTCCCTGCCTCTGATTCCCAACCTCTGATTCCCCACCTCTGATTCCCCGCCTCTGATTCCCCGCCTCTGCTTCCCCATATCTGATTCCCCGCCTCTATTTGCCCGCCTCTGATTCCCCGCCTCTGTTTCCCCATATCTGATTACCCGCCTCTGAATCCCCAACTCTGATTCCCTGCCTCTAATTTCCCAGCTCTGATTCCCCGCCTCTGATTCCCCGTGTCTGATTTCCTGCCTCTGATTCCCCGCCTCTGATTACCCATGTCTGATTCACCGCCTCTGATTCCCCACCTATGATTCCCCATCTCTGATTCCGCACATCCGATTCACTGCCTCTGATTCCCCAGCTCTGATTCCCCGCCTCTGATTCCCCGCGTCTTATTCCCTGCTTCTGATTCTGATTCCCTGCCTCTGATTCCCCATCTCTGATTCTGCACATCTGATTCCTCGCCTCTGTTTACCCGCCTCTGATTCCCCGCCTCTGATTCCCCATATCTCATTCCCCACCTCTGATTCCCCATCTCTGATTCCCGGACTCTGATTCCCCAAGTCTGATTGCCGGCCTCTGATTCCCTGCTTCTGATTCTGATTCCCTGCCACTGATTCCCCATCTCTGATTCCGCACATCTAATTCCCTGCCTCTGATTCCCCACCTCTGATTCCCCATATCTGATTCCCCGCCTCTGTTTCCCCGCCTCTGATTCCCCGCCTCTGTTTCCCCATATCTAAGTCCCCGCCTCTGATTCCCCAACTTTGATTCCCCACCTCTGATTCCCCAGCTCTGATTGCCCGCCTCTGATTCCCCGCATCTGATTCCCTGCATCTGATTCCCAGCCTCTGATTCCCTGCCTCTGATTCCCAAACTCTGATTCCCCACCTCTGATTCCCCATATCTGATTCCCCGCCTCTGTTTCCCCGCCTCTGATTCCCCGCCTCTGTTTCCCCATATCTGATTCCCCGCCTCTATTTGCCCGCCTCTGATTTCCCGCCTCTGTTTCCCCATATCTGATTACCCGCCTCTGAATCCCCAACTCTGATTCCCTGCCTCTAATTTCCCAGCTCTGATTCCCCGCCTCTGATTCCCCGTGTCTGATTTCCTGCCTCTGATTCCCCGCCTCCGATTACCCATGTCTGATTCACCGCCTCTGATTCCCCACATCTGATTCCCCACCTCTGATTCCGCACATCCGATTCACTGCCTCTGATTCCCCGCCTCTGATTCCCCGCCTCTGATTCCCCGCCTCTGATTCCCTGCCTCTGATTCCCCGCCTCTGATTCCCCAGCTCTGATTCCCGGCCTCTGATTCCCGGCCTCTGATTCCCGGCCTCTGATTCCCGGCCTCTGATTCCCCGCCTCTGGTTCCCCGCCTCCGATTCCCCGCCTCTGATTCCCCAACTCTGATTCCCCGCCTCTGATTCCCCAGCTCTGTTTACCCGCCTCTGATTTCCCGCCTCGGTTTCCCCATATCTAATTCCCCGCCTCTGATTCACAACTCTGATTCCCCGCCTCTGATTCACCAGCTCTGATTCCCCGCCTCTGATTCCCCACATCTGATTCCCTGCCTCTGATTTCCCGCCTCTGATTCCCTGCCTCTGATTCCCAACCTCTGATTCCCCACCTCTGAATCCCCATATCTGATTGCCTGCCTCTGATTCCCTGCCTCTGATTCCCCGCCTCTGATTCCCCGCTTCTGATTCCCCAGCTCTGATTCCCCGCCTCTGAATCCCCAACTCTGACACCCTGCCTCTGATTCCCCAGCTCTGATTCCCCGCCTCTGATACCCCACCTCTGATTCCCTGCCTCTGATTTCCCGCCTGTGATTCCCCATCTCTGATTCACAACCTCTGATTCCCCACCTATGATTCACCATATCTGATTCCCCGCCTCTGATTCCCCAACTCTGATTCCCCACCTCTGATTCCCCAGCTCTGATTCCCCGCCTCTGATTCCCCGTGTCTGATTCCCTGCCTCTGATTCCCCGCCTCTGATTTCCCGCCTCTGATTCCCTGCCACTGATTCCCCGCACCTGATTCCCCACCTCTGATTCCCCATATCCGATTCCCCAACTCTGATTCCCCGCCTCTGATTCCCCAGCTCTGATTCCCCGTGTTTGATTCCCCGCCTCTGATTTCCCATCTCTGATTCCCCGCCTCTGATTCCCCGGCCTCTCATTCTCGGCCTCTCATTCCCGGCCTCTGATTCCCGGCCTCTGATTCCCCGCCTCTGGTTCCCCGCCTCTTTTTCGCTGCCTCTGATTTTCCATCTCTGATTCCGCACATCTGATTCCCTGCCTCTGATTCCCTGCCTCTGATTCCCCATATCTGATTCCCCGCCTCTGTTTCCCCACCTCTGATTCCCCGCCTCTGTTTCCCCATATCTAAGTCCCCGCCTCTGATTCCCCAACTCTGATTCCCCACCTCTGATTCCCCAGCTCTGATTACCCACCTCTGATTCCCCATATCTGATTCCCCGCCTCTGTTTCCCCGCCTCTGATTCCCCGCCACTGTTTCCCCATATCTCATTCCCCGCCTCTGATTCCCCATCTCTGATTCCCGGACTCTGATTCCCCACCTCTGATTCCCGGCCTCTGATTCGCTGCTTCTGATTCTGATTCCCTGCCTCTGATTCCCCATCTCTGATTCCGCACATCTAATTCCCCGCCTCTGTTTCCCCGCCTCTGATTCCCCGCCTCTGTTTCCCCATATCTAAGTCCCCACTCTGATTCCCCAACTTTGATTCCCCACCTCTGATTCCCCAGCTCTGATTCCCCGCCTCTGATTCCCCGCATCTGATTCCCTGCATCTGATTCCCAGCCTCTGATTCCCTGCCTCTGATTCCCAAACTCTGATTCCCCACCTCTGATTCCCCATCTCTGATTCCGAACATCTAATTCCCTGCCTCTGATTCCCCACCTCTGATTCCCCATATCTGATTCCCCGCCTCTGTTTCCCCGCCTCTGATTCCCCGCCTCTGTTTCCCTATATCTAAGTCCCCGCCTCTGATTCCCCAACTTTGATTCCCCACCTCTGATTCCCCAGCTCTTATTGCCCGCCTCTGATTCCCCGCATCTGATTCCCTCCATCTGATTCCCAGCCTCTGATTCCCTGCCTCTGATTCCCAAACTCTGATTCCCCACCTCTGATTCCCCATATCTGATTCCCCGCCTCTGTTTCCCCGCCTCTGATTCCCCGCCTCCGTTTCCCCATATCTGATTCCCCGCCTCTATTTGCCCGCCTCTGATTCCCCGCCTCTGTTTCCCCATATCTGATTACCCGCCTCTGAATCCCCAACTCTGATTCCCTGCCTCTAATTTCCCAGCTCTGATTCCCCGCCTCTGATTCCCCGTGTCTGATTTCCTGCCTCTGATTCCCCGCCTCTGATTACACATGTCTGATTCACCGCCTCTGATTCCCCACCTCTGATTCCCCATCTCTGATTCCGCACATCCGATTCACTGCCTCTGATTCCCCAGCTCTGATTCCCCGCCTCTGATTCCCCGCGTCTTATTCCCTGCTTCTGATTCTGATTCCCTGCCTCTGATTCCCCATCTCTGATTCTGCACATCTGATTCCCTGCCTCTGATTCCCCACCTCTGATTCCCCATATCTGATTCCCCGCCTCTGAATCCCCATCTCTGATTCCCGGACTCTGATTACCCACCTCTGATTCCCGGCCTCTTAGTACCAGCATCTGATTCCAGGCCTCTGATTCCCGGCCTCTGATTCCCCACCTCTGATTCCCCAGCTCTGATTCCCCGCCTCTGATTCCCCGCATCTGATTCCCTGCATCTGATTCCATGCCTCTGATTCCCTGCCTCTGATTCCCTGCCTCTGATTCCCCATTTCTGATTCCGCACATCTAATTCCCTGCCTCTGATTCCCCGCCTCTGATTCCCCGTGTTTGATTCCCTGCCTCTGATTCCCGGCCTCTGATTCCCCGCCTCTGATTCCCCATCTCTGATTCATCGCCTTTGATTCGCCACATCTGATTCCCCATATCTGATTCCCCGCCTCTGTTTCCCCGCCTCTGATTCCCCGCCTCTGATTCCCCATATCTCATTCCCCGCCTCTGAATCCCCATCTCTGATTCACGGACTCTGATTCCCCACCTCTGATTCCCGGCCTCTTATTCCCGGCATCTGATTCCCGGCCTCTGATTCCCTGCTTCTGATTCTGATTCCCTGCCTTTGATTCCCCATCTCTGATTCCGCACATCTGATTCACTGCCTCTGATTCCCCATCTCTGATTCCCCATATCTGATTCCCCGCCTCTGTTTCCCCGCCTCTGATTCCCCGCCTCTGTTTCCCAATATCTAAGTCCCCGCCTCTGATTCCCCAACTCTGATTCCCCATCTCTGATTCCCCAGCTCTGATTCCCCGCCTCTCATTCCCCGCATCTGATTCCCTGCATCTGATTCCATGCCTCTGATTCCCTGCCTCTGATTCCCAACCTCTGATTCCCCACCACTGATTCCCCATATCTGATTCCCAGCCTCTGTTTCCCCGCCTCTGATTCCCCGCCTCTGTTTCCCCATATCTGATTCCCGGCCTCTGATTCCCCGCCTCTGATTCCCCGCCTCTGATTCCCTGCCTCTGATTCCCCATCTCCGATCCCGCAAATCTGATTCCCTGCCTCTGATTCCCCGCCTCTGATTCGCTGCCTCTGATTCCCCATCTCTGATTCCGCACATCTGATTCCCTGCCTCTGATTCCCTGCCTCTGATTCCCCATATCTGATACCCCGCCTCTGTTTCTGCGCCTCTGATTCCCCGCCTCTGATTCCCTGCCTCTGATTCCCGGCCTCTGTTTCCCCATATCTGATTCCCCGCCTCTGATTCCCTGCCTCTGATTCCCCGCCTCTGATTCCCCAGCTCTGATTCCCGGCCTCTGATTCCCGGCCTCTGATTCCCGGCCTCTGATTCCCGGCCTCTGATTCCCCGCCTCTGGTTCCCCGCCTCCGATTCCCCGCCTCTGATTCCCCAACTCTGATTCCCCGCCTCTGATTCCCCAGCTCTGTTTACCCGCCTCTGATTTCCCGCCTCGGTTTCCCCATATCTAATTCCCCGCCTCTGATTCACAACTCTGATTCCCCGCCTCTGATTCACCAGCTCTGATTCCCCGCCTCTGATTCCCCACATCTGATTCCCTGCCTCTGATTTCCCGCCTCTGATTCCCTGCCTCTGATTCCCAACCTCTGATTCCCCACCTCTGAATCCCCATATCTGATTGCCTGCCTCTGATTCCCTGCCTCTGATTCCCCGCCTCTGATTCCCCGCTTCTGATTCCCCAGCTCTGATTCCCCGCCTCTGAATCCCCAACTCTGACACCCTGCCTCTGATTCCCCAGCTCTGATTCCCCGCCTCTGATACCCCACCTCTGATTCCCTGCCTCTGATTTCCCGCCTGTGATTCCCCATCTCTGATTCACAACCTCTGATTCCCCACCTCTGATTCACCATATCTGATTCCCCGCCTCTGATTCCCCAACTCTGATTCCCCACCTCTGATTCCCCAGCTCTGATTCCCCGCCTCTGATTCCCCGTGTCTGATTCCCTGCCTCTGATTCCCCGCCTCTGATTTCCCGCCTCTGATTCCCTGCCACTGATTCCCCGCACCTGATTCCCCACCTCTGATTCCCCATATCCGATTCCCCAACTCTGATTCCCCGCCTCTGATTCCCCAGCTCTGATTCCCCGTGTTTGATTCCCCGCCTCTGATTTCCCATCTCTGATTCCCCGCCTCTGATTCCCCGGCCTCTCATTCTCGGCCTCTCATTCCCGGCCTCTGATTCCCGGCCTCTGATTCCCCGCCTCTGGTTCCCCGCCTCTTTTTCGCTGCCTCTGATTTTCCATCTCTGATTCCGCACATCTGATTCCCTGCCTCTGATTCCCTGCCTCTGATTCCCCATATTTGATTCCCCGCCTCTGTTTCCCCACCTCTGATTCCCCGCCTCTGTTTCCCCATATCTAAGTCCCCGCCTCTGATTCCCCAACTCTGATTCCCCACCTCTGATTCCCCAGCTCTGATTACCCACCTCTGATTCCCCATATCTGATTCCCCGCCTCTGTTTCCCCGCCTCTGATTCCCCGCCACTGTTTCCCCATATCTCATTCCCCGCCTCTGATTCCCCATCTCTGATTCCCGGACTCTGATTCCCCACCTCTGATTCCCGGCCTCTGATTCGCTGCTTCTGATTCTGATTCCCTGCCTCTGATTCCCCATCTCTGATTCCGCACATCTAATTCCCCGCCTCTGTTTCCCCGCCTCTGATTCCCCGCCTCTGTTTCCCCATATCTAAGTCCCCACTCTGATTCCCCAACTTTGATTCCCCACCTCTGATTCCCCAGCTCTGATTCCCCGCCTCTGATTCCCCGCATCTGATTCCCTGCATCTGATTCCCAGCCTCTGATTCCCTGCCTCTGATTCCCAAACTCTGATTCCCCACCTCTGATTCCCCATCTCTGATTCCGAACATCTAATTCCCTGCCTCTGATTCCCCACCTCTGATTCCCCATATCTGATTCCCCGCCTCTGTTTCCCCGCCTCTGATTCCCCGCCTCTGTTTCCCCATATCTAAGTCCCCGCCTCTGATTCCCCAACTTTGATTCCCCACCTCTGATTCCCCAGCTCTTATTGCCCGCCTCTGATTCCCCGCATCTGATTCCCTCCATCTGATTCCCAGCCTCTGATTCCCTGCCTCTGATTCCCAAACTCTGATTCCCCACCTCTGATTCCCCATATCTGATTCCCCGCCTCTGTTTCCCCGCCTCTGATTCCCCGCCTCCGTTTCCCCATATCTGATTCCCCGCCTCTATTTGCCCGCCTCTGATTCCCCGCCTCTGTTTCCCCATATCTGATTACCCGCCTCTGAATCCCCAACTCTGATTCCCTGCCTCTAATTTCCCAGCTCTGATTCCCCGCCTCTGATTCCCCGTGTCTGATTTCCTGCCTCTGATTCCCCGCCTCTGATTACACATGTCTGATTCACCGCCTCTGATTCCCCACCTCTGATTCCCCATCTCTGATTCCGCACATCCGATTCACTGCCTCTGATTCCCCAGCTCTGATTCCCCGCCTCTGATTCCCCGCGTCTTATTCCCTGCTTCTGATTCTGATTCCCTGCCTCTGATTCCCCATCTCTGATTCTGCACATCTGATTCCCTGCCTCTGATTCCCCACCTCTGATTCCCCATATCTGATTCCCCGCCTCTGAATCCCCATCTCTGATTCCCGGACTCTGATTACCCACCTCTGATTCCCGGCCTCTTATTACCAGCATCTGATTCCAGGCCTCTGATTCCCGGCCTCTGATTCCCCACCTCTGATTCCCCAGCTCTGATTCCCCGCCTCTGATTCCCCGCATCTGATTCCCTGCATCTGATTCCATGCCTCTGATTCCCTGCCTCTGATTCCCAACCTCTGATTCCCCACCACTGATTCCCCATATCTGATTCCCAGCCTCTGTTTCCCCGCCTCTGATTCCCCGCCTCTGTTTCCCCATATCTGATTCCCGGCCTCTGATTCCCCGCCTCTGATTCCCCGCCTCTGATTCCCTGCCTCTGATTCCACATCTCCGATCCCGCAAATCTGATTCCCTGCCTCTGATTCCCCGCCTCCGATTCCCCGCCTCTGATTCCCTGCCTCTGATTCCCAACCTCTGATTCCACACCTCTGATTCCCCGCCTCTGATTCCCCGCCTCTGATTCCCCATCTCTGATTCACCGCCTTTGATTCGCCACCTCTGATTCCCCATATCTGATTCCTCGCCTCTGTTTACCCGCCTCTGATTCCCCGCCTCTGATTCCCCATATCTCATTCCCCGCCTCTGATTCCCCACCTCTGATTCCCGGCCTCTTATTCCCAGCATCTGATTCCAGTCCTCTGATTCCCGGCCTCTGATTCCCCACTTCTGATTCTGATTCCCTGCCTCTGATTCCCCATCTCTGATTCCACACATCTGATTCCCTGCCTCTGATTCCCCACCTCTGATTCCCCATATCTGATTCCCCACCTCTGTTTCCCCGCCTCTGATTCCCCGCCTCTGTTTCCCCATATCTAATTCCCCACCTCTGATGCACCAACTCTGATTCCCCGCCTCTGATTCCCCAGCTCTGATTCCCCGCCTCTGATTCCCCGCATCCGATTCCCCATATCTGATTCCCCGCCTCTGTTTCCCAACTATGATTCCCCGCCTCTGATTCCCCAGCTCTGATTCCCTGCCTCTGATTCCCCGCGTTCTATTCCCTGCCTCTGATTCCCCGCCTGTGATTCCCCATCTCTGATTCACCACCTCTGATTCCCCACCTCTGATTCCCCATATCTAATTCCCCGCCTCTGTTTGCCCGCCTCTGATTCCCCGCCTCTGTTTCCCCATGTCTGATTCCCCGCCTCTGAAACCCCAACTCTGATTCCCTGCCTCTGATTCCCCAGCTCTGATTCCCCGCCTTTGATTCCCCCCGTCTGATTCCCAGCCTCTGAATCCCCGTGTCTGATATCCTGCCTCTGATTCCCCGCCTCTGATTCCTCATCTCAGATTCACCGCCTCTGATTCCCCACCTCTGATTCCCCATCTCTGATTCCGCACATCCGATTCCCTGCCTCTGATTCCCCGACTCTGATTCCCCACCTCTGATTCCCCAGCTCTGATTCCCCGCCTCTGATTCCCCAACTCTGATTCCCCGCCTCTGATAACGCACCTCTGATTCCCCGCCTCCGATTCCCCGTGTTTGATTCCCTGCCTCTGATTCCCCGCCTCTGATTCCCCATCTCTGATTCACCGCCTTTGATTCGCCACCTCTGATTCCCCATATCTGATTCCTCGCCTCTGTTTCCCCGCCTCTGATTCCCCGCCTCTGATTCCCCATATCTCATTCCCCGCCTCTGATTCCCCATCTCTGATTCCCGGACTCTGATTCCCCACCTCTGATTCCCGGCCTCTTATTCCCGGCATCAGATTCCGGCCTCTGATTCCCGGCCTCTGATTCCCTGCTTCTGATTCTGATTCCCTGCCTCTGATTCCCCATTTCTGATTCCGCACATCTAATTCCCTGCCTCTGATTCCCCACCTCTGATTCCCCATATCTGATTCCCCGCCTCTGTATCCCCACCTCTGATTCCCCGCCTCTGTTTCCCCATATCTAAGTCCCCGCCTCTGATTCCCCAACTCTGATTCCCCACCTCTGATTCCCCAGCTCTGATTACCCACCTCTGATTCCCCATATCTGATTCCCCGCCTCTGTTTCCCCGCCTCTGATTCCCCGCCACTGTTTCCCCATATCTGATTCCCCGCCTCTGAATCCCCAACTCTGATTCCCTGCATCTAATTCCCCAGCTCTGATTCCCCGCCTCTGATTCCCCGTGTCTGATTTCCTGCCTCTGATTCCCCGCCTCTGATTACCCATGTCTGATTCACCGCCTCTGATTCCCCACCTCTGATTCCCCATCTCTGATTCCGCACATCCGATTCCCAGCCTCTGATTCCCCATCTCTGATTCCCCGCCTCTGATTCCCCAACTCTGATTCCCCACCTCCGATTCCCCAGCTCTGATTCCCCGCATCTGATTCCCCGTGTTTGATTCCCTGCCTCTGATTCCCCGCCTCTGATTCCCCATCTCTGATTCACCGCCTTTGATTCGCCACCTCTGATTCCCCATATCTGATTCCTCGCCTCTGTTTACCCGCCTCAGATTCCCCGCCTCTGATTCCCCATGTCTCATTCCCCGCCTCTGATTCCCCATCTCTGATTCCCGGACTCTGATTCCCCACCTCTGATTCCCGGCCTCTGATTCCCTGCTTCTGATTCTGATTCCCTGCCTCTGATTCCCCATCTCTGATTCCGCACATTTAATTCCCTGCCTCTGATTCCCCACCTCTGATTCCCCATATCTGATTCCCCGCCTCTGTTTCCCCGCCTCTGATTCCCCGCATCTGTTTCCCCATATCTAAGTCCCCGCCGCTGATTCCCCAACTTTGATTCCCCACCTCTGATTCCCCAGCTCTGATTCCCCGCCTCTGATTCCCCGCATCTGATTCCCTGCATCTGATTCCCAGCCTCTGATTCCCTGCCTCTGATTCCCAACCTCTGATTCCCCACCTCTGATTCCCCGCCTCTGATTCCCCGCCTCTGCTTCCCCATATCTGATTCCCCGCCTCTATTTGCCCGCCTCTGATTCCCCGCCTCTGTTTCCCCATATCTGATTACCCGCCTCTGAATCCCCAACTCTGATTCCCTGCCTCTAATTTCCCAGCTCTGATTCCCCGCCTCTGATTCCCCGTGTCTGATTTCCTGCCTCTGATTCCCCGCCTCTGATTACCCATGTCTGATTCACCGCCTCTGATTCCCCACCTATGATTCCCCATCTCTGATTCCGCACATCCGATTCACTGCCTCTGATTCCCCAGCTCTGATTCCCCGCCTCTGATTCCCCGCGTCTTATTCCCTGCTTCTGATTCTGATTCCCTGCCTCTGATTCCCCATCTCTGATTCTGCACATCTGATTCCTCGCCTCTGTTTACCCGCCTCTGATTCCCCGCCTCTGATTCCCCATATCTCATTCCCCACCTCTGATTCCCCATCTCTGATTCCCGGACTCTGATTCCCCACTTCTGATTGCCGGCCTCTGATTCCCTGCTTCTGATTCTGATTCCCTGCCACTGATTCCCCATCTCTGATTCCGCACATCTAATTCCCTGCCTCTGATTCCCCACCTCTGATTCCCCATATCTGATTCCCCGCCTCTGTTTCCCCGCCTCTGATTCCCCGCCTCTGTTTCCCCATATCTAAGTCCCCGCCTCTGATTCCCCAACTTTGATTCCCCACCTCTGATTCCCCAGCTCTGATTGCCCGCCTCTGATTCCCCGCATCTGATTCCCTGCATCTGATTCCCAGCCTCTGATTCCCTGCCTCTGATTCCCAAACTCTGATTCCCCACCTCTGATTCCCCATATCTGATTCCCCGCCTCTGTTTCCCCGCCTCTGATTCCCCGCCTCTGTTTCCCCATATCTGATTCCCCGCCTCTATTTGCCCGCCTCTGATTTCCCGCCTCTGTTTCCCCATATCTGATTACCCGCCTCTGAATCCCCAACTCTGATTCCCTGCCTCTAATTTCCCAGCTCTGATTCCCCGCCTCTGATTCCCCGTGTCTGATTTCCTGCCTCTGATTCCCCGCCTCTGATTACCCATGTCTGATTCACCGCCTCTGATTCCCCACATCTGATTCCCCACCTCTGATTCCGCACATCCGATTCACTGCCTCTGATTCCCCGCCTCTGATTCCCCGCCTCTGATTCCCCGCCTCTGATTCCCTGCCTCTGATTCCCCGCCTCTGATTCCCCAGCTCTGATTCCCGGCCTCTGATTCCCGGCCTCTGATTCCCGGCCTCTGATTCCCGGCCTCTGATTCCCCGCCTCTGGTTCCCCGCCTCCGATTCCCCGCCTCTGATTCCCCAACTCTGATTCCCCGCCTCTGATTCCCCAGCTCTGTTTACCCGCCTCTGATTTCCCGCCTCGGTTTCCCCATATCTAATTCCCCGCCTCTGATTCACAACTCTGATTCCCCGCCTCTGATTCACCAGCTCTGATTCCCCGCCTCTGATTCCCCACATCTGATTCCCTGCCTCTGATTTCCCGCCTCTGATTCCCTGCCTCTGATTCCCAACCTCTGATTCCCCACCTCTGAATCCCCATATCTGATTGCCTGCCTCTGATTCCCTGCCTCTGATTCCCCGCCTCTGATTCCCCGCTTCTGATTCCCCAGCTCTGATTCCCCGCCTCTGAATCCCCAACTCTGACACCCTGCCTCTGATTCCCCAGCTCTGATTCCCCGCCTCTGATACCCCACCTCTGATTCCCTGCCTCTGATTTCCCGCCTGTGATTCCCCATCTCTGATTCACAACCTCTGATTCCCCACCTATGATTCACCATATCTGATTCCCCGCCTCTGATTCCCCAACTCTGATTCCCCACCTCTGATTCCCCAGCTCTGATTCCCCGCCTCTGATTCCCCGTGTCTGATTCCCTGCCTCTGATTCCCCGCCTCTGATTTCCCGCCTCTGATTCCCTGCCACTGATTCCCCGCACCTGATTCCCCACCTCTGATTCCCCATATCCGATTCCCCAACTCTGATTCCCCGCCTCTGATTCCCCAGCTCTGATTCCCCGTGTTTGATTCCCCGCCTCTGATTTCCCATCTCTGATTCCCCGCCTCTGATTCCCCGGCCTCTCATTCTCGGCCTCTCATTCCCGGCCTCTGATTCCCGGCCTCTGATTCCCCGCCTCTGGTTCCCCGCCTCTTTTTCGCTGCCTCTGATTTTCCATCTCTGATTCCGCACATCTGATTCCCTGCCTCTGATTCCCTGCCTCTGATTCCCCATATCTGATTCCCCGCCTCTGTTTCCCCACCTCTGATTCCCCGCCTCTGTTTCCCCATATCTAAGTCCCCGCCTCTGATTCCCCGCCTCTGTTTCCCCATGTCTGATTCCCCGCCTCTGAAACCCCAACTCTGATTCCCTGCCTCTGATTCCCCAGCTCTGATTCCCCGCCTTTGATTCCCCCCGTCTGATTCCCAGCCTCTGAATCCCCGTGTCTGATATCCTGCCTCTGATTCCCCGCCTCTGATTCCTCATCTCAGATTCACCGCCTCTGATTCCCCACCTCTGATTCCCCATCTCTGATTCCGCACATCCGATTCCCTGCCTCTGATTCCCCGACTCTGATTCCCCACCTCTGATTCCCCAGCTCTGATTCCCCGCCTCTGATTCCCCAACTCTGATTCCCCGCCTCTGATAACGCACCTCTGATTCCCCGCCTCCGATTCCCCGTGTTTGATTCCCTGCCTCTGATTCCCCGCCTCTGATTCCCCATCTCTGATTCACCGCCTTTGATTCGCCACCTCTGATTCCCCATATCTGATTCCTCGCCTCTGTTTCCCCGCCTCTGATTCCCCGCCTCTGATTCCCCATATCTCATTCCCCGCCTCTGATTCCCCATCTCTGATTCCCGGACTCTGATTCCCCACCTCTGATTCCCGGCCTCTTATTCCCGGCATCAGATTCCGGCCTCTGATTCCCGGCCTCTGATTCCCTGCTTCTGATTCTGATTCCCTGCCTCTGATTCCCCATTTCTGATTCCGCACATCTAATTCCCTGCCTCTGATTCCCCACCTCTGATTCCCCATATCTGATTCCCCGCCTCTGTATCCCCACCTCTGATTCCCCGCCTCTGTTTCCCCATATCTAAGTCCCCGCCTCTGATTCCCCAACTCTGATTCCCCACCTCTGATTCCCCAGCTCTGATTACCCACCTCTGATTCCCCATATCTGATTCCCCGCCTCTGTTTCCCCGCCTCTGATTCCCCGCCACTGTTTCCCCATATCTGATTCCCCGCCTCTGAATCCCCAACTCTGATTCCCTGCATCTAATTCCCCAGCTCTGATTCCCCGCCTCTGATTCCCCGTGTCTGATTTCCTGCCTCTGATTCCCCGCCTCTGATTACCCATGTCTGATTCACCGCCTCTGATTCCCCACCTCTGATTCCCCATCTCTGATTCCGCACATCCGATTCCCAGCCTCTGATTCCCCATCTCTGATTCCCCGCCTCTGATTCCCCAACTCTGATTCCCCACCTCCGATTCCCCAGCTCTGATTCCCCGCATCTGATTCCCCGTGTTTGATTCCCTGCCTCTGATTCCCCGCCTCTGATTCCCCATCTCTGATTCACCGCCTTTGATTCGCCACCTCTGATTCCCCATATCTGATTCCTCGCCTCTGTTTACCCGCCTCAGATTCCCCGCCTCTGATTCCCCATGTCTCATTCCCCGCCTCTGATTCCCCATCTCTGATTCCCGGACTCTGATTCCCCACCTCTGATTCCCGGCCTCTGATTCCCTGCTTCTGATTCTGATTCCCTGCCTCTGATTCCCCATCTCTGATTCCGCACATTTAATTCCCTGCCTCTGATTCCCCACCTCTGATTCCCCATATCTGATTCCCCGCCTCTGTTTCCCCGCCTCTGATTCCCCGCATCTGTTTCCCCATATCTAAGTCCCCGCCGCTGATTCCCCAACTTTGATTCCCCACCTCTGATTCCCCAGCTCTGATTCCCCGCCTCTGATTCCCCGCATCTGATTCCCTGCATCTGATTCCCAGCCTCTGATTCCCTGCCTCTGATTCCCAACCTCTGATTCCCCACCTCTGATTCCCCGCCTCTGATTCCCCGCCTCTGCTTCCCCATATCTGATTCCCCGCCTCTATTTGCCCGCCTCTGATTCCCCGCCTCTGTTTCCCCATATCAAATTACCCGCCTCTGAATCCCCAACTCTGATTCCCTGCCTCTAATTTCCCAGCTCTGATTCCCCGCCTCTGATTCCCCGTGTCTGATTTCCTGCCTCTGATTCCCCGCCTCTGATTACCCATGTCTGATTCACCGCCTCTGATTCCCCACCTATGATTCCCCATCTCTGATTCCGCACATCCGATTCACTGCCTCTGATTCCCCAGCTCTGATTCCCCGCCTCTGATTCCCCGCGTCTTATTCCCTGCTTCTGATTCTGATTCCCTGCCTCTGATTCCCCATCTCTGATTCTGCACATCTGATTCCTCGCCTCTGTTTACCCGCCTCTGATTCCCCGCCTCTGATTCCCCATATCTCATTCCCCACCTCTGATTCCCCATCTCTGATTCCCGGACTCTGATTCCCCACTTCTGATTGCCGGCCTCTGATTCCCTGCTTCTGATTCTGATTCCCTGCCACTGATTCCCCATCTCTGATTCCGCACATCTAATTCCCTGCCTCTGATTCCCCACCTCTGATTCCCCATATCTGATTCCCCGCCTCTGTTTCCCCGCCTCTGATTCCCCGCCTCTGTTTCCCCATATCTAAGTCCCCGCCTCTGATTCCCCAACTTTGATTCCCCACCTCTGATTCCCCAGCTCTGATTGCCCGCCTCTGATTCCCCGCATCTGATTCCCTGCATCTGATTCCCAGCCTCTGATTCCCTGCCTCTGATTCCCAAACTCTGATTCCCCACCTCTGATTCCCCATATCTGATTCCCCGCCTCTGTTTCCCCGCCTCTGATTCCCCGCCTCTGTTTCCCCATATCTGATTCCCCGCCTCTATTTGCCCGCCTCTGATTTCCCGCCTCTGTTTCCCCATATCTGATTACCCGCCTCTGAATCCCCAACTCTGATTCCCTGCCTCTAATTTCCCAGCTCTGATTCCCCGCCTCTGATTCCCCGTGTCTGATTTCCTGCCTCTGATTCCCCGCCTCTGATTACCCATGTCTGATTCACCGCCTCTGATTCCCCACATCTGATTCCCCACCTCTGATTCCGCACATCCGATTCACTGCCTCTGATTCCCCGCCTCTGATTCCCCGCCTCTGATTCCCCGCCTCTGATTCCCTGCCTCTGATTCCCCGCCTCTGATTCCCCAGCTCTGATTCCCGGCCTCTGATTCCCGGCCTCTGATTCCCGGCCTCTGATTCCCGGCCTCTGATTCCCCGCCTCTGGTTCCCCGCCTCCGATTCCCCGCCTCTGATTCCCCAACTCTGATTCCCCGCCTCTGATTCCCCAGCTCTGTTTACCCGCCTCTGATTTCCCGCCTCGGTTTCCCCATATCTAATTCCCCGCCTCTGATTCACAACTCTGATTCCCCGCCTCTGATTCACCAGCTCTGATTCCCCGCCTCTGATTCCCCACATCTGATTCCCTGCCTCTGATTTCCCGCCTCTGATTCCCTGCCTCTGATTCCCAACCTCTGATTCCCCACCTCTGAATCCCCATATCTGATTGCCTGCCTCTGATTCCCTGCCTCTGATTCCCCGCCTCTGATTCCCCGCTTCTGATTCCCCAGCTCTGATTCCCCGCCTCTGAATCCCCAACTCTGACACCCTGCCTCTGATTCCCCAGCTCTGATTCCCCGCCTCTGATACCCCACCTCTGATTCCCTGCCTCTGATTTCCCGCCTGTGATTCCCCATCTCTGATTCACAACCTCTGATTCCCCACCTATGATTCACCATATCTGATTCCCCGCCTCTGATTCCCCAACTCTGATTCCCCACCTCTGATTCCCCAGCTCTGATTCCCCGCCTCTGATTCCCCGTGTCTGATTCCCTGCCTCTGATTCCCCGCCTCTGATTTCCCGCCTCTGATTCCCTGCCACTGATTCCCCGCACCTGATTCCCCACCTCTGATTCCCCATATCCGATTCCCCAACTCTGATTCCCCGCCTCTGATTCCCCAGCTCTGATTCCCCGTGTTTGATTCCCCGCCTCTGATTTCCCATCTCTGATTCCCCGCCTCTGATTCCCCGGCCTCTCATTCTCGGCCTCTCATTCCCGGCCTCTGATTCCCGGCCTCTGATTCCCCGCCTCTGGTTCCCCGCCTCTTTTTCGCTGCCTCTGATTTTCCATCTCTGATTCCGCACATCTGATTCCCTGCCTCTGATTCCCTGCCTCTGATTCCCCATATCTGATTCCCCGCCTCTGTTTCCCCACCTCTGATTCCCCGCCTCTGTTTCCCCATATCTAAGTCCCCGCCTCTGATTCCCCAACTCTGATTCCCCACCTCTGATTCCCCAGCTCTGATTACCCACCTCTGATTCCCCATATCTGATTCCCCGCCTCTGTTTCCCCGCCTCTGATTCCCCGCCACTGTTTCCCCATATCTCATTCCCCGCCTCTGATTCCCCATCTCTGATTCCCGGACTCTGATTCCCCACCTCTGATTCCCGGCCTCTGATTCGCTGCTTCTGATTCTGATTCCCTGCCTCTGATTCCCCATCTCTGATTCCGCACATCTAATTCCCCGCCTCTGTTTCCCCGCCTCTGATTCCCCGCCTCTGTTTCCCCATATCTAAGTCCCCACTCTGATTCCCCAACTTTGATTCCCCACCTCTGATTCCCCAGCTCTGATTCCCCGCCTCTGATTCCCCGCATCTGATTCCCTGCATCTGATTCCCAGCCTCTGATTCCCTGCCTCTGATTCCCAAACTCTGATTCCCCACCTCTGATTCCCCATCTCTGATTCCGAACATCTAATTCCCTGCCTCTGATTCCCCACCTCTGATTCCCCATATCTGATTCCCCGCCTCTGTTTCCCCGCCTCTGATTCCCCGCCTCTGTTTCCCCATATCTAAGTCCCCGCCTCTGATTCCCCAACTTTGATTCCCCACCTCTGATTCCCCAGCTCTTATTGCCCGCCTCTGATTCCCCGCATCTGATTCCCTCCATCTGATTCCCAGCCTCTGATTCCCTGCCTCTGATTCCCAAACTCTGATTCCCCACCTCTGATTCCCCATATCTGATTCCCCGCCTCTGTTTCCCCGCCTCTGATTCCCCGCCTCCGTTTCCCCATATCTGATTCCCCGCCTCTATTTGCCCGCCTCTGATTCCCCGCCTCTGTTTCCCCATATCTGATTACCCGCCTCTGAATCCCCAACTCTGATTCCCTGCCTCTAATTTCCCAGCTCTGATTCCCCGCCTCTGATTCCCCGTGTCTGATTTCCTGCCTCTGATTCCCCGCCTCTGATTACACATGTCTGATTCACCGCCTCTGATTCCCCACCTCTGATTCCCCATCTCTGATTCCGCACATCCGATTCACTGCCTCTGATTCCCCAGCTCTGATTCCCCGCCTCTGATTCCCCGCGTCTTATTCCCTGCTTCTGATTCTGATTCCCTGCCTCTGATTCCCCATCTCTGATTCTGCACATCTGATTCCCTGCCTCTGATTCCCCACCTCTGATTCCCCATATCTGATTCCCCGCCTCTGAATCCCCATCTCTGATTCCCGGACTCTGATTACCCACCTCTGATTCCCGGCCTCTTAGTACCAGCATCTGATTCCAGGCCTCTGATTCCCGGCCTCTGATTCCCCACCTCTGATTCCCCAGCTCTGATTCCCCGCCTCTGATTCCCCGCATCTGATTCCCTGCATCTGATTCCATGCCTCTGATTCCCTGCCTCTGATTCCCAACCTCTGATTCCCCACCACTGATTCCCCATATCTGATTCCCAGCCTCTGTTTCCCCGCCTCTGATTCCCCGCCTCTGTTTCCCCATATCTGATTCCCGGCCTCTGATTCCCCGCCTCTGATTCCCCGCCTCTGATTCCCTGCCTCTGATTCCACATCTCCGATCCCGCAAATCTGATTCCCTGCCTCTGATTCCCCGCCTCCGATTCCCCGCCTCTGATTCCCTGCCTCTGATTCCCAACCTCTGATTCCACACCTCTGATTCCCCGCCTCTGATTCCCCGCCTCTGATTCCCCATCTCTGATTCACCGCCTTTGATTCGCCACCTCTGATTCCCCATATCTGATTCCTCGCCTCTGTTTACCCGCCTCTGATTCCCCGCCTCTGATTCCCCATATCTCATTCCCCGCCTCTGATTCCCCACCTCTGATTCCCGGCCTCTTATTCCCAGCATCTGATTCCAGTCCTCTGATTCCCGGCCTCTGATTCCCCACTTCTGATTCTGATTCCCTGCCTCTGATTCCCCATCTCTGATTCCACACATCTGATTCCCTGCCTCTGATTCCCCACCTCTGATTCCCCATATCTGATTCCCCACCTCTGTTTCCCCGCCTCTGATTCCCCGCCTCTGTTTCCCCATATCTAATTCCCCACCTCTGATGCACCAACTCTGATTCCCCGCCTCTGATTCCCCAGCTCTGATTCCCCGCCTCTGATTCCCCGCATCCGATTCCCCATATCTGATTCCCCGCCTCTGTTTCCCAACTATGATTCCCCGCCTCTGATTCCCCAGCTCTGATTCCCTGCCTCTGATTCCCCGCGTTCTATTCCCTGCCTCTGATTCCCCGCCTGTGATTCCCCATCTCTGATTCACCACCTCTGATTCCCCACCTCTGATTCCCCATATCTAATTCCCCGCCTCTGTTTGCCCGCCTCTGATTCCCCGCCTCTGTTTCCCCATATCTGATTCCCCGCCTCTGAAACCCCAACTCTGATTCCCTGCCTCTGATTCCCCAGCTCTGATTCCCCGCCTTTGATTCCCCCCGTCTGATTCCCAGCCTCTGAATCCCCGTGTCTGATATCCTGCCTCTGATTCCCCGCCTCTGATTCCTCATCTCAGATTCACCGCCTCTGATTCCCCACCTCTGATTCCCCATCTCTGATTCCGCACATCCGATTCCCTGCCTCTGATTCCCCGACTCTGATTCCCCACCTCTGATTCCCCAGCTCTGATTCCCCGCCTCTGATTCCCCAACTCTGATTCCCCGCCTCTGATAACGCAGCTCTGATTCCCCGCCTCCGATTCCCCGTGTTTGATTCCCTGCCTCTGATTCCCCGCCTCTGATTCCCCATCTCTGATTCACCGCCTTTGATTCGCCACCTCTGATTCCCCATATCTGATTCCTCGCCTCTGTTTCCCCGCCTCTGATTCCCCGCCTCTGATTCCCCATATCTCATTCCCCGCCTCTGATTCCCCATCTCTGATTCCCGGACTCTGATTCCCCACCTCTGATTCCCGGCCTCTTATTCCCGGCATCAGATTCCGGCCTCTGATTCCCGGCCTCTGATTCCCTGCTTCTGATTCTGATTCCCTGCCTCTGATTCCCCATTTCTGATTCCGCACATCTAATTCCCTGCCTCTGATTCCCCACCTCTGATTCCCCATATCTGATTCCCCGCCTCTGTTTCCCCACCTCTGATTCCCCGCCTCTGTTTCCCCATATCTAAGTCCCCGCCTCTGATTCCCCAACTCTGATTCCCCACCTCTGATTCCCCAGCTCTGATTACCCACCTCTGATTCCCCATATCTGATTGCCCGCCTCTGTTTCCCCACCTCTGATTCCCCGCCACTGTTTCCCCATATCTGATTCCCCGCCTCTGAATCCCCAACTCTGATTCCCTGCATCTAATTCCCCAGCTCTGATTCCCCGCCTCTGATTCCCCGTGTCTGATTTCCTGCCTCTGATTCCCCGCCTCTGATTACCCATGTCTGATTCACCGCCTCTGATTCCCCACCTCTGATTCCCCATCTCTGATTCCGCACATCCGATTCCCAGCCTCTGATTCCCCATCTCTGATTCCCCGCCTCTGATTCCCCAACTCTGATTCCCCACCTCCGATTCCCCAGCTCTGATTCCCCGCCTCTGATTCCCCGTGTTTGATTCCCTGCCTCTGATTCCCCGCCTCTGATTCCCCATCTCTGATTCACCGCCTTTGATTCGCCACCTCTGATTCCCCATATCTGATTCCTCGCCTCTGTTTACCCGCCTCAGATTCCCCGCCTCTGATTCCCCATGTCTCATTCCCCGCCTCTGATTCCCCATCTCTGATTCCCGGACTCTGATTCCCCACCTCTGATTCCCGGCCTCTGATTCCCTGCTTCTGATTCTGATTCCCTGCCTCTGATTCCCCATCTCTGATTCCGCACATCTAATTCACTGCCTCTGATTCCCCACCTCTGATTCCCCATATCTGATTCCCCGCCTCTGTTTCCCCGCCTCTGATTCCCCGCCTCTGTTTCCCCATATCTAAGTCCCCGCCGCTGATTCCCCAACTTTGATTCCCCACCTCTGATTCCCCAGCTCTGATTCCCCGCCTCTGATTCCCCGCATCTGATTCCCTGCATCTGATTCCCAGCCTCTGATTCCCTGCCTCTGATTCCCAACCTCTGATTCCCCACCTCTGATTCCCCGCCTCTGATTCCCCGCCTCTGCTTCCCCATATCTGATTCCCCGCCTCTATTTGCCCGCCTCTGATTCCCCGCCTCTGTTTCCCCATATCTGATTACCCGCCTCTGAATCCCCAACTCTGATTCCCTGCCTCTAATTTCCCAGCTCTGATTCCCCGCCTCTGATTCCCTGTGTCTGATTTCCTGCCTCTGATTCCCCGCCTCTGATTACCCATGTCTGATTCACCGCCTCTGATTCCCCACCTATGATTCCCCATCTCTGATTCCGCACATCCGATTCACTGCCTCTGATTCCCCAGCTCTGATTCCCCGCCTCTGATTCCCCGCGTCTTATTCCCTGCTTCTGATTCTGATTCCCTGCCTCTGATTCCCCATCTCTGATTCTGCACATCTGATTCCTCGCCTCTGTTTACCCGCCTCTGATTCCCCGCCTCTGATTCCCCATATCTCATTCCCCACCTCTGATTCCCCATCTCTGATTCCCGGACTCTGATTCCCCACTTCTGATTCCCGGCCTCTGATTCCCTGCTTCTGATTCTGATTCCCTGCCACTGATTCCCCGTCTCTGATTCCGCACATCTAATTCCCTGCCTCTGATTCCCCACCTCTGATTCCCCATATCTGATTCCCCGCCTCTGTTTCCCCGCCTCTGATTCCCCGCCTCTGTTTCCCCATATCTAAGTCCCCGCCTCTGATTCCCCAACTTTGATTCCCCACCTCTGATTCCCCAGCTCTGATTGCCCGCCTCTGATTCCCCGCATCTGATTCCCTGCATCTGATTCCCAGCCTCTGATTCCCTGCCTCTGATTCCCAAGCTCTGATTCCCCACCTCTGATTCCCCATATCTGATTCCCCGCCTCTGTTTCCCCGCCTCTGATTCCCCGCCTCTGTTTCCCCATATCTGATTCCCCGCCTCTATTTGCCCGCCTCTGATTTCCCGCCTCTGTTTCCCCATATCTGATTACCCGCCTCTGAATCCCCAACTCTGATTCCCTGCCTCTAATTTCCCAGCTCTGATTCCCCGCCTCTGATTCCCCGTGTCTGATTTCCTGCCTCTGATTCCCCGCCTCTGATTACCCATGTCTGATTCACCGCCTCTGATTCCCCACATCTGATTCCCCATCTCTGATTCCGCACATCCGATTCACTGCCTCTGATTCCCCAGCTCTGATTCCCCGCCTCTGATTCCCCGCGTCTTATTCCCTGCTTCTGATTCTGATTCCCTGCCTCTGATTCCCCATCTCTGATTCTGCACATCTGATTCCCTGCCTCTGATTCCCCACCTCTGATTCCCCATATCTGATTCCCCGCCTCTGAATCCCCATCTCTGATTCCCGGACACTGATTCCCCACCTCTGATTCCCGGCCTCTTATTACCAGCATCTGATTCCAGGCCTCTGATTCCCGGCCTCTGATTCCCCGCTTCTGATTCTGATTCCCTGCCTCTGATTCCCCATCTCTGATTCCGCACATCTGATTCCCTGCCTCTGATTCCCCACCTCTGATTCCCCATATCTGATTCCCCGCCTCTGTTTCCCCGCCTCTGATTCCCCGCCTCTGTTTCCCCATATCTAATTACCCACCTCTGATGCACCAACTCTGATTCCCCGCCTCTGATTCCCCAGCTCTGATTCCCCGCCTCTGATTCCCCGCATCCGATTCCCCATATCTGATTCCCCGCCTCTGATAACGCAGCTCTGATTCCCCGCCTCCGATTCCCCGTGTTTGATTCCCTGCCTCTGATTCCCCGCCTCTGATTCCCCATCTCTGATTCACCGCCTTTGATTCGCCACCTCTGATTCCCCATATCTGATTCCTCGCCTCTGTTTCCCCGCCTCTGATTCCCCGCCTCTGATTCCCCATATCTCATTCCCCGCCTCTGATTCCCCATCTCTGATTCCCGGACTCTGATTCCCCACCTCTGATTCCCGGCCTCTTATTCCCGGCATCAGATTCCGGCCTCTGATTCCCGGCCTCTGATTCCCTGCTTCTGATTCTGATTCCCTGCCTCTGATTCCCCATTTCTGATTCCGCACATCTAATTCCCTGCCTCTGATTCCCCACCTCTGATTCCCCATATCTGATTCCCCGCCTCTGTTTCCCCACCTCTGATTCCCCGCCTCTGTTTCCCCATATCTAAGTCCCCGCCTCTGATTCCCCAACTCTGATTCCCCACCTCTGATTCCCCAGCTCTGATTACCCACCTCTGATTCCCCATATCTGATTGCCCGCCTCTGTTTCCCCGCCTCTGATTCCCCGCCACTGTTTCCCCATATCTGATTCCCCGCCTCCGAATCCCCAACTCTGATTCCCTGCATCTAATTCCCCAGCTCTGATTCCCCGCCTCTGATTCCCCGTGTCTGATTTCCTGCCTCTGATTCCCCGCCTCAGATTACCCATGTCTGATTCACCGCCTCTGATTCCCCACCTCTGATTCCCCATCTCTGATTCCGCACATCCGATTCCCAGCCTCTGATTCCCCATCTCTGATTCCCCGCCTCTGATTCCCCAACTCTGATTCCCCACCTCCGATTCCCCAGCTCTGATTCCCCGCCTCTGATTCCCCGTGTTTGATTCCCTGCCTCTGATTCCCCGCCTCTGATTCCCCATCTCTGATTCACCGCCTTTGATTCGCCACCTCTGATTCCCCATATCTGATTCCTCGCCTCTGTTTACCCGCCTCAGATTCCCCGCCTCTGATTCCCCATGTCTCATTCCCCGCCTCTGATTCCCCATCTCTGATTCCCGGACTCTGATTCCCCACCTCTGATTCCCGGCCTCTGATTCCCTGCTTCTGATTCTGATTCCCTGCCTCTGATTCCCCATCTCTGATTCCGCACATCTAATTCCCTGCCTCTGATTCCCCACCTCTGATTCCCCATATCTGATTCCCCGCCTCTGTTTCCCCGCCTCTGATTCCCCACCTCTGATTCCCCAGCTCTGATTCCCCGCCTCTGATTCCCCGCATCTGATTCCCTGCATCTGATTCCCAGCCTCTGATTCCCTGCCTCTGATACCCAACCTCTGATTCCCCACCTCTGATTCCCCGCCTCTGATTCCCCGCCTCTGTTTCCCCATATCTGATTCCCCGCCTCTATTTGCCCGCCTCTGATTCCCCGCCTCTGTTTCCCCATATCTGATTACCCGCCTCTGAATCCCCAACTCTGATTCCCTGCCTCTAATTTCCCAGCTCTGATTCCCCGCCTCTGATTCCCCGTGTCTGATTTCCTGCCTCTGATTCCCCGCCTCTGATTACCCATGTCTGATTCACCGCCTCTGATTCCCCACCTATGATTCCCCATCTCTGATTCCGCACATCCGATTCACTGCCTCTGATTCCCCAGCTCTGATTCCCCGCCTCTGATTCCCCGCGTCTTATTCCCTGCTTCTGATTCTGATTCCCTGCCTCTGATTCCCCATCTCTGATTCTGCACATCTGATTCCTCGCCTCTGTTTACCCGCCTCTGATTCCCCGCCTCTGATTCCCCATATCTCATTCCCCACCTCTGATTCCCCATCTCTGATTCCCGGACTCTGATTCCCCACTTCTGATTCCCGGCCTCTGATTCCCTGCTTCTGATTCTGATTCCCTGCCTCTGATTCCCCATCTCTGATTCCGCACATCTAATTCCCTGCCTCTGATTCCCCACCTCTGATTCCCCATATCTGATTCCCCGCCTCTGTTTCCCCGCCTCTGATTCCCCGCCTCTGTTTCCCCATATCTAAGTCCCCGCCTCTGATTCCCCAACTTTGATTCCCCACCTCTGATTCCCCAGCTCTGATTGCCCGCCTCTGATTCCCCGCATCTGATTCCCTGCATCTGATTCCCAGCCTCTGATTCCCTGCCTCTGATTCCCAAACTCTGATTCCCCACCTCTGATTCCCCATATCTGATTCCCCGCCTCTGTTTCCCCGCCTCTGATTCCCCGCCTCTGTTTCCCCATATCTGATTCCCCGCCTCTATTTGCCCGCCTCTGATTCCCCGCCTCTGTTTCCCCATATCTGATTACCCGCCTCTGAATCCCCAACTCTGATTCCCTGCCTCTAATTTCCCAGCTCTGATTCCCCGCCTCTGATTCCCCGTGTCTGATTTCCTGCCTCTGATTCCCCGCCTCTGATTACCCATGTCTGATTCACCGCCTCTGATTCCCCGCATCTGATTCCCCATCTCTGATTCCGCACATCCGATTCACTGCCTCTGATTCCCCAGCTCTGATTCCCCGCCTCTGATTCCCCGCGTCTTATTCCCTGCTTCTGATTCTGATTCCCTGCCTCTGATTCCCCATCTCTGATTCTGCACATCTGATTCCCTGCCTCTGATTCCCCACCTCTGATTCCCCATATCTGATTCCCCGCCTCTGAATCCCCATCTCTGATTCCCGGACACTGATTCCCCACCTCTGATTCCCGGCCTCTTATTACCAGCATCTGATTCCAGGCCTCTGATTCCCGGCCTCTGATTCCCCGCTTCTGATTCTGATTCCCTGCCTCTGATTCCCCACCTCTGATTCCCGGCCTCTTATTCCCGGCATCAGATTCCGGCCTCTGATTCCCGGCCTCTGATTCCCTGCTTCTGATTCTGATTCCCTGCCTCTGATTCCCCATTTCTGATTCCGCACATCTAATTCCCTGCCTCTGATTCCCCACCTCTGATTCCCCATATCTGATTCCCCGCCTCTGTTTCCCCACCTCTGATTCCCCGCCCCTGTTTCCCCATATCTAAGTCCCCGCCTCTGATTCCCCAACTCTGATTCCCCACCTCTGATTCCCCAGCTCTGATTACCCACCTCTGATTCCCCATATCTGATTCCCCGCCTCTGTTTCCCCGCCTCTGATTCCCCGCCACTGTTTCCCCATATCTGATTCCCCGCCTCTGAATCCCCAACTCTGATTCCCTGCATCTAATTCCCCAGCTCTGATTCCCCGCCTCTGATTCCCCGTGTCTGATTTCCTGCCTCTGATTCCCCGCCTCTGATTACCCATGTCTGATTCACCGCCTCTGATTCCCCACCTCTGATTCCCCATCTCTGATTCCGCACATCCGATTCCCAGCCTCTGATTCCCCATCTCTGATTCCCCGCCTCTGATTCCCCAACTCTGATTCCCCACCTCCGATTCCCCAGCTCTGATTCCCCACCTCTGATTCCCCGTGTTTGATTCCCTGCCTCTGATTCCCCGCCTCTGATTCCCCATCTCTGATTCACCTCCTTTGATTCGCCACCTCTGATTCCCCATATCTGATTCCTCGCCTCTGTTTACCCGCCTCAGATTCCCCGCCTCTGATTCCCCATGTCTCATTCCCCGCCTCTGATTCCCCATCTCTGATTCCCGGACTCTGATTCCCCACCTCTGATTCCCGGCCTCTGATTCCCTGCTTCTGATTCTGATTCCCTGCCTCTGATTCCCCATCTCTGATTCCGCACATCTAATTCCCTGCCTCTGATTCCCCACCTCTGATTCCCCATATCTGATTCCCCGCCTCTGTTTCCCCGCCTCTGATTCCCCGCCTCTGTTTCCCCATATCTAAGTCCCCGCCGCTGATTCCCCAACTTTGATTCCCCACCTCTGATTCCCCAGCTCTGATTCCCCGCCTCTGATTCCCCGCATCTGATTCCCTGCATCTGATTCCCAGCCTCTGATTCCCTGCCTCTGATTCCCAACCTCTGATTCCCCACCTCTGATTCCCCGCCTCTGATTCCCCGCCTCTGTTTCCCCATATCTGATTCCCCGCCTCTATTTGCCCGCCTCTGATTCCCCGCCTCTGTTTCCCCATATCTGATTACCCGCCTCTGAATCCCCAACTCTGATTCCCTGCCTCTAATTTCCCAGCTCTGATTCCCCGCCTCTGATTCCCCGTGTCTGATTTCCTGCCTCTGATTCCCCGCCTCTGATTACCCATGTCTGATTCACCGCCTCTGATTCCCCACCTATGATTCCCCATCTCTGATTCCGCACATCCGATTCACTGCCTCTGATTCCCCAGCTCTGATTCCCCGCCTCTGATTCCCCGCGTCTTATTCCCTGCTTCTGATTCTGATTCCCTGCCTCTGACTCCCCATCTCTGATTCTGCACATCTGATTCCTCGCCTCTGTTTACCCGCCTCTGATTCCCCGCCTCTGATTCCCCATATCTCATTCCCCACCTCTGATTCCCCATCTCTGATTCCCGGACTCTGATTCCCCACTTCTGATTCCCGGCCTCTGATTCCCTGCTTCTGATTCTGATTCCCTGCCTCTGATTCCCCATCTCTGATTCCGCACATCTAATTCCCTGCCTCTGATTCCCCACCTCTGATTCCCCATATCTGATTCCCCGCCTCTGTTTCCCCGCCTCTGATTCCCCGCCTCTGTTTCCCCATATCTAAGTCCCCGCCTCTGATTCCCCAACTTTGATTCCCCACCTCTGATTCCCCAGCTCTGATTGCCCGCCTCTGATTCCCCGCATCTGATTCCCTGCATCTGATTCCCAGCCTCTGATTCCCTGCCTCTGATTCCCAAACTCTGATTCCCCACCTCTGATTCCCCATATCTGATTCCCCGCCTCTGTTTCCCCGCCTCTGATTCCCCGCCTCTGTTTCCCCATATCTGATTCCCCGCCTCTATTTGCCCGCCTCTGATTCCCCGCCTCTGTTTCCCCATATCTGATTACCCGCCTCTGAATCACCAACTCTGATTCCCTGCCTCTAATTTCCCAGCTCTGATTCCCCGCCTCTGATTCCCCGTGTCTGATTTCCTGCCTCTGATTCCCCGCCTCTGATTACCAATGTCTGATTCACCGCCTCTGATTCCCCACATCTGATTCCCCATCTCTGATTCCGCACATCCGATTCACTGCCTCTGATTCCCCAGCTCTGATTCCCCGCCTCTGATTCCCCGCGTCTTATTCCCTGCTTCTGATTCTGATTCCCTGCCTCTGATTCCCCATCTCTGATTCTGCACATCTGATTCCCTGCCTCTGATTCCCCACCTCTGATTCCCCATATCTGATTCCCCGCCTCTGAATCCCCATCTCTGATTCCCGGACACTGATTCCCCACCTCTGATTCCCGGCCTCTTATTACCAGCATCTGATTCCAGGCCTCTGATTCCCGGCCTCTGATTCCCCGCTTCTGATTCTGATTCCCTGCCTCTGATTCCCCATCTCTGATTCCGCACATCTGATTCCCTGCCTCTGATTCCCCACCTCTGATTCCCCATATCTGATTCCCCGCCTCTGTTTCCCCGCCTCTGATTCCCCGCCTCTGTTTCCCCATATCTAATTCCCCACCTCTGATGCACCAACTCTGATTCCCCGCCTCTGATTCCCCAGCTCTGATTCCCCGCCTCTGATTCCCCGCATCCGATTCCCCATATCTGATTCCCCGCCTCTGTTTCCCCGCCTCTGATTCCCCGCCTCTGTTTTCCCATATCTGATTCCCCGCCTCTGATTCCCAACTATGATTCCCCGCCTCTGATTCCCCAGCTCTGATTCCCTGCCTCTGATTCCCCGCGTTCTATTCCCTGCCTCTGATTCCCCGCCTGTGATTCCCCATCTCTGATTCACCACCTCTGATTCCCCACCTCTGATTCCCCATATCTAATTCCCCGCCTCTGTTTGCCCGCCTCTGATTCCCCGCCTCTGTTTCCCCATATCTGATTCCCCGCCACTGAATCCCCAACTCTGATTCCCTGCCTCTGATTCCCCAGCTCTGATTCCCCGCCTTTGATTCCCCCCGTCTGATTCCCAGCCTCTGAATCCCCGTGTCTGATATCCTGCCTCTGATTCCCCGCCTCTGATTCCCCATCTCAGATTCACCGCCTCTGATTCCCCACCTCTGATTCCCCATCTCTGATTCCGCACATCCGATTCCCTCCCTCTGATTCCCCGACTCTGATTCCCCACCTCTGATTCCCCAGCTCTGATTCCCCGCCTCCGATTCCCCAACTCTGATTCCCCGCCTCTGATTCCCCGCCTCTGTTTCCCCATATCTAAGTCCCCGCCTCTGATTCCCCAACTCTGATTCCCCACCTCTGATTCCCCAGCTCTGATTACCCAGCTCTGATTCCCCATATCTAATTCCCTGCCTCTGTTTCCCCGCCTCTGATTCCCCGCCACTGTTTCCCCGTGTCTGATTTCCTGCCTCTGATTCCCCACCTCTTATTACCCATGTCTAATTCACCGCCTCTGATTCCCCACCTCTGATTCCCCATCTCTGATTCCGCACATCCGATTCCCAGCCTCTGATTCCCCATCTCTGATTCCCCGCCTCTGATTCCCCAACTCTGATTCCCCACCTCCGATTCCCCAGCTCTGATTCCCCGCCTCTGATTCCCCGTGTTTGATTCCCTGCCTCTGATTCCCCGCCTCTGATTCCCCATCTCTGATTCACCTCCTTTGATTCGCCACCTCTGATTCCCCATATCTGATTCCTCGCCTCTGTTTACCCGCCTCAGATTCCCCGCCTCTGATTCCCCATGTCTCATTCCCCGCCTCTGATTCCCCATCTCTGATTCCCGGACTCTGATTCCCCACCTCTGATTCCCGGCCTCTGATTCCCTGCTTCTGATTCTGATTCCCTGCCTCTGATTCCCCATCTCTGATTCCGCACATCTAATTCCCTGCCTCTGATTCCCCACCTCTGATTCCCCATATCTGATTCCCCGCCTCTGTTTCCCCGCCTCTGATTCCCCGCCTCTGTTTCCCCATATCTAAGTCCCCGCCGCTGATTCCCCAACTTTGATTCCCCACCTCTGATTCCCCAGCTCTGATTCCCCGCCTCTGATTCCCCGCATCTGATTCCCTGCATCTGATTCCCAGCCTCTGATTCCCTGCCTCTGATTCCCAACCTCTGATTCCCCACCTCTGATTCCCCGCCTCTGATTCCCCGCCTCTGTTTCCCCATATCTGATTCCCCGCCTCTATTTGCCCGCCTCTGATTCCCCGCCTCTGTTTCCCCATATCTGATTACCCGCCTCTGAATCCCCAACTCTGATTCCCTGCCTCTAATTTCCCAGCTCTGATTCCCCGCCTCTGATTCCCCGTGTCTGATTTCCTGCCTCTGATTCCCCGCCTCTGATTACCCATGTCTGATTCACCGCCTCTGATTCCCCACCTATGATTCCCCATCTCTGATTCCGCACATCCGATTCACTGCCTCTGATTCCCCAGCTCTGATTCCCCGCCTCTGATTCCCCGCGTCTTATTCCCTGCTTCTGATTCTGATTCCCTGCCTCTGATTCCCCATCTCTGATTCTGCACATCTGATTCCTCGCCTCTGTTTACCCGCCTCTGATTCCCCGCCTCTGATTCCCCATATCTCATTCCCCACCTCTGATTCCCCATCTCTGATTCCCGGACTCTGATTCCCCACTTCTGATTCCCGGCCTCTGATTCCCTGCTTCTGATTCTGATTCCCTGCCTCTGATTCCCCATCTCTGATTCCGCACATCTAATTCCCTGCCTCTGATTCCCCACCTCTGATTCCCCATATCTGATTCCCCGCCTCTGTTTCCCCGCCTCTGATTCCCCGCCTCTGTTTCCCCATATCTAAGTCCCCGCCTCTGATTCCCCAACTTTGATTCCCCACCTCTGATTCCCCAGCTCTGATTGCCCGCCTCTGATTCCCCGCATCTGATTCCCTGCATCTGATTCCCAGCCTCTGATTCCCTGCCTCTGATTCCCAAACTCTGATTCCCCACCTCTGATTCCCCATATCTGATTCCCCGCCTCTGTTTCCCCGCCTCTGATTCCCCGCCTCTGTTTCCCCATATCTGATTCCCCGCCTCTATTTGCCCGCCTCTGATTCCCCGCCTCTGTTTCCCCATATCTGATTACCCGCCTCTGAATCACCAACTCTGATTCCCTGCCTCTAATTTCCCAGCTCTGATTCCCCGCCTCTGATTCCCCGTGTCTGATTTCCTGCCTCTGATTCCCCGCCTCTGATTACCAATGTCTGATTCACCGCCTCTGATTCCCCACATCTGATTCCCCATCTCTGATTCCGCACATCCGATTCACTGCCTCTGATTCCCCAGCTCTGATTCCCCGCCTCTGATTCCCCGCGTCTTATTCCCTGCTTCTGATTCTGATTCCCTGCCTCTGATTCCCCATCTCTGATTCTGCACATCTGATTCCCTGCCTCTGATTCCCCACCTCTGATTCCCCATATCTGATTCCCCGCCTCTGAATCCCCATCTCTGATTCCCGGACACTGATTCCCCACCTCTGATTCCCGGCCTCTTATTACCAGCATCTGATTCCAGGCCTCTGATTCCCGGCCTCTGATTCCCCGCTTCTGATTCTGATTCCCTGCCTCTGATTCCCCATCTCTGATTCCGCACATCTGATTCCCTGCCTCTGATTCCCCACCTCTGATTCCCCATATCTGATTCCCCGCCTCTGTTTCCCCGCCTCTGATTCCCCGCCTCTGTTTCCCCATATCTAATTCCCCACCTCTGATGCACCAACTCTGATTCCCCGCCTCTGATTCCCCAGCTCTGATTCCCCGCCTCTGATTCCCCGCATCCGATTCCCCATATCTGATTCCCCGCCTCTGTTTCCCCGCCTCTGATTCCCCGCCTCTGTTTTCCCATATCTGATTCCCCGCCTCTGATTCCCAACTATGATTCCCCGCCTCTGATTCCCCAGCTCTGATTCCCTGCCTCTGATTCCCCGCGTTCTATTCCCTGCCTCTGATTCCCCGCCTGTGATTCCCCATCTCTGATTCACCACCTCTGATTCCCCACCTCTGATTCCCCATATCTAATTCCCCGCCTCTGTTTGCCCGCCTCTGATTCCCCGCCTCTGTTTCCCCATATCTGATTCCCCGCCACTGAATCCCCAACTCTGATTCCCTGCCTCTGATTCCCCAGCTCTGATTCCCCGCCTTTGATTCCCCCCGTCTGATTCCCAGCCTCTGAATCCCCGTGTCTGATATCCTGCCTCTGATTCCCCGCCTCTGATTCCCCATCTCAGATTCACCGCCTCTGATTCCCCACCTCTGTTTCCCCATCTCTGATTCCGCACATCCGATTCCCTCCCTCTGATTCCCCGACTCTGATTCCCCACCTCTGATTCCCCAGCTCTGATTCCCCGCCTCCGATTCCCCAACTCTGATTCCCCGCCTCTGATTCCCCGCCTCTGTTTCCCCATATCTAAGTCCCCGCCTCTGATTCCCCAACTCTGATTCCCCACCTCTGATTCCCCAGCTCTGATTACCCAGCTCTGATTCCCCATATCTAATTCCCTGCCTCTGTTTCCCCGCCTCTGATTCCCCGCCACTGTTTCCCCGTGTCTGATTTCCTGCCTCTGATTCCCCACCTCTTATTACCCATGTCTAATTCACCGCCTCTGATTCCCCACCTCTGATTCCCCATCTCTGATTCCGCACATCCGATTCCCAGCCTCTGATTCCCCATCTCTGATTCCCCGCCTCTGATTCCCCAACTCTGATTCCCCACCTCTGATTCCCGAGCTCTGATTTCCCGCCTCTGATTCCCCGTGTTTGATTCCCTGCCTCTGATTCCCCGCCTCTGATTCCCCATCTCTGATTCACTGCCTTTGATTCGCCACCTCTGATTCCCCATATCTGATTCCTCGCCTCTCTTTTCCCCGCATCTGATTTCCCGCCTCTGATTCCCCATATCTCATTCCCCGCCTCTGATTCCCCATCTCTGATTCCCGGACTCTGATTCCCCACCTCTGATTCCCCGCCTCTGATTCCCCGCATCCGATTCCCCATATCTGATTCCCCGCCTCTGATTCCCAACTATGATTCCCCGCCTCTGATTCCCCAGCTCTGATTCCCAGCCTCTGAATCCCCGTGTCTGATATCCTGCCTCTGATTCCCCGCCTCTGATTCCCCATCTCAGATTCACCGCCTCTGATTCCCCACCTCTGATTCCCCATCTCTGATTCCGCACATCCGATTCCCTGCCTCTGATTCCCCGCCTCTGATTCCCCAACTTTGATTCCCCACCTCTGATTCCCCAGCTCTGATTCCCCGCCTCTGATTCCCCGCATCTGATTCCCCACCTCTGATTCCCCAGCTCTGATTCCCCGCCTCTGATTCCCCAACTCTGATTCCCCACCTCTGATTCCCCAGCTCTGATTACCCACCTCTGATTCCCCATATCTAATTCCCAGCCTCTGTTTCCCCGCCTCTGATTCCCCGCCACTGTTTCCCCATATCTGATTCTCCGCCTCTGAATCCCCAACTCTGATTCCCTGCATCTAATTCCCCAGTTCTGATTCCCCGCCTCTGATTCCCCGTGTCTGATTTCCTGCCTCTGTTTCCCCGCCTCTGATTCCCCGCCTCTGTTTCCCCATATCTGATTCCCCGCCTCTGTTTCCCCACCTCTGATTCCCCGCCTCTGATTCCCCGTGTCTGATTTCCTGCCTCTGATTCCCCGCCTCTGATTACCCATGTCTGATTCACCGCCTCTGATTCCCCACCTCTGATTCCCCATCTCTGATTCCGCACATCCGATTCCCAGCCTCTGATTCCCCATCTCTGATTCCCCGCCTCTGATTCCCCAACTCTGATTCCCCACCTCTGATTCCCCAGCTCTGATTCCCCGCCTCTGATTCCCCGTGTTTGATTCCCTGCCTCTGATTCCCCGCCTCTGATTCCCCATCTCTGATTCCCGGACTCTGATTCCCCACCTCTGATTCCCGGCCTCTGATTCGCTGCTTCTGATTCTGATTCCCTGCCTCTGATTCCCCATCTCTGATTCCGCACATCTAATTCCCCGCCTCTGTTTCCCCGCCTCTGATTCCCCGCCTCTGTTTCCCCATATCTAAGTCCCCGCCTCTGATTCCCCAACTTTGTTTCCCCACCTCTGATTCCCCAGCTCTGATTCCCCGCCTCTGATTCCCCGCATATGATTCCCCACCTCTGATTCCCCAGCTCTGATTCCCCGCCTCTGATTCCCCAACTCTGATTCCCCGCCTCTGATTCCCCGCCTCTGTTTCCCCATATCTGATTCCCCATCTCTGATTCCGCACATCCGATTCCCTGCCTCTGATTCCCCGCCTCTGATTCCCCAACTTTGATTCCCCACCTCTGATTCCCCAGCTCTGATTCCCCGCCTCTGATACCCCGCATCTGATTCCCCACCTCTGATTCCCCAGCTCTGATTCCCCGCCTCTGATTCCCCAACTCTGATTCCCCACCTCTGATTCCCCAGCTCTGATTACCCACCTCTGATTCCCCATATCTAATTCCCAGCCTCTGTTTCCCCGCCTCTGATTCCCCGCCACTGTTTCCCCATATCAGATTCTCCGCCTCTGAATCCCCAACTCTGATTCCCTGCATCTAATTCCCCAGCTCTGATTCCCCGCCTCTGATTCCCCGTGTCTGATTTCCTGCCTCTGATTCCCCGCCTCTGATTACCCATGTCTGATTCACCGCCTCTGTTTCCCCGCCTCTGATTCCCCGCCTCTGTTTCCCCATATCTAATTCCCCACCTCTGATGCACCAACTCTGATTCCCCGCCTCTGATTCCCCAGCTCTGATTCCCCGCCTCTGATTCCCCGCATCCGATTCCCCATATCTGATTCCCCGCCTCTGTTTCCCCGCCTCTGATTCCCCGCCTCTGTTTCCCCATATCTGATTCCCCGCCTCTGATTCCCAACTATGATTCCCCGCCTCTGATTCCCCAGCTCTGATTCCCTGCCTCTGATTCCCCGCGTTCTATTCCCTGCCTCTGATTCCCCGCCTGTGATTCCCCACCTCTGATTCCCCATATCTAATTCCCCGCCTCTGTTTGCCCGCCTCTGATTCCCCGCCTCTGTTTCCCCATATCTGATTCCCCGCCACTGAATCCCCAACTCTGATTCCCTGCCTCTGATTCCCCAGCTCTGATTCCCCGCCTTTGATTCCCCCCGTCTGATTCCCAGCCTCTGAATCCCCGTGTCTGATATCCTGCCTCTGATTCCCCGCCTCTGATTCCCCATCTCAGATTCACCGCCTCTGATTCCCCACCTCTGATTCCCCATCTCTGATTCAGCACATCCGATTCCCTGCCTCTGATTCCCCGACTCTGATTCCCCACCTCTGATTCCCCAGCTCTGATTCCCCGCCTCTGATTCCCCAACTCTGATTCCCCGCCTCTGATTCCCCACCTCTGTTTCCCCATATCTAAGTCCCCGCCTCTGATTCCCCAACTCTGATTCCCCACCTCTGATTCCCCAGCTCTGATTACCCACCTCTGATTCCCCATATCTAATTCCCTGCCTCTGTTTCCCCGCCTCTGATTCCCCGCCACTGTTTCCCCATATCTGATTCTCCGCCTCTGAATCCCCAACTCTGATTCCCTGCATCTAATTCCCCAGCTCTGATTCCCCGCCTCTGATTCCCCGTGTCTGATTTCCTGCCTCTGATTCCCCGCCTCTGATTACCCATGTCTAATTCACCGCCTCTGATTCCCCACCTCTGATTCCCCATCTCTGATTCCGCACATCCGATTCCCAGCCTCTGATTCCCCATCTCTGATTCCCCGCCTCTGATTCCCCAACTCTGATTCCCCACCTCTGATTCCCCAGCTCTGATTCCCCGCCTCTGATTCCCCGTGTTTGATTCCCTGCCTCTGATTCCCCGCCTCTGATTCCCCAGCTCTGATTCCCCGCCTCTGATTCCCCGTGTTTGATTCCTCGCCTCTGTTTCCCCGCCTCTGATTTCCCGCCTCTGATTCGCCATATCTCATTCCCCGCCTCTGATTCCCCATCTCTGATTCCCGGACTCTGATTCCCCACCTCTGGTTCCCGGCCTCTGATTCGCTGCTTCTGATTCTGATTGCCTGCCTCTGATTCCCCATCTCTGATTCCGCACATCTAATTCCCCGCCTCTGTTTCCCCGCCTCTGATTCCCCGCCTCTGTTTCCCCATATCTAAGTCCCCGCCTCTGATTCCCCAACTTTGATTCCCCACCTCTGATTCCCCGGCTCTGATTCCCCGCCTCTGATTCCCCGCATCTGATTCCCTGCATCTGATTCCCAGCCTCTGATTCCCTTCCTCTGATTCCCAAACTCTGATTCCCCACCTCTGATTCCCCATATCTGATTCCCCGCCTCTGTTTCCCCGCCTCTGATTCCCCGCCTCTGTTTCCCCATATCTGATTCCCCGCCTCTGTTTCCCCACCTCTGATTCCCCGCCTCTGATTCCCCATATCTGATTCCCCGCCTCTGTTTCCACACCTCTGATTCCCCGCCTCTGATTACCCATGTCTGATTCACCGCCTCTGATTCCCCACCTCTGATTCCCCATCTCTGATTCCGCACATCCGATTCCCAGCCTCTGATTCCCCATCTCTGATTCCCCGCCTCTGATTCCCCAACTCTGATTCCCCACCTCTGATTCCCCAGCTCTGATTCCCCGCATCTGATTCCCCGTGTTTGATTCCCTGCCTCTGATTCCCCGCCTCTGATTCCCCATCTCTGATTCACCGCCTTTGATTCGCCACCTCTGATTCCCCATATCTGATTCCTCGCCTCTGTTTCCCCGCCTCTGATTTCCCGCCTCTGATTCCCCATATCTCATTCCCCGCCTCTGATTCCCCATCTCTGATTCCCGGACTCTGATTCCCCACCTCTGATTCCCGGCCTCTGATTCGCTGCTTCTGATTCTGATTCCCTGCCTCTGATTCCCCATCTCTGATTCCGCACATCTAATTCCCCGCCTCTGTTTCCCCGCCTCTAATTCCCCGCCTCTGTTTCCCCATATCTAAGTCCCCGCCTCTGATTCCCCAACTTTGATTCCCCACCTCTGATTCCCCAGCTCTGATTCCCCGCCTCTGATTCCCCGCATCTGATTCCCCACCTCTGATTCCCCAGCTCTGATTCCCCGCCTCTGATTCCCCAACTCTGATTCCCCGCCTCTGATTCCCCGCCTCTGTTTCCCCATATCTGATTCCCCATCTCTGATTCCGCACATCCGATTCCCTGCCTCTGATTCCCCGCCTCTGATTCCCCAACTTTGATTCCCCACCTCTGATTCCCCACCTCTGATTCCCCACCTCTGATTCCCCGCATCTGATTCCCCACCTCTGATTCACCAGCTCTGATTCCCCGCCTCTGATTCCCCAACTCTGATTCCCCACCTCTGATTCCCCAGCTCTGATTACCCACCTCTGATTCCCCATATCTAATTCCCAGCCTCTGTTTCCCCGCCTCTGATTCCCCAACTTTGATTCCCCACCTCTGATTCCCCAACTCTGATTCCCTGCATCTAATTCCCCAGCTCTGATTCCCCGCCTCTGATTCTTCGTGTCTGATTTCCAGCCTCTGATTCCCCGCCTCTGATTACCCATGTCTGATTCACCGCCTCTGTTTCCCCGCCTCTGATTCCCCGCCTCTGTTTCCCCATATCTAATTCCCCACCTCTGATGCACCAACTCTGATTCCCCGCCTCTGATTCCCCAGCTCTGATTCCCCGCCTCTGATTCCCCGCATCCGATTCCGCATATCTGATTCCACGCCTCTGTTTCCCCGCCTCTGATTCCCCGCGTCTGTTTCCCCATATCTGATTCCCCGCCTCTGATTCCCAACTATGATTCCACGCCTCTGTTTCCCCGCCTCTGATTCCCCGCCTCTGTTTCCCCATATCTGATTCCCCGCCTCTGATTCCCAACTATGATTCCCCGCCTCTGATACCCCAACTCTGATTCCCCACCTCTGATTCCCCAGCTCTGATTCCCCGCCTCTGATTCCCCAACTCTGATTCCCCACCTCTGATTCCCCAGCTCTGATTACCCACCTCTGATTCCCCATATCTAATTCCCAGCCTCTGTTTCCCCGCCTCTGATTCCCCGCCACTGTTTCCCCATATCTGATTCTCCGCCTCTGAATCCCCAACTCTGATTCCCTGCATCTAATTCCCCAGCTCTGATTCCCCGCCTCTGTTTCCCCATATCTAATTCCCCACCTCTGATGCACCAACTCTGATTCCCCGCCTCTGATTCCCCAGCTCTGATTCCCCGCCTCTGATTCCCCGCATCCGATTCCCCATATCTGATTCCACGCCTCTGTTTCCCCGCCTCTGATTCCCCGCCTCTGTTTCCCCATATCTGATTCCCCGCCTCTGATTCCCAACTATGATTCCCCGCCTCTGATTCCCCAGCTCTGATTCCCAGCCTCTGAATCCCCGTGTCTGATATCCTGCCTCTGATTCCCCGCCTCTGATTCCCCATCTCAGATTCACCGCCTCTGATTCCCCACCTCTGATTCCCCATCTCTGATTCCGCACATCCGATTCCCTGCCTCTGATTCCCCGCCTCTGATTCCCCAACTTTGATTCCCCGCCTCTGATTCCCCGCATCTGATTCCCCACCTCTGATTCCCCAGCTCTGATTCCCCGCCTCTGATTCCCCAACTCTGATTCCCCACCTCTGATTCCCCAGCTCTGATTACCCACCTCTGATTCCCCATATCTAATTCCCAGCCTCTGTTTCCCCGCCTCTGATTCCCCGCCACTGTTTCCCCATATCTGATTCTCCGCCTCTGAATCCCCAACTCTGATTCCCTGCATCTAATTCCCCAGCTCTGATACCCCGCCTCTGATTCCCCGTGTCTGATTTCCTGCCTCTGATTCCCCGCCTCTGATTACCCATGTCTGATTCACCGCCTCTGTTTCCCCGCCTCTGATTCCCCGCCTCTGTTTCCCCATATCTAATTCCCCACCTCTGATGCACCAACTCTGATTCCCCGCCTCTGATTACCCGCATCCGATTCCCCATATCTGATTCCCCGCCTCTGTTTCCCCGCCTCTGATTCCCCGCCTCTGTTTCCCCATATCTGATTCCCCGCCTCTGATTCCCAACTATGATTCCCCGCCTCTGATTCCCCAGCTCTGATTCCCTGCCTCTGATTCCCCGCGTTCTATTCCCTGCCTCTGATTCCCCGCCTGTGATTCCCTATCTCTGATTCACCACCTCTGATTCCCCACCTCTGATTCCCCATATCTAATTCTCTGCCTCTGTTTGCCCGCCTCTGATTCCCCGCCTCTGTTTCCCCATATCTGATTCCCCGCCACTGAATCCCCAACTCTGATTCCCTGCCTCTGATTCCCCAGCTCTGATTCCCCGCCTTTGATTCCCCTCGTCTGATTCCCAGCCTCTGAATCCCCGTGTCTGATATCCTGCCTCTGATTCCCCGCCTCTGATTCCCCATCTCAGATTCACCGCCTCTGATTCCCCACCTCTGATTCCCCATCTCTGATTCCGCACATCCGATTCCCTGCCTCTGATTCCCCGACTCTGATTCCCCACCTCTGATTCCCCAGCTCTGATTCCCCGCCTCTGATTCCCCAACTCTGATTCCCCGCCTCTGATTCCCCACCTCTGTTTCCCCATATCTAAGTCCCCGCCTCTGATTCCCCAACTCTGATTCCCCACCTCTGATTCCCCAGCTCTGATTACCCACCTCTGATTCCCCATATCTAATTCCCTGCCTCTGTTTCCCCGCCTCTGATTCCCCGCCACTGTTTCCCCATATCTGATTCTCCGCCTCTGAATCCCCAACTCTGATTCCCTGCATCTAATTCCCCAGCTCTGATTCCCCGCCTCTGATTCCCCGTGTCTGATTTCCTGCCTCTGATTCCCCGCCTCTGATTACCCATGTCTAATTCACCGCCTCTGATTCCCCACCTCTGATTCCCCATCTCTGATTCCGCACATCCGATTCCCAGCCTCTGATTCCCCATCTCTGATTCCCCGCCTCTGATTCCCCAACTCTGATTCCCCACCTCTGATTCCCCAGCTCTGATTCCCCGCCTCTGATTCCCCGTGTTTGATTCCCTGCCTCTGATTCCCCGCCTCTGATTCCCCAGCTCTGATTCCCCGCCTCTGATTCCCCGTGTTTGATTCCTCGCCTCTGTTTCCCCGCCTCTGATTTCCCGCCTCTGATTCGCCATATCTCATTCCCCGCCTCTGATTCCCCATCTCTGATTGCCTGCCTCTGATTCCCCATCTCTGATTCCGCACATCTAATTCCCCGCCTCTGTTTCCCCGCCTCTGATTCCCCGCCTCTGTTTCCCCATATCTAAGTCCCCGCCTCTGATTCCCCAACTTTGGTTCCCCACCTCTGATTCCCCAGCTCTGATTCCCCGCCTCTGATTCCACGCATCTGATTCCCTGCATCTGATTCCCAGCCTCTGATTCCCTTCCTCTGATTCCCAAACTCTGATTCCCCACCTCTGATTCCCCATATCTGATTCCCCGCCTCTGTTTCCCCGCCTCTGATTCCCCGCCTCTGTTTCCCCATATCTGATTCCCCGCCTCTGTTTCCCCACCTCTGATTCCCCGCCTCTGATTCCCCATATCTGATTCCCCGCCTCTGTTTCCCCACCTCTGATTCCCCGCCTCTGATTACCCATGTCTGATTCACCGCCTCTGATTCCCCACCTCTGATTCCCCATCTCTGATTCCGCACATCCGATTCCCAGCCTCTGATTCCCCATCTCTGATTCCCCGCCTCTGATTCCCCAACTCTGATTCCCCACCTCTGATTCCCCAGCTCTGATTCCCCGCATCTGATTCCCCGTGTTTGAGTCCCTGCCTCTGATTCCCCGCCTCTGATTCCCCATCTCTGATTCACCGCCTTTGATTCGCCACCTCTGATTCCCCATATCTGATTCCTCGCCTCTGTTTCCCCGCCTCTGATTTCCCGCCACTGATTCCCCATATCTCATTCCCCGCCTCTGATTCCCCATCTCTGATTCCCGGACTCTGATTCCCCACCTCTGATTCCCGGCCTCTGATTCGCTGCTTCTGATTCTGATTCCCTGCCTCTGATTCCCCATCTCTGATTCCGCACATCTAATTCCCCGCCTCTGTTTCCCCGCCTCTGATTCCCCGCCTCTGTTTCCCCATATCTAAGTCCCCGCCTCTGATTCCCCAACTTTGATTCCCCACCTCTGATTCCCCAGCTCTGATTCCCCGCCTCTGATTCCCCGCATCTGATTCCCCACCTCTGATTCCCCAGCTCTGATTCCCCGCCTCTCATTCCCCAACTCTGATTCCCCGCCTCTGATTCCCCGCCTCTGTTTCCCCATATCTGATTCCCCATCTCTGATTCCGCACATCCGATTCCCTGCCTCTGATTCCCCGCCTCTGATTCCCCAACTTTGATTCCCCACCTCTGATTCCCCACCTCTGATTCCCCACCTCTGATTCCCCGCATCTGATTCCCCACCTCTGATTCCCCAGCTCTGATTCCCCGCCTCTGATTCCCCAACTCTGATTCCCCACCTCTGATTCCCCAGCTCTGATTACCCACCTCTGATTCCCCATATCTAATTCCCAGCCTCTGTTTCCCCGCCTCTGATTCCCCAACTTTGATTCCCCACCTCTGATTCCCCAACTCTGATTCCCTGCATCTAATTCCCCAGCTCTGATTCCCCGCCTCTGATTCTTCATGTCTGATTTCCTGCCTCTGATTCCCCGCCTCTGATTACCCATGTCTGATTCACCGCCTCTGTTTCCCCGCCTCTGATTCCCCGCCTCTGTTTCCCCATATCTAATTCCCCACCTCTGATGCACCAACTCTGATTCCCCGCCTCTGATTCCCCAGCTCTGATTCCCCGCCTCTGATTCCCCGCATCCGATTCCGCATATCTGATTCCACGCCTCTGTTTCCCCGCCTCTGATTCTCCGCCTCTGTTTCCCCATATCTGATTCCCCGCCTCTGATTCCCAACTATGATTCCACGCCTCTGTTTCCCCGCTTCTGATTCCCCGCCTCTGTATCCCCATATCTGATTCCCCGCCTCTGATTCCCAACTATGATTCCCCGCCTCTGATACCCCAACTCTGATTCCCCACCTCTGATTCCCCAGCTCTGATTCCCCGCCTCTGATTCCCCAACTCTGATTCCCCACCTCTGATTCCCCAGCTCTGATTACCCACCTCTGATTCCCCATATCTAATTCCCAGCCTCTGTTTCCCCGCCTCTGATTCCCCGCCACTGTTTCCCCATATCTGATTCTCCGCCTCTGAATCCCCAACTCTGATTCCCTGCATCTAATTCCCCAGCTCTGATTCCCCGCCTCTGTTTCCCCATATCTAATTCCCCACCTCTGATGCACCAACTCTGATTCCCCGCCTCTGATTCCCCAGCTCTGATTCCCCGCCTCTGATTCCCCGCATCCGATTCCCCATATCTGATTCCACGCCTCTGTTTCCCCGCCTCTGATTCCCCGCCTCTGTTTCCCCATATCTGATTCCCCGCCTCTGATTTCCAACTATGATTCCCCGCCTCTGATTCCCCAGCTCTGATTCCCAGCCTCTGAATCCCCGTGTCTGATATCCTGCCTCTGATTCCCCGCCTCTGATTCCCCATCTCAGATTCACCGCCTCTGATTCCCCACCTCTGATTCCCCATCTCTGATTCCGCACATCCGATTCCCTGCCTCTGATTCCCCGCCTCTGATTCCCCAACTTTGATTCCCCGCCTCTGATTCCCCGCATCTGATTCCCCACCTCTGATTCCCCAGCTCTGATTCCCCGCCTCTGATTCCCCAACTCTGATTCCCCACCTCTGATTCCCCAGCTCTGATTACCCACCTCTGATTCCCCATATCTAATTCCCAGCCTCTGTTTCCCCGCCTCTGATTCCCCGCCACTGTTTCCCCATATCTGATTCTCCGCCTCTGAATCCCCAACTCCGATTCCCTGCATCTAATTCCCCAGCTCTGATACCCCGCCTCTGATTCCCCGTGTCTGATTTCCTGCCTCTGATTCCCCGCCTCTGATTACCCATGTCTGATTCACCGCCTCTGTTTCCCCGCCTCTGATTCCCCGCCTCTGTTTCCCCATATCTAATTCCCCACCTCTGATGCACCAACTCTGATTCCCCGCCTCTGATTACCCGCATCCGATTCCCCATATCTGATTCCCCGCCTCTGTTTCCCCGCCTCTGATTCCCCGCCTCTGTTTCCCCATATCTGATTCCCCGCCTCTGATTCCCAACTATGATTCCCCGCCTCTGATTCCCCAGCTCTGATTCCCTGCCTCTGATTCCCCGCGTTCTATTCCCTGCCTCTGATTCCCCGCCTGTGATTCCCTATCTCTGATTCACCACCTCTGATTCCCCACCTCTGATTCCCCATATCTAATTCTCTGCCTCTGTTTGCCCGCCTCTGATTCCCCGCCTCTGTTTCCCCATATCTGATTCCCCGCCACTGAATCCCCAACTCTGATTCCCTGCCTCTGATTCCCCAGCTCTGATTCCCCGCCTTTGATTCCCCTCGTCTGATTCCCAGCCTCTGAATCCCCGTGTCTGATATCCTGCCTCTGATTCCCCGCCTCTGATTCCCCATCTCAGATTCACCGCCTCTGATTCCCCACCTCTGATTCCCCATCTCTGATTCCGCACATCCGATTCCCTGCCTCTGATTCCCCGACTCTGATTCCCCACCTCTGATTCCCCAGCTCTGATTCCCCGCCTCTGATTCCCCAACTCTGATTCCCTGCCTCTGATTCCCCGCCTCTGTTACCCCATATCTAAGTCCCCGCCTCTGATTCCCCAACTCTGATTCCCCACCTCTGATTACCCACCTCTGATTCCCCTAATCTAATTCCCTGCCTCTTTTTCCCCGCCTCTGATTCCCCGCCACTGTTTCCCCATATCTGATTCTCCGCCTCTGAATCCCCAACTCTGATTCCCTGCATCTAATTCCCCAGCTCTGATTCCCCGCCTCTGATTCCCCGTGTCTGATTTCCTGCCTCCGATTCCCCGCATCTGATTAACCATGTCTAATTCACCGCCTCTGATTCCACACCTCTGATTCCCCATCTCTGATTCCGCACATCCGATTCCCAGCCTCTGATTCCCCATCTCTGATTCCCCGCCTCTGATTCCCCAACTCTGATTCCCCACCTCTGATTCCCCAGCTCTGATTCCCCTCCTCTGATTCCCCGTGTTTGATTCCCTGCCTCTGATTCCCCGCCTCTGATTCCCCATCTCTGATTCACCGCCTTTGATTCGCCACCTCTGATTCCCCATATCTGATTCCTCGCCTCTGTTTCCCCGCCTCTGATTTCCCGCCTCTGATACCCCATATCTCATTCCCCGCCTCTGATTCCCCATCTCTGATTCCCGGACTCTGATTCCCCACCTCTGATTCCCGGCCTCTGATTCGCTGCTTCTGATTCTGATCCCCTGCCTCTGATTCCCCATCTCTGATTCCGCACATCTAATTCCCCGCCTCTGTTTCCCCGCCTCTGATTCCCTGCCTCTGATTCCCCATCTCTGATTCCGCACATCTAATTCCCCGCCTCTGTTTCCCCACCTCTGATTCCCCGCCTCTGTTTCCCCATATCTAAGTCCCCGCCTCTGATTCCCCAACTTTGATTCCCCACCTCTGATTCCCCAGCTCTGATTCCCCGCCTCTGATTCCCCGCATCTGATTCCCTGCATCTGATTCCCAGCCTCTGATTCCCTGCCTCTGATTCCCAAACTCTGATTCCCCACCTCTGATTCCCCATATCTGATTCCCAGCCTCTGTTTCCCCGCCTCTGATTCCCCGCCTCTGTTTCCCCATATCTTATTCCCCACCTCTGTTTCCCCGCCTCTGATTCCCCGCCTCTGATTCCCCGTGTCTGATTTCCTGCCTCTGATTCCCCGCTTCTGATTACCCATGTCTGATTCACCGCCTCTGATTCCCCACCTCTGATTCCCCATCTCTGATTCCGCACATCCGATTCCCAGCCTCTGATTCCCCATCTCTGATTCCCCGCCTCTGATTCCCCAACTCTGATTCCCCACCTCTGATTCCCCAGCTCTGATTCCCCGCCTCTGAATCCCCGTGTTTGATTCCCTGCCTCTGATTCCCCGCTAATGATTCCACATCTCTGATTCACAGCCTTTGATTCGCCACCTCTGATTCCCCATATCTGATTCCTCGCCTCTGTTTCCCCGCCTCTGATTTCCCGCCTCTGATTCCCCATATCTCATTCCCCGCCTCTGATTCCCCATCTCTGATTCCCGGACTCTGATTCCCCACCTCTGATTCCCGGCCTCTGATTCGCTGCTTCTGATTCTGATTCCCTGCCTCTGATTCCCCATCTCTGATTCCGCACATCTAATTCCCCGCCTCTGTTTCCCCGCCTCTGATTCCCCGCCTCTGTTTCCCCATATCTAAGTCCCCACTCTGATTCCCCAACTTTGATTCCCCACCTCTGATTCCCCAGCTCTGATTCCCCGCCTCTGATTCCCCGCATCTGATTCCCTGCATCTGATTCCCAGCCTCTGATTCCCTGCCTCTGATTCCCAAACTCTGATTCCCCACCTCTGATTCCCGGCCTCTGATTCCGCACATCTAATTCCCTGCCTCTGATTCCCCACCTCTGATTCCCCATATCTGATTCCCCGCCTCTTTTTCCCCGCCTCTGATTCCCCGCCTCTGTTTCCCCATATCTAAGTCCCCGCCTCTGATTCCCCAACTTTGATTCCCCACCTCTGATTCCCCAGCTCTTATTGCCCGCCTCTGATTCCCCGCATCTGATTCCCTCCATCTGATTACCAGCCTCTGATTCCCTGCCTCTGATTCCCAAACTCTGATTCCCCACCTCTGATTCCCCATATCTGATTCCCCGCCTCTGTTTTCCCGCCTCTGATTCCCCGCCTCTGTTTCCCCATATCTGATTCCCCGCCTCTATTTGCCCGCCTCTGATTCCCCGCCTCTGTTTCCCCATATCTGATTACCCGCCTCTGAATCCCCAACTCTGATTCCCTGCCTCTAATTTCCCAGCTCTGATTCCCCGCCTCTGATTCCCCGTGTCTGATTTCCTGCCTCTGATTCCCCGCCTCTGATTACCCATGTCTGATTCACCGCCTCTGATTCCCCACCTCTGATTCCCCATCTCTGATTCCGCACATCCGATTCACTGCCTCTGATTCCCCAGCTCTGATTCCCCGCCTCTGATTCCCCGCGTCTTATTCCCTGCTTCTGATTCAGATTCCCTGCCTCTGATTCCCCATTTCTGATTCAGCACATCTGATTCCCTGCCTCTGATTCCCCACCTCTGATTCCCCATATCTGATTCCCCGCCTCTGAATCCCCATCTCTGATTCCCGGACTCTGATTACCCACCTCTGATTCCCGGCCTCTTATTACCAGCATCTGATTCCAGGCCTCTGATTCCCGGCCTCTGATTCCCCGCCTCTGTTTCCCCATATCTAATTCCCCACCTCTGATGCACCAACTCTGATTCCCCGCCTCTGATTCCCCGCCTCTGATTCCCCGCCTCTGTTTCCTCATATCAAATTCCCCACCTCTGATGCACCAACTCTGATTCCCCGCCTCTGATTCCCCAGCTCTGATTCCCCGCCTCTGATTCCCCGCATCCGATTCCCCATATCTGATTCCCCGCCTCTGTTTCCCCGCCTCTGATTCCCCGCCTCTGTTTCCCCATATCTGATTCCCCGCCTCTGATTCCCAACTATGATTCCCCGCCTCTGATTCCCCAGCTCTGATTCACTGCCTCTGATTCCCCTCGTTCTATTCCCTGCCTCTGATTCCCCGCCTGTGATTCCCCATCTCTGATTCACCACCTCTGATTCCCCACCTCTGATTCCCCATATCTAATTCCCCGCCTCTGTTTGCCCGCCTCTGATTCCCCGCCTCTGTTTCCCCATATCTGATTCCCCGCCACTGAATCCCAACTCTGATTCCCTGCCTCTGATTCCCCAGCTCTGATTCCCCGCCTTTGATTCCCCCCGTCTGATTCCCAGCCTCTGAATCCCCGTGTCTGATATCCTGCCTCTGATTCCCCGCCTCTGATTCCCCATCTCAGATTCACCGCCTCTGATTCCCCACCTCTGATTCCCCATCTCTGATTCCGCACATCCGATTCCCTGCCTCTGATTCCCCGACTCTGATTCCCCACCTCTGATTCCCCAGCTCTGATTCCCCGCCTCTGATTCCCCAACTCTGATTCCCCGCCTCTGATTCCCCGCCTCTGTTTCCCCATATCTAAGTCCCCGCCTCTGATTCCCCAACTCTGATTCCCCACCTCTGATTCCCCAGCTCTGATTACCCACCTCTGATTCCCCATATCTAATTCCCAGCCTCTGTTTCCCCGCCTCTGATTCCCCGCCACTGTTTCCCCATATCTGATTCTCCGCCTCTGAATCCCCAACTCTGATTCCCTGCATCTAATTCCCCAGCTCTGATTCCCCGCCTCTGATTCCCCGTGTCTGATTTCCTGCCTCTGATTCCCCGCCTCTGATTACCCATGTCTGATTCACCGCCTCTGATTCCCCAGCTCTGATTCCCCATATCTGATTCCTCGCCTCTGTTTCCCCGCCTCTGATTTCCCGCCTCTGATTCCCCATATCTCATTCCCCGCCTCTGATTCCCCATCTCTGATTCCCGGACTCTGATTCCCCACCTCTGATTCCCGGCCTCTGATTCGCTGCTTCTGATTCTGATTCCCTGCCTCTGATTCCCCATCTCTGATTCCGCACATCTAATTCCCCGCCTCTGTTTCCCCACCTCTGATTCCCCGCCTCTGTTTCCCCATATCTAAGTCCCCGCCTCTGATTCCCCAACTTTGATTCCCCACCTCTGATTCCCCAGCTCTGATTCCCCGCCTCTGATTCCCCGCATCTGATTCCCTGCATCTGATTCCCAGCCTCTGATTCCCTGCCTCTGATTCCCAAACTCTGATTCCCCACCTCTGATTCCCCATATCTGATTCCCCGCCTCTGTTTCCCCGCCTCTGATTCCCCGCCTCTGTTTCCCCATATCTGATTCCCCGCCTCTATTTGCCCGCCTCTGATTCCCCGCCTCTGTTTCCCCATATCTGATTACCCGCCTCTGAATCCCCAACTCTGATTCCCTGCCTCTAATTTCCAGCTCTGATTCCCCGCCTCTGATTCCCCATCTCTGATTCTGCACATCTGATTCCCTGCCTCTGATTCCCCACCTCTGATTCGCCATATCTGATTCCCCGCCTCTGTTTCCCTGCCTCTGATTCCCCGCCTCTGTTTCCCCATATCTAAGTCCCCGCCTCTGATTCCCCAACTCTGATTCCCCACCTCTGATTCCCCAGCTCTGATTCCCCGCCTCTGATTCCCCGCATCTGATTCCCTGCATCTGATTCCCAGCCTCTGATTCCCTGCCTCTGATTCCCAACCTCTGATTCCCCACCTCTGATTCCCCATATCTGATTCCCCGCCTCTGTTTCCCCGCCTCTGATTCCCCGCCTCTGTTTCCCCATATCTGATTCCCCGCCTCTATTTCCCTTCCTCTGATTCCCAGCCTCTGATTCCCCATATCTGATTCCCCGCCTCTGATTCCCCAACTCTGATTCCCCGCCTCTGATTCCCCAGCTCTGAATCCCCGCATCTGATTCCCTGCGTCTGATTACCGGCCTCTGATTCCCCGCTCTGATTCCCCATCTCTGATTCACAACCTCTGATTCCCCATCTCTGATTCCCGGACTCTGATTCCCCACCTCTGATTCCCGGCCTCTGATTCGCTGCTTCTGATTCTGATCCCCTGCCTCTGATTCCCCATCTCTGATTCCGCACATCTAATTCCCCGCCTCTGTTTCCCCGCCTCTGATTCCCCGCCTCTGTTTCCCCATATCTAAGTCCCCGCCTCTGATTCCCCAACTTTGATTCCCCACCTCTGATTCCCCAGCTCTGATTCCCCGCCTCTGATTCCCCGCATCTGATTCCCTGCATCTGATTCCCAGCCTCTGATTCCCTGCCTCTGATTCCCAAACTCTGATTCCCCACCTCTGATTCCCCATATCTGATTCCCCGCCTCTGTTTCCCCGCCTCTGATTCCCCGCCTCTGTTTCCCCATATCTTATTCCCCGCCTCTGTTTCCCCGCCTCTGATTCCCCGCCTCTGATTCCCCGTGTCTGATTTCCTGCCTCTGATTCCCCGCTTCTGATTACCCATGTCTGATTCACCGCCTCTGATTCCCCACCTCTGATTCCCCATCTCTGATTCCGCACATCCGATTCCCAGCCTCTGATTCCCCATCTCTGATTCCCCGCCTCTGATTCCCCAACTCTGATTCCCCACCTCTGATTCCCCAGCTCTGACTCCCCGCCTCTGAATCCCCGTGTTTGATTCCCAGCCTCTGATTCCCCGCCTCTGATTCCCCATATCTGATTCCTCGCCTCTGTTTCCCCGCCTCTGATTTCCCGCCTCTGATTCCCCATATCTCATTCCCCGCCTCTGATTCCCCATCTCTGATTCCCGGACTCTGATTCCCCACCTCTGATTCCCGGCCTCTGATTCGCTGCTTCTGATTCTGATTCCCTGCCTCTGATTCCCCATCTCTGATTCCGCACATCTAATTCCCCGCCTCTGTTTCCCCGCCTCTGATTCCCCGCCTCTGTTTCCCCATATCTAAGTCCCCACTCTGATTCCCCAACTTTGATTCCCCACCTCTGATTCCCCAGCTCTGATTCCCCGCCTCTGATTCCCCGCATCTGATTCCCTGCATCTGATTCCCAGCCTCTGATTCCCTGCCTCTGATTCCCAAACTCTGATTCCCCACCTCTGATTCCCGGCCTCTGATTCCGCACATCTAATTCCCTGCCTCTGATTCCCCACCTCTGATTCCCCATATCTGATTCCCCGCCTCTGTTTCCCCGCCTCTGATTCCCCGCCTCTGTTTCCCCATATCTAAGTCCCCGCCTCTGATTCCCCAACTTTGATTCCCCACCTCTGATTCCCCAGCTCTTATTGCCCGCCTCTGATTCCCCGCATCTGATTCCCTCCATCTGATTACCAGCCTCTGATTCCCTGCCTCTGATTCCCAAACTCTGATTCCCCACCTCTGATTCCCCATATCTGATTCCCCGCCTCTGTTTTCCCGCCTCTGATTCCCCGCCTCTGTTTCCCCATATCTGATTCCCCGCCTCTATTTGCCCGCCTCTGATTCCCCGCCTCTGTTTCCCCATATCTGATTACCCGCCTCTGAATCCCCAACTCTGATTCCCTGCCTCTAATTTCCCAGCTCTGATTCCCCGCCTCTGATTCCCCGTGTCTGATTTCCTGCCTCTGATTCCCCGCCTCTGATTACACATGTCTGATTCACCGCCTCTGATTCCCCACCTCTGATTCCCCGTCTCTGATTCCGCACATCCGATTCACTGCCTCTGATTCCCCAGCTCTGATTCCCCGCCTCTGATTCCCCGCGTCTTATTCCCTGCTTCTGATTCTGATTCCCTCCCTCTGATTCCCCATTTCTGATTCTGCACATCTGATTCCCTGGCTCTGATTCCCCACCTCTGATTCCCCATATCTGATTCCCCGCCTCTGAATCCCCATCTCTGATTCCCGGACTCTGATTACCCACCTCTGATTCCCGGCCTCTTATTACCAGCATCTGATTCCAGGCCTCTGATTCCCGGCCTCTGATTCCCCGCCTCTGTTTCCCCATATCTAATTCCCCACCTCTGATGCACCAACTCTGATTCCCCGCCTCTGATTCCCCGCCTCTGATTCCCCGCCTCTGTTTCCCCATATCTAATTCCCCACCTCTGATGCACCAACTCTGATTCCCCGCCTCTGATTCCCCAGCTCTGATTCCCCGCCTCTGATTCCCCGCATCCGATTCCCCATATCTGATTCCCTGCCTCTGTTTCCCCGCCTCTGATTCCCCGCCTCTGTTTCCCCATATCTGATTCCCCGCCTCTGATTCCCCGCCTCTGATTCCCCAGCTCTGATTCACTGCCTCTGATTCCCCGCGTTCTATTCCCTGCCTCTGATTCCCCGCCTGTGATTCCCCATCTCTGATTCACCACCTCTGATTCCCCACCTCTGATTCCCCATATCTAATTCCCCGCCTCTGTTTGCCCGCCTCTGATTCCCCGCCTCTGTTTCCCCATATCTGATTCCCCGCCACTGAATCCCAACTCTGATTCCCTGCCTCTGATTCCCCAGCTCTGATTCCCCGCCTTTGATTCCCCCCGTCTGATTCCCAGCCTCTGAATCCCCGTGTCTGATATCCTGCCTCTGATTCCCCGCCTCTGATTCCCCATCTGAGATTCACCGCCTCTGATTCCCCACCTCTGATTCCCCATCTCTGATTCCGCACATCCGATTCCCTGCCTCTGATTCCCCGACTCTGATTCCCCACCTCTGATTCCCCAGCTCTGATTCCCCGCCTGTGATTCCCCAACTCTGATTCCCCGCCTCTGATTCCCCGCCTCTGTTTCCCCATATCTAAGTCCCCGCCTCTGATTCCCCAACTCTGATTCCCCACCTCTGATTCCCCAGCTCTGATTACCCACCTCTGATTCCCCATATCTAATTCCCAGCCTCTGTTTCCCCGCATCTGATTCCCTGCGTCTGATTACCGGCCTCTGATTCCCCGCTCTGATTCCCCATCTCTGATTCACAACCTCTGATTCCCCATCTCTGATTCCCGGACTCTGATTCCCCACCTCTGATTCCCGGCCTCTGATTCGCTGCTTCTGATTCTGATCCCCTGCCTCTGATTCCCCATCTCTGATTCCGCACATCTAATTCCCCGCCTCTGTTTCCCCGCCTCTGATTCCCCGCCTCTGTTTCCCCATATCTAAGTCCCCGCCTCTGATTCCCCAACTTTGATTCCCCACCTCTGATTCCCCAGCTCTGATTCCCCGCCTCTGATTCCCCGCATCTGATTCCCTGCATCTGATTCCCAGCCTCTGATTCCCTGCCTCTGATTCCCAAACTCTGATTCCCCACCTCTGATTCCCCATATCTGATTCCCCGCCTCTGTTTCCCCGCCTCTGATTCCCCGCCTCTGTTTCCCCATATCTTATTCCCCGCCTCTGTTTCCCCGCCTCTGATTCCCCGCCTCTGATTCCCCGTGTCTGATTTCCTGCCTCTGATTCCCCGCTTCTGATTACCCATGTCTGATTCACCGCCTCTGATTCCCCACCTCTGATTCCCCATCTCTGATTCCGCACATCCGATTCCCAGCCTCTGATTCCCCATCTCTGATTCCCCGCCTCTGATTCCCCAACTCTGATTCCCCACCTCTGATTCCCCAGCTCTGACTCCCCGCCTCTGAATCCCCGTGTTTGATTCCCAGCCTCTGATTCCCCGCCTCTGATTCCCCATATCTGATTCCTCGCCTCTGTTTCCCCGCCTCTGATTTCCCGCCTCTGATTCCCCATATCTCATTCCCCGCCTCTGATTCCCCATCTCTGATTCCCGGACTCTGATTCCCCACCTCTGATTCCCGGCCTCTGATTCGCTGCTTCTGATTCTGATTCCCTGCCTCTGATTCCCCATCTCTGATTCCGCACATCTAATTCCCCGCCTCTGTTTCCCCGCCTCTGATTCCCCGCCTCTGTTTCCCCATATCTAAGTCCCCACTCTGATTCCCCAACTTTGATTCCCCACCTCTGATTCCCCAGCTCTGATTCCCCGCCTCTGATTCCCCGCATCTGATTCCCTGCATCTGATTCCCAGCCTCTGATTCCCTGCCTCTGATTCCCAAACTCTGATTCCCCACCTCTGATTCCCGGCCTCTGATTCCGCACATCTAATTCCCTGCCTCTGATTCCCCACCTCTGATTCCCCATATCTGATTCCCCGCCTCTGTTTCCCCGCCTCTGATTCCCCGCCTCTGTTTCCCCATATCTAAGTCCCCGCCTCTGATTCCCCAACTTTGATTCCCCACCTCTGATTCCCCAGCTCTTATTGCCCGCCTCTGATTCCCCGCATCTGATTCCCTCCATCTGATTACCAGCCTCTGATTCCCTGCCTCTGATTCCCAAACTCTGATTCCCCACCTCTGATTCCCCATATCTGATTCCCCGCCTCTGTTTTCCCGCCTCTGATTCCCCGCCTCTGTTTCCCCATATCTGATTCCCCGCCTCTATTTGCCCGCCTCTGATTCCCCGCCTCTGTTTCCCCATATCTGATTACCCGCCTCTGAATCCCCAACTCTGATTCCCTGCCTCTAATTTCCCAGCTCTGATTCCCCGCCTCTGATTCCCCGTGTCTGATTTCCTGCCTCTGATTCCCCGCCTCTGATTACCCATGTCTGATTCACCGCCTCTGATTCCCCACCTCTGATTCCCCATCTCTGATTCCGCACATCCGATTCACTGCCTCTGATTCCCCAGCTCTGATTCCCCGCCTCTGATTCCCCGCGTCTTATTCCCTGCTTCTGATTCTGATTCCCTCCCTCTGATTCCCCATTTCTGATTCTGCACATCTGATTCCCTGGCTCTGATTCCCCACCTCTGATTCCCCATATCTGATTCCCCGCCTCTGAATCCCCATCTCTGATTCCCGGACTCTGATTACCCACCTCTGATTCCCGGCCTCTTATTACCAGCATCTGATTCCAGGCCTCTGATTCCCGGCCTCTGATTCCCCGCCTCTGTTTCCCCATATCTAATTCCCCACCTCTGATGCACCAACTCTGATTCCCCGCCTCTGATTCCCCGCCTCTGATTCCCCGCCTCTGTTTCCCCATATCTAATTCCCCACCTCTGATGCACCAACTCTGATTCCCCGCCTCTGATTCCCCAGCTCTGATTCCCCGCCTCTGATTCCCCGCATCCGATTCCCCATATCTGATTCCCTGCCTCTGTTTCCCCGCCTCTGATTCCCCGCCTCTGTTTCCCCATATCTGATTCCCCGCCTCTGATTCCCCGCCTCTGATTCCCCAGCTCTGATTCACTGCCTCTGATTCCCCGCGTTCTATTCCCTGCCTCTGATTCCCCGCCTGTGATTCCCCATCTCTGATTCACCACCTCTGATTCCCCACCTCTGATTCCCCATATCTAATTCCCCGCCTCTGTTTGCCCGCCTCTGATTCCCCGCCTCTGTTTCCCCATATCTGATTCCCCGCCACTGAATCCCAACTCTGATTCCCTGCCTCTGATTCCCCAGCTCTGATTCCCCGCCTTTGATTCCCCCCGTCTGATTCCCAGCCTCTGAATCCCCGTGTCTGATATCCTGCCTCTGATTCCCCGCCTCTGATTCCCCATCTGAGATTCACCGCCTCTGATTCCCCACCTCTGATTCCCCATCTCTGATTCCGCACATCCGATTCCCTGCCTCTGATTCCCCGACTCTGATTCCCCACCTCTGATTCCCCAGCTCTGATTCCCCGCCTCTGATTCCCCAACTCTGATTCCCCGCCTCTGATTCCCCGCCTCTGTTTCCCCATATCTAAGTCCCCGCCTCTGATTCCCCAACTCTGATTCCCCACCTCTGATTCCCCAGCTCTGATTACCCACCTCTGATTCCCCATATCTAATTCCCAGCCTCTGTTTCCCCGCCTCTGATTCCCCGCCACTGTTTCCCCATATCTGATTCTCCGCCTCTGAATCCCCAACTCTGATTCCCTGCATCTAATTCCCCAGCTCTGATTCCCCGCCTCTGATTCCCCGTGTCTGATTTCCTGCCTCTGATTCCCCGCCTCTGATTACCCATGTCTGATTCACCGCCTCTGATTCCCCACCTCTGATTCCCCATACCTGATTCCTCGCCTCTGTTTCCCCGCCTCTGATTTCCCGCCTCTGATTCCCCATATCTCATTCCCCGCCTCTGATTCCCCATCTCTGATTCCCGGACTCTGATTCCCCACCTCTGATTCCCGGCCTCTGATTCGCTGCTTCTGATTCTGATTCCCTGCCTCTGATTCCCCATCTCTGATTCCGCACATCTAATTCCCCGCCTCTGTTTCCCCACCTCTGATTCCCCGCCTCTGTTTCCCCATATCTAAGTCCCCGCCTCTGATTCCCCAACTTTGATTCCCCACCTCTGATTCCCCAGCTCTGATTCCCCGCCTCTGATTCCCCGCATCTGATTCCCTGCATCTGATTCCCAGCCTCTGATTCCCTGCCTCTGATTCCCAAACTCTGATTCCCCACCTCTAATTCCCCATATCTGATTCCCCGCCTCTGTTTCCCCGCCTCTGATTCCCCGCCTCTGTTTCCCCATATCTGATTCCCCGCGTCTATTTGCCCGCCTCTGATTCCCCGCCTCTGTTTCCCCATATCTGATTACCCGCCTCTGAATCCCCAACTCTGATTCCCTGCCTCTAATTTCCCAGCTCTGATTCCCCGCCTCTGATTCCCCGTTTCTGATTTCCTGCCTCTGATTCCCCACCTCTGATTACCCATGTCTGATTCACCGCCTCTGATTCCCCACCTCTGATTCCCCATCTCTGATTCCGCACATCCGATTCACTGCCTCTGATTCCCCAACTCTGATTCCCCGCCTCTGATTCCCAGCGTCTTATTCCCTGCTTCTGATTCTGATTCCCTGCCTCTGATTCCCCATCTCTGATTCTGCACATCTGATTCCCTGCCTCTGATTCCCCACCTCTGATTCGCCATATCTGATTCCCCGCCTCTGTTTCCCTGCCTCTGATTCCCCGCCTCTGTTTCCCCATATCTAAGTCCCCGCCTCTGATTCCCCAACTCTGATTCCCCACCTCTGATTCCCCAGCTCTGATTCCCCGCCTCTGATTCCCCGCATCTGATTCCCTGCATCTGATTCCCAGCCTCTGATTCCCTGCCTCTGATTCCCAACCTCTGATTCCCCACCTCTGATTCCCCATATCTGATTCCCCGCCTCTGTTTCCCCGCCTCTGATTCCCCGCCTCTGTTTCCCCATATCTGATTCCCCGCCTCTATTTCCCTTCCTCTGATTCCCAGCCTCTGATTCCCCATATCTGATTCCCCGCCTCTGATTCCCCAACTCTGATTCCCCGCCGCTGATTCCCCAGCTCTGAATCCCCGCATCTGATTCCCCGCGTCTGATTACCGGCCTCTGATTCCCCGCTCTGATTCCCCATCTCTGATTCACAACCTCTGATTCCCCACCTCTGATTCCCCATATCTGATTTGCCGCCTCTGTTTCCCCGCCTCTGATTCCCCACCTCTGATTCCCCGCCTCTGATTCACCAGCTATGATTCCCCGCCTCTGATTCCCCGCATCTGATTCCCTGCCTCTGATTCCCCGCCTCTGATTCCCCATCTCTGATTCACAACCTCTGATTCCCCACCTCTGATTCCCCATATCTGATTTGCCGCCTCTGTTTCCCCGCCTCTGATTCCCCGCCTCTGATTTCCCGCCTCTGATTCCCCATATCTCATTCCCCGCCTCTGATTCCCCATCTCTGATTCCCGGACTCTGATTCCCCACCTCTGATTCCCGGCCTTTGATTCGCTGCTTCTGATTCTGATTCCCTGCCTCTGATTCCCCATCTCTGATTCCGCACATCTAATTCCCCGCCTCTGTTTCCCCGCCTCTGATTCCCCGCCTCTGTTTCCCCATATCTAAGTCCCCACTCTGATTCCCCAACTTTGATTCCCCACCTCTGATTCCCCAGCTCTGATTCCCCGCCTCTGATTCCCCGCATCTGATTCCCTGCATCTGATTCCCAGCCTCTGATTCCCTGCCTCTGATTCCCAAACTCTGATTCCCCACCTCTGATTCCCGGCCTCTGATTCCGCACATCTAATTCCCTGCCTCTGATTCCCCACCTCTGATTCCCCATATCTGATTCCCCGCCTCTGTTTCCCCGCCTCTGATTCCCCGCCTCTGTTTCCCCATATCTAAGTCCCCGCCTCTGATTCCCCAACTTTGATTCCCCACCTCTGATTCCCCAGCTCTTATTGCCCGCCTCTGATTCCCCGCATCTGATTCCCTCCATCTGATTACCAGCCTCTGATTCCCTGCCTCTGATTCCCAAACTCTGATTCCCCACCTCTGATTCCCCATATCTGATTCCCCGCCTCTGTTTTCCCGCCTCTGATTCCCCGCCTCTGTTTCCCCATATCTGATTACCCGCCTCTATTTGCCCGCCTCTGATTCCCCGCCTCTGTTCCCCCATATCTGATTATCCGCCTCTGAATCCCCAACTCTGATTCCCTGCCTCTAATTTCCCAGCTCTGATTCCCCGCCTCTGATTCCCCGTGTCTGATTTCCTGCCTCTGATTCCCCGCCTCTGATTACCCATGTCTGATTCACCGCCTCTGATTCCCCACCTCTGATTCCCCATCTCTGATTCCGCACATCCGATTCACTGCCTCTGATTCCCCAGCTCTGATTCCCCGCCTCTGATTCCCCGCGTCTTATTCCCTGCTTCTGATTCTGATTCCCTGCCTCTGATTCCCCATTTCTGATTCTGCACATCTGATTCCCCTCCTCTGATTCCCCACCTCTGATTCCCCATATCTGATTCCCCGCCTCTGAATCCCCATCTCTGATTCCCGGACTCTGATTACCCACCTCTGATTCCCGGCCTCTTATTACCAGCATCTGATTCCAGGCCTCTGATTCCCGGCCTCTGATTCCCCGCCTCCGTTTCCCCATATCTAATTCCCCACCTCTGATGCACCAACTCTGATTCCCCGCCTCTGATTCCCCGCCTCTGATTCCCCGCCTCTGTTTCCCCATATCTAATTCCCCACCTCTGATGCACCAACTCTGATTCCCCGCCTCTGATTCCCCAGCTCTGATTCCCCGCCTCTGATTCCCCGCATCCGATTCCCCATATCTGATTCCCCGCCTCTGTTTCCCCGCCTCTGATTCCCCGCCTCTGTTTCCCCATATCTGATTCCCCGCCTCTGATTCCCAACTATGATTCCCCGCCTCTGATTCCCCAGCTCTGATTCACTGCCTCTGATTCCCCGCGTTCTATTCCCTGCCTCTGATTCCCCGCCTGTGATTCCCCATCTCTGATTCACCACCTCTGATTCCCCACCTCTGATTCCCCATATCTAATTCCCCGCCTCTGTTTGCCCGCCTCTGATTCCCCGCCTCTGTTTCCCCATATCTGATTCCCCGCCACTGAATCCCAACTCTGATTCCCTGCCTCTGATTCCCCAGCTCTGATTCCCCGCCTTTGATTCCCCCCGTCTGATTCCCAGCCTCTGAATCCCCGTGTCTGATATCCTGCCTCTGATTCCCCGCCTCTGATTCCCCATCTCAGATTCACCGCCTCTGATTCCCCACCTCTGATTCCCCATCTCTGATTCCGCACATCCGATTCCCTGCCTCTGATTGCCCGACTCTGATTCCCCACCTCTGATTCCCCAGCTCTGATTCCCCGCCTCTGATTCCCCAACTCTGATTCCCCGCCTCTGATTCCCCGCCTCTGTTTCCCCATATATAAGTCCCCGCCTCTGATTCCCCAACTCTGATTCCCAACCTCTGATTCCCCAGCTCTGATTACCCACCTCTGATTCCCCATATCTAATTCCCAGCCTCTGTTTCCCCGCCTCTGATTCCCCGCCACTGTTTCCCCATATCTGATTCTCCGCCTCTGAATCCCCAACTCTGATTCCCTGCATCTAATTCCCCAGCTCTGATTCCCCGCCTCTGATTCCCCGTGTCTGATTTCCTGCCTCTGATTCCCCGCCTCTGATTACCCATGTCTGATTCACCGCCTCTGATTCCCCACCTCTGATTCCCCATATCTGATTCCTCGCCTCTCTTTCCCCGCCTCTGATTTCCCGCCTCTGATTCCCCATATCTCATTCCCCGCCTCTGATTCCCCATCTCTGATTCCCGGACTCTGATTCCCCACCTCTGATTCCCGGCCTCTGATTCGCTGCTTCTGATTCTGATTCCCTGCCTCTGATTCCCCATCTCTGATTCCGCACATCTAATTCCCCGCCTCTGTTTCCCCACCTCTGATTCCCCGCCTCTGTTTCCCCATATCTAAGTCCCCGCCTCTGATTCCCCAACTTTGATTCCCCACCTCTGATTCCCCAGCTCTGATTCCCCGCCTCTGATTCCCCGCATCTGATTCCCTGCATCTGATTCCCAGCCTCTGATTCCCTGCCTCTGATTCCCAAACTCTGATTCCCCACCTCTGATTCCCCATATCTGATTCCCCGCCTCTGTTTCCCCGCCTCTGATTCCCCGCCTCTGTTTCCCCATATCTGATTCCCCGCCTCTATTTGCCCGCCTCTGATTCCCCGCATCTGTTTCCCCATATCTGATTACCCGCCTCTGAATCCCCAACTCTGATTCCCTGCCTCTAATTTCCCAGCTCTGATTCCCCGCCTCTGATTCCCCGTTTCTGATTTCCTGCCTCTGATTCCCCACCTCTGATTACCCATGTCTGATTCACCGCATCTGATTCCCCACCTCTGATTCCCCATCTCTGATTCCGCACATCCGATTCACTGCCTCTGATTCCCCAACTCTGATTCCCAGCGTCTTATTCCCTGCTTCTGATTCTGATTCCCTGCCTCTGATTCCCCATCTCTGATTCTGCACATCTGATTCCCTGCCTCTGATTCCCCACCTCTGATTCGCCATATCTGATTCCCCGCCTATGTTTCCCTGCCTCTGATTCCCCGCCTCTGTTTCCCCATATCTAAGTCCCCGCCTCTGATTCCCCAACTCTCATTCCCCACCTCTGATTCCCCAGCTCTGATTCCCCGCCTCTGATTCCCCGCATCTGATTCCCTGCATCTGATTCCCAGCCTCTGATTCCCTGCCTCTGATTCCCAACCTCTGATTCCCCACCTCTGATTCCCCATATCTGATTCCCCGCCTCTGTTCCCCGCCTCTGATTCCCCGCCTCTGTTTCCCCATATCTGATTCCCCGCCTCTATTTCCCTTCCTCTGATTCCCAGCCTCTGATTCCCCATATCTGATTCCCCGCCTCTGATTCCCCAACTCTGATTCCCCGCCTCTGATTCCCCAGCTCTGAATCCCCGCATCTGATTCCCCGCGTCTGATTACCGGCCTCTGATTCCCCGCTCTGATTCCCCATCTCTGATTCACAACCTCTGATTCCCCACCTCTGATTCCCCATATCTGATTTGCCGCATCTGTTTCCCCGCCTCTGATTCCCCACCTCTGATTCCCCGCCTCTGATTCACCAGCTATGATTCCCCGCCTCTGATTCCCCGCATCTGATTCCCTGCCTCTGATTCCCCGCCTCTGATTCCACATCTCTGATTCACCACCTCTGATTCATTGCGTCTGATTCCCCGCCTCTGTTTCCCCGCCTCTGATTCCCCGCCTCTGTTTCCCCATATCTAAGTCCCCGCCTCTGATTCCCCAACTCTGATTCCCCACCTCTGATTCCCCATATCTGATTCCCCGCCTCTGTTTCCCCGCCTCTGATTCCCCGCCTCTGTTTCCCCATATCTGATTCCCCGCCTCTATTTCCCCGCCTCTGATTCCCAGCCTCTGATTCCCCATATCTGATTCCCCGCCTCTGATTCCCCAACTCTGATTCCCCGCCTCTGATTCCCCAGCTCTGAATCCCCGCATCTGATTCCCCAGCTCTGAATCCCCGCATCTGATTCCCCGCGTCTGATTACCGGCCTCTGATTCCCCGCTCTGATTCCCCATCTCTGATTCACAACCTCTGATTCCCCACCTCTGATTCCCCATATCTGATTTGACGCCTCTGTTTCCCCGCCTCTGATTCGCCAGCTATGATTCCCCGCCTCTGATTCCCCGCATCTGATTCCCTGCCTCTGATTCCCCGCCTCTGATTCCACATCTCTGATTCACCACCTCTGATTCATTGCGTCTGATTCCCCGCCTCTGATTCCCCATCTCTGATTCCCCATCTCTGATTCCCCAATTCTGATTCACCGCCTCTGATTCCCCAGCTATGTTTCCTCGCCTCTGATTCCCGGCCTCTGATTCCCTGCTTCTGATTCTGATTCCCTGACTCTGATTCCCCATCTCTGATTCCGCACATCTAATTCCCTGCCTCTGATTCCCCACCTCTGATTCCCCATATCTGATTCCCCGCCTCTGTTTCCCCGCCTCTGATTCCCCGCCTCTGTTTCCCCATATCTAAGTCCCCGCCTCTGATTCCCCAACTTTGATTCCCCGCATCTGATTCCCTGCATCTGATTCCCAGGCTCTGATTCCCTGCCTCTGATTCCCAAACTCTGATTCCCCACCTCTGATTCCCCATATCTGATTCCCCGCCTCTGTTTCCCCGCCTCTGATTCCCCGCCTCTGTTTCCCCATATCTGATTCCCCGCCTCTATTTGCCTGCCTCTGATTCCCCGCCTCTGTTTCCCCATATCTGATTACCCGCCTCTGAATCCCCAACTCTGATTCCCTGCCTCTAATTTCCCAGCTCTGATTCCCCGCCTCTGATTCCCCGTGTCTGATTTCCTGCCTCTGATTCCCCGCCTCTGATTACCCATGTCTGATTCACCGCCTCTGATTCCCCACCTCTGATTCCCCATCTCTGATTCCGCACATCCGAATCACTGCCTCTGATTCCCCAGCTCTGATTCCCCACCTCTGATTCCCCGCGTCTTATTCCCTGCTTCTGATTCTGATTCCCTGCCTCTGATTCCCCATCTCTGATTCTGCACATCTGATTCCCTGCCTCTGATTCCCCACCTCTGATTCCCCATATCTGATTCCCCGCCTCTGTTTCCCCATATCTAATTCCCCACCTCTGATGCACCAACTCTGAATCCCCGCCTCTGATTCCCCAGCTCTGATTCCCCGCCTCTGATTCCCCGCCTCTGTTTCCCCATATCTGATTCCCCGCCTCTATTTCCCTTCCTCTGATTCCCAGCCTCTGATTACCCATGTCTGATTCACCGCCTCTGATTCCCCACCTCTGATTCCCCATATCTGATTCCTCGCCTCTGTTTCCCCGCCTCTGATTTCCCGCCTCTGATTCCCCATATCTCATTCCCCGCCTCTGATTCCCCATCTCTGATTCCCGGACTCTGATTCCCCACCTCTGATTCCCGGCCTCTGATTCGCTGCTTCTGATTCTGATTCCCTGCCTCTGATTCCCCATCTCTGATTCCGCACATCTAATTCCCCGCCTCTGTTTCCCCACCTCTGATTCCCCGCCTCTGTTTCCCCATATCTAAGTCCCCGCCTCTGATTCCCCAACTTTGATTCCCCACCTCTGATTCCCCAGCTCTGATTCCCCGCCTCTGATTCCCCGCATCTGATTCCCTGCATCTGATTCCCAGCCTCTGATTCCCTGCCTCTGATTCCCAAACTCTGATTCCCCACCTCTGATTCCCCATATCTGATTCCCCGCCTCTGTTTCCCCGCCTCTGATTCCCCGCCTCTGTTTCCCCATATCTGATTCCCCGCCTCTATTTGCCCGCCTCTGATTCCCCGCCACTGTTTCCCCATATCTGATTACCCGCCTCTGAATCCCCAACTCTGATTCCCTGCCTCTAATTTCCCAGCTCTGATTCCCCGCCTCTGATTCCCCGTTTCTGATTTCCTGCCTCTGATTCCCCGCCTCTGATTACCGATGTCTGATTCACCGCCTCTGATTCCCCACCTCTGATTCCCCATCTCTGATTCCGCACATCCGATTCACTGCCTCTGATTCCCCAACTCTGATTCCCCGCCTCTGATTCCCAGCGTCTTATTCCCTGCTTCTGATTCTGATTCCCTGCCTCTGATTCCCCATCTCTGATTCTGCACATCTGATTCCCTGCCTCTGATTCCCCACCTCTGATTCGCCATATCTGATTCCCCGCCTCTGTTTCCCTGCCTCTGATTCCCCGCCTCTGTTTCCCCATATCTAAGTCCCCGCCTCTGATTCCCCAACTCTGATTCCCCACCTCTGATTCCCCAGCTCTGATTCCCCGCCTCTGATTCCCCGCATCTGATTCCCTGCATCTGATTCCCAGCCTCTGATTCCCTGCCTCTGATTCCCAACCTCTTATTCCCCACCTCTGATTCCCAATATCTGATTCCCCGCCTCTGTTTCCCCGCCTCTGATTCCCCGCCTCTGTTTCCCCATATCTGATTCCCCGCCTCTATTTCCCTTCCTCTGATTCCCAGCCTCTGATTCCCCATATCTGATTCCCCGCCTCTGATTCCCCAACTCTGATTCCCCGCCTCTGATTCCCCAGCTCTGAATCCCCGCATCTGATTCCCCGCGTCTGATTACCGGCCTCTGATTCCCCGCTCTGATTCCCCATCTCTGATTCACAACCTCTGATTCCCCACCTCTGATTCCCCATATCTGATTTGCCGCCTCTGTTTCCCCGCCTCTGATTCCCCACCTCTGATTCCCCGCCTCTGATTCACCAGCTATGATTCCCCGCCTCTGATTCCCCGCATCTGATTCCCTGCCTCTGATTCCCCGCCTCTGATTCCACATCTCTGATTCACCACCTCTGATTCATTGCGTCTGATTCCCCGCCTCTGTTTCCCCGCCTCTGATTCCCCGCCTCTGTTTCTCCATATATAAGTCCCCGCCTCTGATTCCCCAACTCTGATTCCCCACCTCTGATTCCCCAGCTCTGATTCCCCGCCTCTGATTCCCCGCATCTGATTCCCTGCATCTGATTCCCAGCCTCTGATTCCCTGCCTCTGATTCCCAACCTCTGATTCCGCACCTCTGATTCCCCATATCTGATTCCCCGCCTCTGTTTCCCCGCCTCTGTTTCCCCGCCTCTGATTCCCCGCCTCTGTTTCCCCATATCTAAGTCCCCGCCTCTGATTCCCCAACTCTGATTCCCCACCTCTGATTCCCCAGCTCTGATTCCCAGCCTCTGATTCCCCGCATCTGATTCCCTGCATCTGATTCCCAGCCTCTGATTCCCTGCCTCTGATTCCCAACCTCTGATTCCCCACCTCTGATTCCCCATATCTGATTCCCCGCCTCTGTTTCCCCGCCTCTGATTCCCCGCCTCTGTTTCCCCATATCTGATTCCCCGCCTCTATTTCCCCGCCTCTGATTCCCAGCCTCTGATTCCCCATATCTGATTCCCCGCCTCTGATTCCCCAACTCTGATTCCCCGCCTCTGATTCCCCAGCTCTGAATCCCCGCATCTGATTCCCCAGCTCTGAATCCCCGCATCTGATTCCCCGCGTCTGATTACAGGCCTCTGATTCCCCGCTCTGATTCCCCATCTCTGATTCACAACCTCTGATTCCCCACCTCTGATTCCCCATATCTGATTTCCCGCCTCTGTTTCCCCGCCTCTGATTCGCCAGCTATGATTCCCCGCCTCTGATTCCCCGCATCTGATTCCCTGCCTCTGATTCCCCGCCTCTGATTCCACATCTCTGATTCACCACCTCTGATTCATTGCGTCTGATTCCCTTCCTCTGATTCCCCATCTCTGATTCCCCATCTCTGATTCCCCAATTCTGATTCACCGCCTCTGATTCCCCAGCTATGTTTCCTCACCTCTGATTCCCGGCCTCTGATTCCCTGCTTCTGATTCTGATTCCCTGACTCTGATTCCCCATCTCTGATTCCGCACATCTAATTCCCTGCCTCTGATTCCCCACCTCTGATTCCCCATATCTAAGTCCCCGCCTCTGATTCCCCAACTTTGATTCCCCACCTCTGATTCCCCAGCTCTGATTGCCCGCCTCTGATTCCCCGCATCTGATTCCCTGCATCTGATTCCCAGGCTCTGATTCCCTGCCTCTGATTCCCAAACTCTGATTCCCCACCTCTGATTCCCCATATCTGACTCCCCGCCTCTGTTTCCCCGCCTCTGATTCCCCGCCTCTGTTTCCCCATATCTGATTCCCCGCCTCTATTTGCCTGCTTCTGATTCCCCGCCTCTGTTTCCCCATATCTGATTACCCGCCTCTGAATCCCCAACTCTGATTCCCTGCCTCTAATTTCCCAGCTCTGATTCCCCGCCTCTGATTCCCCGTGTCTGATTTCCTGCCTCTGATTCCCCGCCTCTGATTACACATGTCTGATTCACCGGCTCTGATTCCCCACCTCTGATTCCCCATCTCTGATTCCGCACATCCGAATCACTGCCTCTGATTCCCCAGCTCTGATTCCCCGCCTCTGATTCCCCGCGTCTTATTCCCTGCTTCTGATTCTGATTCCCTGCCTCTGATTCCCCATCTCTGATTCTGCACATCTGATTCCCTGCCTCTGATTCCCCACCTCTGATTCCCCATATCTAATTCCCCACCTGTGATGCACCAACTCTGATTCCCCGCCTCTGATTCCCCGCCTCTGATTCCCCGCCTCTGTTTCCCCATCTCTAATTCCCCACCTCTGATGCACCAACTCTGATTCCCCGCCTCTGATTCCCCAGCTCTGATTCCCCGCCTCTGATTCCCCGCATCCGATTCCCCATATCTGATTCCCAGCCTCTGTTTCCCCGCCTCTGATTCCCTGCCTCTGTTTCCTCATATCTGATTCCCCGCCTCTGATTCCCAACTATGATTCCCCGCCTCTGATTCCCCAGCTCTGATTCCCTGCCTCTGATTCCCCGCGTTCTATTCCCTGCCTCTGATTCCCCGCCTGTGATTCCCCATCTCTGATTCACCACCTCTGATTCCCCACCTCTGATTCCCCATATCTAATTCCCCGCCTCTGTTTGCCCGCCTCTGATTCCCCGCTTCTGTTTCCCCATATCTGATTCCCCGCCACTGAATCCCAACTCTGATTCCCTGCCTCTGATTCCCCAGCTCTGATTCCCCGCCTTTGATCCCCCCCGTCTGATTCCCAGCCTCTGAATCCCCGTCTCTGATATCCTGCCTCTGATTCCCCGCCTCTGATTCCCCATCTCAGATTCACCGCCTCTGATTCCCCACCTCTGATTCCCCATCTCTGATTCCGCACATCCGATTCCCTGCCTCTGATTCCCCGACTCTGATTCCCCACCTCTGATTCCCCAGCTCCGATTCCCCGCCTCTGATTCCCCAACTCTGATTCCCCGCCTCTGATTCCCCGCCTCTGTTTCCCCATATCTAAGTCCCCGCCTCTGATTCCCCAACTCTGATTCCCCACCTCTGATTCCCCAGCTCTGATTACCCACCTCTGATTCCCCATATCTAATTCCCAGCCTCTGTTTCCCCGCCTCTGATTCCCCGCCACTGTTTCCCCATATCTGATTCTCCGCCTCTGAATCCCCAACTCTGATTCCCTGCATCTAATTCCCCAGCTCTTATTCCCCGCCTCTGATTCCCCGTGTCTGATTTCCTGCCTCTGATTCCCAGCCTCTGATTACCCATGTCTGATTCACCGCCTCTGATTCCCCACCTCTGATTCCCCATATCTGATTCCTCGCCTCTGTTTCCCCGCCTCTGATTTCCCGCCTCTGATTCCCCATATCTCATTCCCCGCCTCTGATTCCCCATCTCTGATTCCCGGACTCTGATTCCCCACCTCTGATTCCCGGCCTCTGATTCGCTGCTTCTGATTCTGATTCCCTGCCTCTGATTCCCCATCTCTGATTCCGCACATCTAATTCCCCGCCTCTGTTTCCCCGCCTCTGATTCCCCGCCTCTGTTTCCCCATATCTAAGTCCCCGCCTCTGATTCCCCAACTTTGATTCCCCACCTCTGATTCCCCAGCTCTGATTCCCCGCCTCTGATTCCCCGCATCTGATTCCCTGCATCTGATTCCCAGCCTCTGATTCCCTGCCTCTGATTCCCAACTCTGATTCCCCACCTCTGATTCCCCATATCTGATTCCCCGCCTCTGTTTCCCCGCCTCTGATTCCCCGCCTCTGTTTCCCCATATCTGATTCCCCGCCTCTATTTGCCCGCCTCTGATTCCCCGCCTCTGTTTCCCCATATACGATTACCCGCCTCTGAATCCCCAACTCTGATTCCCTGCCTCTAATTTCCCAGCTCTGATTCCCCGCCTCTGATTCCCCGTTTCTGATTTCCTGCCTCTGATTCCCCGCCTCTGATTACCCATGTCTGATTCACCACCTCTGATTCCCCACCTCTGATTCCCCATCTCTGATTCCGCACATCCGATTCACTGCCTCTGATTCCCCAACTCTGATTCCCCGCCTCTGATTCCCAGCGTCTTATTCCCTGCTTCTGATTCTGATTCCCTGCCTCTGATTCCCCATCTCTGATTCTGCACATCTGATTCCCTGCCTCTGATTCCCCACCTCTGATTCGCCATATCTGATTCCCCGCCTCTGTTTCCCTGCCTCTGATTCCCCGCCTCTGTTTCCCCATATCTAAGTCCCCGCCTCTGATTCCCCAACTCTGATTCCCCACCTCTGATTCCCCAGCTCTGATTCCCCGCCTCTGATACCCCGCATCTGATTCCCGGCATCTGATTCCCAGCCTCTGATTCCCTGCCTCTGATTCCCAACCTCTGATTCCCCACCTCTGATTCCCCATATCTGATTCCCCGCCTCTGTTTCCCCGCCTCTGATTCCCCGCCTCTGTTTCTCCATATCTGATTCCCTGCCTCTATTTCCCTTCCTCTGATTCCCAGCCTCTGATTCCCCATATCTGATTCCCCGCCTCTGATTCCCCAACTCTGATTCCCCGCCTCTGATTCCCCAGCTCTGAATCCCCGCATCTGATTCCCCGCATCTGATTACCGGCCTCTGATTCCCCGCTCTGATTCCCCATCTCTGATTCACAACCTCTGATTTCCCACCTCTGATTCCCCATATCTGATTTGCCGCCTCTGTTTCCCCGCCTCTGATTCCCCACCTCTGATTCCCCGCCTCTGATTCACCAGCTATGATTCCCCGCCTCTGATTCCCCGCATCTGATTCCATGCCTCTGATTCCCCATATCTAAGTCCCCGCCTCTGATTCCCCAACTCTGATTCCCCACCTCTGATTCCCCAGCTCTGATTCCCCGCCTCTGATTCCCCGCATCTGATTCCCCGCCTCTGTTTCCCCATATCTAAGTCCCCGCCTCTGATTCCCCAACTCTGATTCCCCACCTCTGATTCCCCAGCTCTGATTCCCCGCCTCTGATTCCCCGCATCTGATTCCCTGCATCTGATTCCCAGCCTCTGATTCCCTGCCTCTGATTCCCAACCTCTGATTCCGCACCTCTGATTCCCCATATCTGATTCCCCGCCTCTGTTTCCCCGTCTCTGTTTCCCCGCCTCTGATTCCCCGCCTCTGTTTCCCCATATCTAAGTCCCCGCCTCTGATTCCCCAACTCTGATTCCCCACCTCTGATTCCCCAGCTCTGATTCCCCGCCTCTGATTCCCCGCATCTGATTCCCTGCATCTGATTCCCAGCCTCTGATTCCCTGCCTCTGATTCCCAACCTCTGATTCCCCACCTCTGATTCCCCATATCTGATTCCCCGCCTCTGTTTCCCCGCCTCTGATTCCCCGCCTCCGTTTCCCCATATCTGATTCCCCGCCTCTATTTCCCCGCCTCTGATTCCCAGCCTCTGATTCCCCATATCTGATTCCCCGCCTCTGATTCCCCAACTCTGATTCCCCGCCTCTGATTCCCCAGCTCTGAATCCCCGCATCTGATTCCCCAGCTCTGAATCCCCGCATCTGATTCCCCGCGTCTGATTACCGGCCTCTGATTACCCGCTCTGATTCCCCATCTCTGATTCACAACCTCTGATTCCCCACCTCTGATTCCCCATATCTGATTTGCCGCCTCTGTTTCCCCGCCTCTGATTCGTCAGCTATGATTCCCCGCCTCTGATTCCCCGCATCTGATTCCCTGCCTCTGATTCCCCGCCTCTGATTCCACATCTCTGATTCACCACCTCTGATTCATTGCGTCTGATTCCCCGCCTCTGATTCCCCATCTCTGATTCCCCATCTCTGATTCCCCAATTCTGATTCACCGCCTCTGATTCCCCAGCTATGTTTCCTCGCCTCTGATTCCCGGCCTCTGATTCCCTGCTTCTGATTCTGATTCCCTGACTCTGATTCCCCATCTCTGATTCCGCACATCTAATTCCCTGCCTCTGATTCCCCACCTCTGATTCCCCATATCTGATTCCCCGCCTCTGTTTCCCCGCCTCTGATTCCCCGCCTCTGTTTCCCCATATCTAAGTCCCCGCCTCTGATTCCCCAACTTTGATTCCCCACCTCTGATTCCCCAGCTCTGATTGCCCGCCTCTGATTCCCCGCATCTGATTCCCTGCATCTGATTCCCAGGCTCTGATTCCCTGCCTCTGATTCCCAAACTCTGATTCCCCACCTCTGATTCCCCATATCTGATTCCCCGCCTCTGTTTCCCCGCCCCTGATTCCCCGCCTCTGTTCCCCATATCTGATTCCCCGCCTCTATTTGCCTGCCTCTGATTCCCCGCCTCTGTTTCCCCATATCTGATTACACGCCTCTGAATCCCCAACTCTGATTCCCTGCCTCTAATTTCCCAGCTCTGATTCCCCGCCTCTGATTCCCCGTGTCTGATTTCCTGCCTCTGATTCCCCGCCTCTGATTACCCATGTCTGATTCACCGCCTCTGATTCCCCACCTCTGATTCCCCATCTCTGATTCCGCACATCCGAATCACTGCCTCTGATTCCCCAGCTCTGATTCCCCGCCTCTGATTCCCCGCGTCTTATTCCCTGCTTCTGATTCTGATTCCCTGCCTCTGATTCCCCATCTCTGATTCTGCACATCTGATTCCCTGCCTCTGATTCCCCACCTCTGATTCCCCATATCTGATTCCCCGCCTCTGAATCCCCATCTCTGATTCCCGGACTCTGATTCCCCACCTCTGATTCCCGGCCTCTTATTACCAGCATCTGATTCCAGGCCTCTGATACCCGGCCTCTGATTCCCCGCTTCTGATTCTGATTCCCTGCCTCTGATTCTCCATCTCTGATTCCGCACATCTGATTCCCTGCCTCTGATTCCCCACCTCTGATTCCCCATATCTGATTTCCTGCCTCTGTTTCCCCGCCTCTGATTACCCATGTCTGATTCACCGCCTCTGATTCCCCACCTCTGATTCCCCATATCTGATTCCTCGCCTCTGTTTCCCCGCCTCTGATTTCCCGCCTCTGATTCCCCATATCTCATTCCCCGCCTCTGATTCCCCATCTCTGATTCCCGGACTCTGATTCCCCACCTCTGATTCCCGGCCTCTGATTCGCTGCTTCTGATTCTGATTCCCTGCCTCTGATTCCCCATCTCTGATTCCGCACATCTAATTCCCCGCCTCTGTTTCCCCACCTCTGATTCCCCGCCTCTGTTTCCCCATATCTAAGTCCCCGCCTCTGATTCCCCAACTTTGATTCCCCACCTCTGATTCCCCAGCTCTGATTCCCCGCCTCTGATTCCCCGCATCTGATTCCCTGCATCTGATTCCCAGCCTCTGATTCCCTGCCTCTGATTCCCAAACTCTGATTCCCCACCTCTGATTCCCCATATCTGATTCCCCGCCTCTGTTTCCCCGCCTCTGATTCCCCGCCTCTGTTTCCCCATATCTGATTCCCCGCCTCTATTTGCCCGCCTCTGATTCCCCACCTCTGTTTCCCCATATACGATTACCCGCCTCTGAATCCCCAACTCTGATTCCCTGCCTCTAATTTCCCAGCTCTGATTCCCCGCCTCTGATTCCCCGTTTCTGATTTCCTGCCTCTGATTCCCCGCCTCTGATTACCCATGTCTGATTCACCGCCTCTGATTCCCCACCTCTGATTCCCCATCTCTGATTCCGCACATCCGATTCACTGCCTCTGATTCCCCAACTCTGATTCCCCGCCTCTGATTCCCAGCGTCTTATTCCCTGCTTCTGATTCTGATTCCCTGCCTCTGATTCCCCATCTCTGATTCTGCACATCTGATTCCCTGCCTCTGATACCCCACCTCTGAATCGCCATATCTGATTCCCCGCCTCTGTTTCCCTGCCTCTGATTCCCCGCCTCTGTTTCCCCATATCTAAGTCCCCGCCTCTTATTCCCCAACTCTGATTCCCCACCTCTGATTCCCCAGCTCTGATTCCCCGCCTCTGATTCCCCGCATCTGATTCCCGGCATCTGATTCCCAGCCTCTGATTCCCTGCCTCTCATTCCCAACCTCTGATTCCCCACCTCTGATTCCCCATATCTGATTCCCCGCCTCTGTTTCCCCGCCTCTGATTCCCCGCCTCTGTTTCCCCATATCTGATTCCCCGCCTCTATTTCCCTTCCTCTGATTCCCAGCCTCTGATTCCCCATATCTGATTCCCCGCCTCTGATTCCCCAACTCTGATTCCCCGCCTCTGATTCCCCAGCTCTGAATCCCCGCATCTGATTCCCCGCGTCTGATTACCGGCCTCTGATTCCCCGCTCTGATTCCCCATCTCTGATTCACAGCCTCTGATTCCCCACCTCTGATTCCCCATATCTGATTTGCCGCCTCTGTTTCCCCGCCTCTGATTCCCCACCTCTGATTCCCCGCCTCTGATTCACCAGCTATGATTCCCCGCCTCTGATTCCCCGCATCTGATTCCATGCCTCTGATTCCCCGCCTCTGATTCCACATCTCTGATTCACCACCTCTGATTCATTGCGTCTGATTCCCCGCCTCTGTTTCCCCGCCTCTGATTCCCCGCCTCTGTTTCCCCATATCTAAGTACCCGCCTCTGATTCCCCAACTCTGATTCCCCACCTCTGATTCCCCAGCTCTGATTCCCCGCCTCTGATTCCCCGCATCTGATTCCCTGCATCTGATTCCCAGCCTCTGATTCCCTGCCTCTGATTCCCAACCTCTGATTCCGCACCTCTGATTCCCCATATCTGATTCCCCGCCTCTGTTTCCCCGCCTCTGTTTCCCCGCCTCTGATTCCCCGCCTCTGTTTCCCCATATCTAAGTCCCCGCCTCTGATTCCCCAACTCTGATTCCCCACCTCTGATTCCCCAGCTCTGATTCCCCGCCTCTGATTCCCCGCATCTGATTCCCTGCATCTGATTCCCAGCCTCTGATTCCCTGCCTCTGATTCCCAACCTCTGATTCCCCACCTCTGATTCCCCATATATGATTCCCCGCCTCTGTTTCCCCGCCTCTGATTCCCCGCCTCTGTTTCCCCATATCTGATTCCCCGCCTCTATTTCCCCGCCTCTGATTCCCAGCCTCTGATTCCCCATATCTGATTCCCCGCCTCTGATTCCCCAACTCTGATTCCCCGCCTCTGATTCCCCAGCTCTGAATCCCCGCATCTGATTCCCCGCGTCTGATTACCGGCCTCTGATTCCCCGCTCTGATTCCCCATCTCTGATTCACAGCCTCTGATTCCCCACCTCTGATTCCCCATATCTGATTTGCCGCCTCTGTTTCCCCGCCTCTGATTCCCCACCTCTGATTCCCCGCCTCTGATTCACCAGCTATGATTCCCCGCCTCTGATTCCCCGCATCTGATTCCATGCCTCTGATTCCCCGCCTCTGATTCCACATCTCTGATTCACCACCTCTGATTCATTGCGTCTGATTCCCCGCCTCTGTTTCCCCGCCTCTGATTCCCCGCCTCTGTTTCCCCATATCTAAGTACCCGCCTCTGATTCCCCAACTCTGATTCCCCACCTCTGATTCCCCAGCTCTGATTCCCCGCCTCTGATTCCCCGCATCTGATTCCCTGCATCTGATTCCCAGCCTCTGATTCCCTGCCTCTGATTCCCAACCTCTGATTCCGCACCTCTGATTCCCCATATCTGATTCCCCGCCTCTGTTTCCCCGCCTCTGTTTCCCCGCCTCTGATTCCCCGCCTCTGTTTCCCCATATCTAAGTCCCCGCCTCTGATTCCCCAACTCTGATTCCCCACCTCTGATTCCCCAGCTCTGATTCCCCGCCTCTGATTCCCCGCATCTGATTCCCTGCATCTGATTCCCAGCCTCTGATTCCCTGCCTCTGATTCCCAACCTCTGATTCCCCACCTCTGATTCCCCATATATGATTCCCCGCCTCTGTTTCCCCGCCTCTGATTCCCCGCCTCTGTTTCCCCATATCTGATTCCCCGCCTCTATTTCCCCGCCTCTGATTCCCAGCCTCTGATTCCCCATATCTGATTCCCCGCCTCTGATTCCCCAACTCTGATTCCCCGCCTCTGATTCCCCAGCTCTGAATCCCCGCATCTGATTCCCCAGCTCTGAATCCCCGCATCTGATTCCCCGCGTCTGATTACCGGCCTCTGATTACCCGCTCTGATTCCCCATCTCTGATTCACAACCTCTGATTCCCCACCTCTGATTCCCCATATCTGATTTGCCGCCTCTGTTTCCCCGCCTCTGATTCGCCAGCTATGATTCCCCGCCTCTGATTCCCCGCATCTGATTCCCTGCCTCTGATTCCCCGCCTCTGATTCCACATCTCTGATTCACCACCTCTGATTCATTGCGTCTGATTCCCCGCCTCTGATTCCCCATCTCTGATTCCCCTTCTCTGATTCCCCAATTCTGATTCACCGCCTCTGATTCCCCAGCTATGTTTCCTCGCCTCTGATTCCCGGCCTCTGATTCCCTGCTTCTGATTCTGATTCCCTGACTCTGATTCCCCATCTCTGATTCCGCACATCTAATTCCCTGCCTCTGATTCCCCACCTCTGATTCCCCATATCTGATTCCCCGCCTCTGTTTCCCCGCCTCTGATTCCCCGCCTCTGTTTCCCCATATCTAAGTCCCCGCCTCTGATTCCCCAACTTTGATTCCCCACCTCTGATTCCCCAGCTCTGATTGCCCGCCTCTGATTCCCCGCATCTGATTCCCTGCATCTGATTCCCAGGCTCTGATTCCCAAACTCTGATTCCCAAACTCTGATTCCCCACCTCTGATTCCCCATATCTGATTCCCCGCCTCTGTTTCCCCGCCTCTGATTCCCCGCCTCTGTTTCCCCATATCTGATTCCCCGCCTCTATTTGCCTGCCTCTGATTCCCCGCCTCTGTTTCCCCATATCTGATTACACGCCTCTGAATCCCCAACTCTGATTCCCTGCCTCTAATTTCCCAGCTCTGATTCCCCGCCTCTGATTCCCCGTGTCTGATTTCCTGCCTCTGATTCCCCGCCTCTGATTACCCATGTCTGATTCACCGCCTCTGATTCCCCACCTCTGATTCCCCATCTCTGATTCCGCACATCCGAATCACTGCCTCTGATTCCCCAGCTCTGATTCCCCGCCTCTGATTCCCCGCGTCTTATTCCCTGCTTCTGATTCTGATTCCCTGCCTCTGATTCCCCATCTCTGATTCTGCACATCTGATTCCCTGCCTCTGATTCCCCACCTCTGATTCCCCATATCTGATTCCCCGCCTCTGAATCCCCATCTCTGATTCCCGGACTCTGATTCCCCACCTCTGATTCCCGGCCTCTTATTACCAGCATCTGATTCCAGGCCTCTGATACCCGGCCTCTGATTCCCCGCTTCTGATTCTGATTCCCTGCCTCTGATTCTCCATCTCTGATTCCGCACATCTGATTCCCTGCCTCTGATTCCCCACCTCTGATTCCCCATATCTGATTCCCTGCCTCTGTTTCCCCGCCTCTGATTCCCCGCCTCTGTTTCCCCATATAGAATTCCCCACCTCTGATGCACCAACTCTGATTCCCCGCCTCTGATTCCCCAGCTCTGATTCCCCGCCTCTGATTCCCCGCATCCGATTCCCCATATCTGATTCACCACTTCTGATTCCCCACCTCTGATTCCCCATATCTAATTCCCCGCCTCTGTTTGCCCGCCTCTGATTCCCCGCCTCTGTTTCCCCATATCTGATTCCCCGCCACTGAATCCCAACTCTGATTCCCTGCCTCTGATTCCCCAGCTCTGATTCCCCGCCTTTGATCCCCCCCGTCTGATTCCCAGCCTCTGAATCCCCGTGTCTGATATCCTGCCTCTGATTCCCCAGCTCTGATTCCCCGCCTCTGATTCCCCAACTCTGATTCCCCGCCTCTGATTCCCCGCCTCTGTTTCCCCATATCTAAGTCCCCGCCTCTGATTCCCCAACTCTGATTCCCCACCTCTGATTCCCCAGCTCTGATTACCCACCTCTGATTCCCCATATCTAATTCCCAGCCTCTGTATCTCCGTCTCTTATTCCCCGCCACTGTTTCCCCATATCTGATTCTCCGCCTCTGAATCCCCAACTCTGATTCCCTGCATCTAATTCCCCAGCTCTGATTCCCCGCCTCTGATTCCCCGTGTCTGATTTCCTGCCTCTGATTCCCCGCCTCTGATTACCCATGTCTGATTCACCGCCTCTGATTCCCCACCTCTGATTCCCCATATCTGATTCCTCGCCTCTGTTTCCCCGCCTCTGATTTCCCGCCTCTGATTCCCCATATCTCATTCCCCGCCTCTGATTCCCCATCTCTGATTCCCGGACTCTGATTCCCCACCTCTGATTCCCGGCCTCTGATTCGCTGCTTCTGATTCTGATTCCCTGCCTCTGATTCCCCATCTCTGATTCCGCACATCTAATTCCCCGCCTCTGTTTCCCCACCTCTGATTCCCCGCCTCTGTTTCCCCATATCTAAGTCCCCGCCTCTGATTCCCCAACTTTGATTCCCCACCTCTGATTCCCCAGCTCTGATTCCCCGCCTCTGATTCCCCGCATCTGATTCCCTGCATCTGATTCCCAGCCTCTGATTCCCTGCCTCTGATTCCCAAACTCTGATTCCCCACCTCTGATTCCCCATATCTGATTCCCCGCCTCTGTTTCCCTGCCTCTGATTCCCCGCCTCTGTTTCCCCATATCTGATTCCCCACCTCTATTTGCCCGCCTCTGATTCCCCGCCTCTGTTTCCCCATATACGATTACCCGCCTCTGAATCCCCAACTCTGATTCCCTGCCTCTAATTTCCCAGCTCTGATTCCCCGCCTCTGATTCCCCGTTTCTGATTTCCTGCCTCTGATTCCCCGCCTCTGATTACCCATGTCTGATTCACCGCCTCTGATTCCCCACCTCTGATTCCCCATCTCTGATTCCGCACATCCGATTCACTGCCTCTGATTCCCCAACTCTGATTCCCCGCCTCTGATTCCCAGCGTCTTATTCCCTGCTTCTGATTCTGATTCCCTGCCTCTGATTCCCCATCTCTGATTCTGCACATCTGATTCCCTGCCTCTGATTCCCCACCTCTGATTCGCCATATCTGATTCCCCGCCTCTGTTTCCCTGCCTCTGATTCCCCGCCTCTGTTTCCCCATATCTAAGTCCCCGCCTCTGATTCCCCAACTCTGATTCCCCACCTCTGATTCCCCAGCTCTGATTCCCCGCCTCTGATTCCCCGCATCTGATTCCCGGCATCTGATTCCCAGCCTCTGATTCCCTGCCTCTGATTCCCAACCTCTGATTCCCCACCTCTGATTCCCCATATCTGATTCCCCGCCTCTGTTTCCCCGCCTCTGATTCCCCGCCTCTGTTTCTCCATATCTGATTCCCCGCCTCTATTTCCCTTCCTCTGATTCCCAGCCTCTGATTCCCCATATCTGATTCCCCGCCTCTGATTCCCCAACTCTGATTCCCCGCCTCTGATTCCCCAGCTCTGAATCCCCGCATCTGATTCCCCGCGTCTGATTACCGGCCTCTGATTCCCCGCTCTGATTCCCCATCTCTGATTCACAACCTCTGATTCCCCACCTCTGATTCCCCATCTCTGATTCCGCACATCCGATTCCCTGCCTCTGATTCCCCGACTCTGATTCCCCACCTCTGATTCCCCAGCTCTGATTCCCCGCCTCTGATTCCCCAACTCTGATTCCCCGCCTCTGATTCCCCGCCTCTGTTTCCCCATATCTAAGTCCCCGCCTCTGATTCCCCGCCTCTGATTCCCCGCATCTGATTCCATGCCTCTGATTCCCCGCCTCTGATTCCACATCTCTGATTCACCACCTCTGATTCATTGCGTCTGATTCCCCGCCTCTGTTTCCCCGCCTCTGATTCCCCGCCTCTGTTTCCCCATATCTAAGTACCCGCCTCTGATTCCCCAACTCTGATTCCCCACCTCTGATTCCCCAGCTCTGATTCCCCGCCTCTGATTCCCCGCATCTGATTCCCTGCATCTGATTCCCAGCCTCTGATTCCCTGCCTCTGATTCCCAACCTCTGATTCCGCACCTCTGATTCCCCATATCTGATTCCCCGCCTCTGTTTCCCCGCCTCTGTTTCCCCGCCTCTGATTCGCCGCCTCTGTTTCCCCATATCTAAGTCCCCGCCTCTGATTCCCCAACTCTGATTCCCCACCTCTGATTCCCCAGCTCTGATTCCCCGCCTCTGATTCCCCGCATCTGATTCCCTGCATCTGATTCCCAGCCTCTGATTCCCTGCCTCTGATTCCCAACCTCTGATTCCCCACCTCTGATTCCCCATATATGATTCCCCGCCTCTGTTTCCCCGCCTCTGATTCCCCGCCTCTGTTTCCCCATATCTGATTCCCCGCCTCTATTTCCCCGCCTCTGATTCCCAGCCTCTGATTCCCCATATCTGATTCCCCGCCTCTGATTCCCCAACTCTGATTCCCCGCCTCTGATTCCCCAGCTCTGAATCCCCGCATCTGATTCCCCAGCTCTGAATCCCCGCATCTGATTCCCCGCGTCTGATTACCGGCCTCTGATTACCCGCTCTGATTCCCCATCTCTGATTCACAACCTCTGATTCCCCACCTCTGATTCCCCATATCTGATTTGCCGCCTCTGTTTCCCCGCCTCTGATTCGCCAGCTATGATTCCCCGCCTCTGATTCCCCGCATCTGATTCCCTGCCTCTGATTCCCCGCCTCTGATTCCACATCTCTGATTCACCACCTCTGATTCATTGCGTCTGATTCCCCGCCTCTGATTCCCCATCTCTGATTCCCCTTCTCTGATTCCCCAATTCTGATTCACCGCCTCTGATTCCCCAGCTATGTTTCCTCGCCTCTGATTCCCGGCCTCTGATTCCCTGCTTCTGATTCTGATTCCCTGACTCTGATTCCCCATCTCTGATTCCGCACATCTAATTCCCTGCCTCTGATTCCCCACCTCTGATTCCCCATATCTGATTCCCCGCCTCTGTTTCCCCGCCTCTGATTCCCCGCCTCTGTTTCCCCATATCTAAGTCCCCGCCTCTGATTCCCCAACTTTGATTCCCCACCTCTGATTCCCCAGCTCTGATTGCCCGCCTCTGATTCCCCGCATCTGATTCCCTGCATCTGATTCCCAGGCTCTGATTCCCAAACTCTGATTCCCAAACTCTGATTCCCCACCTCTGATTCCCCATATCTGATTCCCCGCCTCTGTTTCCCCGCCTCTGATTCCCCGCCTCTGTTTCCCCATATCTGATTCCCCGCCTCTATTTGCCTGCCTCTGATTCCCCGCCTCTGTTTCCCCATATCTGATTACACGCCTCTGAATCCCCAACTCTGATTCCCTGCCTCTAATTTCCCAGCTCTGATTCCCCGCCTCTGATTCCCCGTGTCTGATTTCCTGCCTCTGATTCCCCGCCTCTGATTACCCATGTCTGATTCACCGCCTCTGATTCCCCACCTCTGATTCCCCATCTCTGATTCCGCACATCCGAATCACTGCCTCTGATTCCCCAGCTCTGATTCCCCGCCTCTGATTCCCCGCGTCTTATTCCCTGCTTCTGATTCTGATTCCCTGCCTCTGATTCCCCATCTCTGATTCTGCACATCTGATTCCCTGCCTCTGATTCCCCACCTCTGATTCCCCATATCTGATTCCCCGCCTCTGAATCCCCATCTCTGATTCCCGGACTCTGATTCCCCACCTCTGATTCCCGGCCTCTTATTACCAGCATCTGATTCCAGGCCTCTGATACCCGGCCTCTGATTCCCCGCTTCTGATTCTGATTCCCTGCCTCTGATTCTCCATCTCTGATTCCGCACATCTGATTCCCTGCCTCTGATTCCCCACCTCTGATTCCCCATATCTGATTCCCTGCCTCTGTTTCCCCGCCTCTGATTCCCCGCCTCTGTTTCCCCATATAGAATTCCCCACCTCTGATGCACCAACTCTGATTCCCCGCCTCTGATTCCCCAGCTCTGATTCCCCGCCTCTGATTCCCCGCATCCGATTCCCCATATCTGATTCACCACTTCTGATTCCCCACCTCTGATTCCCCATATCTAATTCCCCGCCTCTGTTTGCCCGCCTCTGATTCCCCGCCTCTGTTTCCCCATATCTGATTCCCCGCCACTGAATCCCAACTCTGATTCCCTGCCTCTGATTCCCCAGCTCTGATTCCCCGCCTTTGATCCCCCCCGTCTGATTCCCAGCCTCTGAATCCCCGTGTCTGATATCCTGCCTCTGATTCCCCAGCTCTGATTCCCCGCCTCTGATTCCCCAACTCTGATTCCCCGCCTCTGATTCCCCGCCTCTGTTTCCCCATATCTAAGTCCCCGCCTCTGATTCCCCAACTCTGATTCCCCACCTCTGATTCCCCAGCTCTGATTACCCACCTCTGATTCCCCATATCTAATTCCCAGCCTCTGTATCTCCGCCTCTTATTCCCCGCCACTGTTTCCCCATATCTGATTCTCCGCCTCTGAATCCCCAACTCTGATTCCCTGCATCTAATTCCCCAGCTCTGATTCCCCGCCTCTGATTCCCCGTGTCTGATTTCCTGCCTCTGATTCCCCGCCTCTGATTACCCATGTCTGATTCACCGCCTCTGATTCCCCACCTCTGATTCCCCATATCTGATTCCTCGCCTCTGTTTCCCCGCCTCTGATTTCCCGCCTCTGATTCCCCATATCTCATTCCCCGCCTCTGATTCCCCATCTCTGATTCCCGGACTCTGATTCCCCACCTCTGATTCCCGGCCTCTGATTCGCTGCTTCTGATTCTGATTCCCTGCCTCTGATTCCCCATCTCTGATTCCGCACATCTAATTCCCCGCCTCTGTTTCCCCACCTCTGATTCCCCGCCTCTGTTTCCCCATATCTAAGTCCCCGCCTCTGATTCCCCAACTTTGATTCCCCACCTCTGATTCCCCAGCTCTGATTCCCCGCCTCTGATTCCCCGCATCTGATTCCCTGCATCTGATTCCCAGCCTCTGATTCCCTGCCTCTGATTCCCAAACTCTGATTCCCCACCTCTGATTCCCCATATCTGATTCCCCGCCTCTGTTTCCCTGCCTCTGATTCCCCGCCTCTGTTTCCCCATATCTGATTCCCCGCCTCTATTTGCCCGCCTCTGATTCCCCGCCTCTGTTTCCCCATATACGATTACCCGCCTCTGAATCCCCAACTCTGATTCCCTGCCTCTAATTTCCCAGCTCTGATTCCCCGCCTCTGATTCCCCGTTTCTGATTTCCTGCCTCTGATTCCCCGCCTCTGATTACCCATGTCTGATTCACCGCCTCTGATTCCCCACCTCTGATTCCCCATCTCTGATTCCGCACATCCGATTCACTGCCTCTGATTCCCCAACTCTGATTCCCCGCCTCTGATTCCCAGCGTCTTATTCCCTGCTTCTGATTCTGATTCCCTGCCTCTGATTCCCCATCTCTGATTCTGCACATCTGATTCCCTGCCTCTGATTCCCCACCTCTGATTCGCCATATCTGATTCCCCGCCTCTGTTTCCCTGCCTCTGATTCCCCGCCTCTGTTTCCCCATATCTAAGTCCCCGCCTCTGATTCCCCAACTCTGATTCCCCACCTCTGATTCCCCAGCTCTGATTCCCCGCCTCTGATTCCCCGCATCTGATTCCCGGCATCTGATTCCCAGCCTCTGATTCCCTGCCTCTGATTCCCAACCTCTGATTCCCCACCTCTGATTCCCCATATCTGATTCCCCGCCTCTGTTTCCCCGCCTCTGATTCCCCGCCTCTGTTTCTCCATATCTGATTCCCCGCCTCTATTTCCCTTCCTCTGATTCCCAGCCTCTGATTCCCCATATCTGATTCCCCGCCTCTGATTCCCCAACTCTGATTCCCCGCCTCTGATTCCCCAGCTCTGAATCCCCGCATCTGATTCCCCGCGTCTGATTACCGGCCTCTGATTCCCCGCTCTGATTCCCCATCTCTGATTCACAACCTCTGATTCCCCACCTCTGATTCCCCATCTCTGATTCCGCACATCCGATTCCCTGCCTCTGATTCCCCGACTCTGATTCCCCACCTCTGATTCCCCAGCTCTGATTCCCCGCCTCTGATTCCCCAACTCTGATTCCCCGCCTCTGATTCCCCGCCTCTGTTTCCCCATATCTAAGTCCCCGCCTCTGATTCCCCAACTCTGATTCCCCACCTCTGATTCCCCAGCTCTGATTACCCACCTCTGATTCCCCATATCTAATTCCCAGCCTCTGTTTCCCCGCCTCTGATTCCCCGCCACTGTTTCCCCATATCTGATTCTCCGCCTCTGAATCCCCAACTCTGATTCCCTGCATCTAATTCCCCAGCTCTGATTCCCCGCCTCTGATTCCCCGTGTCTGATTTCCTGCCTCTGATTCCCCGCCTCTGATTACCCATGTCTGATTCACCGCCTCTGATTCCCCACCTCTGATTCCCCATATCTGATTCCTCGCCTCTGTTTCCCCGCCTCTGATTTCCCGCCTCTGATTCCCCATATCTCATTCCCCGCCTCTGATTCCCCATCTCTGATTCCCGGACTCTGATTCCCCACCTCTGATTCCCGGCCTCTGATTCGCTGCTTCTGATTCTGATTCCCTGCCTCTGATTCCCCATCTCTGATTCCGCACATCTAATTCCCCGCCTCTGTTTCCCCACCTCTGATTCCCCGCCTCTGTTTCCCCATATCTAAGTCCCCGCCTCTGATTCCCCAACTTTGATTCCCCACCTCTGATTCCCCAGCTCTGATTCCCCGCCTCTGATTCCCCGCATCTGATTCCCTGCATCTGATTCCCAGCCTCTGATTCCCTGCCTCTGATTCCCAAACTCTGATTCCCCACCTCTGATTCCCCATATCTGATTCCCCGCCTCTGTTTCCCTGCCTCTGATTCCCCGCCTCTGTTTCCCCATATCTGATTCCCCGCCTCTATTTGCCCGCCTCTGATTCCCCGCCTCTGTTTCCCCATATACGATTACCCGCCTCTGAATCCCAAACTCTGATTCCCTGCCTCTAATTTCCCAGCTCTGATTCCCCGCCTCTGATTCCCCGTTTCTGATTCACCGCCTCTGATTCCCCACCTCTGATTCCCCATCTCTGATTCCGCACATCCGATTCACTGCCTCTGATTCCCCAACTCTGATTCCCCGCCTCTGATTCCCAGCGTCTTATTCCCTGCTTCTGATTCTGATTCCCTGCCTTGATTCCCCATCTCTGATTCTGCACATCTGATTCCCTGCCTCTGATTCCCCACCTCTGATTCGCCATATCTGATTCCCCGCCTCTGTTTCCCTGCCTCTGATTCCCCGCCTCTGTTTCCCCATATCTAAGTCCCCGCCTCTGATTCCCCAACTCTGATTCCCCACCTCTGATTCCCCAGCTCTGATTCCCCGCCTCTGATTCCCCGCATCTGATTCCCGGCATCTGATTCCCAGCCTCTGATTCCCTGCCTCTGATTCCCAACCTCTGATTCCCCACCTCTGATTCCCCATATCTGATTCCCCGCCTCTGTTTCCCCGCCTCTGATTCCCCGCCTCTGTTTCTCCATATCTGATTCCCCGCCTCTATTTCCCTTCCTCTGATTCCCAGCCTCTGATTCCCCATATCTGATTCCCCGCCTCTGATTCCCCAACTCTGATTCCCCGCCTCTGATTCCCCAGCTCTGATTCCCCGCCTCTGATTCCCCGCATCTGATTCCCCGCCTCTGTTTCCCCATATCTAAGTCCCCGCCTCTGATTCCCCAACTCTGATTCCCCACCTCTGATTCCCCAGCTCTGATTCCCCGCCTCTGATTCCCCGCATCTGATTCCCTGCATCTGATTCCCAGCCTCTGATTCCCTGCCTCTGATTCCCAACCTCTGATTCCGCACCTCTGATTCCCCATATCTGATTCCCCGCCTCTGTTTCCCCGCCTCTGTTTCCCCGCCTCTGATTCCCCGCCTCTGTTTCCCCATATCTAAGTCCCCGCCTCTGATTCCCCAACTCTGATTCCCCACCTCTGATTCCCCAGCTCTGATTCCCCGCCTCTGATTCCCCGCATCTGATTCCCTGCATCTGATTCCCAGCCTCTGATTCCCTGCCTCTGATTCCCAACCTCTGATTCCCCACCTCTGATTCCCCATATCTGATTCCCCGCCTCTGTTTCCCCGCCTCTGATTCCCCGCCTCTGTTTCCCCATATCTGATTCCCCGCCTCTATTTCCCCGCCTCTGATTCCCAGCCTCTGATTCCCCATATCTGATTCCCCGCCTCTGATTCCCCAACTCTGATTCCCCGCCTCTGATTCCCCAGCTCTGAATCCCCGCATCTGATTCCCCAGCTCTGAATCCCCGCATCTGATTCCCCGCGTCTGATTACCGGCCTCTGATTACCCGCTCTGATTCCCCATCTCTGATTCACAACCTCTGATTCCCCACCTCTGATTCCCCATATCTGATTTGCCGCCTCTGTTTCCCCGCCTCTGATTCGCCAGCTATGATTCCCCGCCTCTGATTCCCCGCATCTGATTCCCTGCCTCTGATTCCCCGCCTCTGATTCCACATCTCTGATTCACCACCTCTGATTCCTTGCGTCTGATTCCCCGCCTCTGATTCCCCATCTCTGATTCCCCATCTCTGATTCCCCAATTCTGATTCACCGCCTCTGATTCCCCAGCTATGTTTCCTCGCCTCTGATTCCCGGCCTCTGATTCCCTGCTTCTGATTCTGATTCCCTGACTCTGATTCCCCATCTCTGATTCCGCACATCTAATTCCCTGCCTCTGATTCCCCACCTCTGATTCCCCATATCTGATTCCCCGCCTCTGTTTCCCCGCCTCTGATTCCCCGCCTCTGTTTCCCCATATCTAAGTCCCCGCCTCTGATTCCCCAACTTTGATTCCCCACCTCTGATTCCCCAGCTCTGATTGCCCGCCTCTGATTCCCCGCATCTGATTCCCTGCATCTGATTCCCAGGCTCTGATTCCCTGCCTCTGATTCCCAAACTCTGATTCCCCACCTCTGATTCCCCATATCTGATTCCCCGCCTCTGTTTCCCCGCCTCTGATTCCCCGCCTCTGTTTCCCCATATCTGATTCCCCGCCTCTATTTGCCTGCCTCTGATTCCCCGCCTCTGTTTCCCCATATCTGATTACACGCCTCTGAATCCCCAACTCTGATTCCCTGCCTCTAATTTCCCAGCTCTGATTCCCCGCCTCTGATTCCCCGTGTCTGATTTCCTGCCTCTGATTCCCCGCCTCTGATTACCCATGTCTGATTCACCGCCTCAGATTCCCCACCTCTGATTCCCCATCTCTGATTCCGCACATCCGAATCACTGCCTCTGATTCCCCAGCTCTGATTCCCCGCCTCTGATTCCCCGCGTCATATTCCCTGCTTCTGATTCTGATTCCCTGCCTCTGATTCCCCATCTCTGATTCTGCACATCAGATTCCCTGCCTCTGATTCCCCACCTCTGATTCCCCATATCTGATTCCCCGCCTCTGAATCCCCATCTCTGATTCCCGGACTCTGATTCCCCACCTCTGATTCCCGGCCTCTTATTACCAGCATCTGATTCCAGGCCTCTGATACCCGGCCTCTGATTCCCCGCTTCTGATTCTGATTCCCTGCCTCTGATTCTCCATCTCTGATTCCGCACATCTGATTCCCTGCCTCTGATTCCCCACCTCTGATTCCCCATATCTGATTTCCTGCCTCTGTTTCCCCGCCTCTGATTTCCCATGTCTGATTCACCGCCTCTGATTCCCCACCTCTGATTCCCCATATCTGATTCCTCGCCTCTGTTTCCCCGCCTCTGATTTCCCGCCTCTGATTCCCCATATCTCATTCCCCGCCTCTGATTCCCCATCTCTGATTCCCGGACTCTGATTCCCCACCTCTGATTCCCGGCCTCTGATTCGCTGCTTCTGATTCTGATTCCCTGCCTCTGATTCCCCATCTCTGATTCCGCACATCTAATTCCCCGCCTCTGTTTCCCCACCTCTGATTCCCCGCCTCTGTTTCCCCATATCTAAGTCCCCGCCTCTGATTCCCCAACTTTGATTCCCCACCTCTGATTCCCCAGCTCTGATTCCCCGCCTCTGATTCCCCGCATCTGATTCCCTGCATCTGATTCCCAGCCTCTGATTCCCTGCCTCTGATTCCCAAACTCTGATTCCCCACCTCTGATTCCCCATATCTGATTCCCCGCCTCTGTTTCCCCGCCTCTGATTCCCCGCCTCTGTTTCCCCATATCTCATTCCCCGCCTCTATTTGCCCGCCTCTGATTCCCCGCCTCTGTTTCCCCATATACGATTACCCGCCTCTGAATCCCCAACTCTGATTCCCTGCCTCTAATTTCCCAGCTCTGATTCCCCGCCTCTGATTCCCCGTTTCTGATTTCCTGCCTCTGATTCCCCGCCTCTGATTACCCATGTCTGATTCACCGCCTCTGATTCCCCACCTCTGATTCCCCATCTCTGATTCCGCACATCCGATTCACTGCCTCTGATTCCCCAACTCTGATTCCCCGCCTCTGATTCCCAGCGTCTTATTCCCTGCTTCTGATTCTGATTCCCTGCCTCTGATTCCCCATCTCTGATTCTGCACATCTGATTCCCTGCCTCTGATTCCCCACATCTGATTCGCCATATCTGATTCCCCGCCTCTGTTTCCCTGCCTCTGATTCCCCGCCTCTGTTTCCCCATATCTAAGTCCCCGCCTCTGATTCCCCAACTCTGATTCCCCGCATCTGATTCCCCGCGTCTGATTACCGGCCTCTGATTCCCCGCTCTGATTCCCCATCTCTGATTCACAACCTCTGATTCCCCACCTCTGATTCCCCATATCTGATTTGCCGCCTCTGTTTCCCCGCCTCTGATTCCCCACCTCTGATTCCCCGCCTCTGATTCACCAGCTATGATTCCCCGCCTCTGATTCCCCGCATCTGATTCCATGCCTCTGATTCCCCGCCTCTGATTCCACATCTCTGATTCACCACCTCTGATTCATTGCGTCTGATTCCCCGCCTCTGTTTCCCCGCCTCTGATTCCCCGCCTCTGTTTCCCCATATCTAAGTCCCCGCCTCTGATTCCCCAACTCTGATTCCCCACCTCTGATTCCCCAGCTCTGATTCCCCGCCTCTGATTCCCCGATATCTGATTCCCTGCATCTGATTCCCAGCCTCTGATTCCCTGCCTCTGATTCCCAACCTCTGATTCCGCACCTCTGATTCCCCATATCTGATTCCCCGCCTCTGTTTCCCCGCCTCTGTTTCCCCGCCTCTGATTCCCCGCCTCTGTTTCCCCATATCTAAGTCCCCGCCTCTGATTCCCCAACTCTGATTCCCCACCTCTGATTCCCCAGCTCTGATTCCTCGCCTCTGATTCCCCGCATCTGATTCCCTGCATCTGATTCCCAGCCTCTGATTCCCTGCCTCTGATTCCCAACCTCTGATTCCCCACCTCTGATTCCCCATATCTGATTCCCCGCCTCTGTTTCCCCGCCTCTGATTCCCCGCCTCTGTTTCCCCATATCTGATTCCCCGCCTCTATTTCCCCGCCTCTGATTCCCAGCCTCTGATTCCCCATATCTGATTCCCCGCCTCTGATTCCCCAACTCTGATTCCCCGCCTCTGATTCCCCAGCTCTGAATCCCCGCATCTGATTCCCCAGCTCTGAATCCCCGCATCTGATTCCCCGCGTCTGATTACCGGCCTCTGATTACCCGCTCTGATTCCCCATCTCTGATTCACAACCTCAAATTCCCCACCTCTGATTCCCCATATCTGATTTGCCGCCTCTGTTTCCCCGCCTCTGATTCGCCAGCTATGATTCCCCGCCTCTGATTCCCCGCATCTGATTCCCTGCCTCTGATTCCCCGCCTCTGATTCCACATCTCTGATTCACCACCTCTGATTCATTGCGTCTGTTTCCCCGCCTCTGATTCCCCATCTCTGATTCCCCATCTCTGATTCCCCAATTCTGATTCACCGCCTCTGATTCCCCAGCTATGTTTCCTCGCCTCTGATTCCCGGCCTCTGATTCCCTGCTTCTGATTCTGATTCCCTGACTCTGATTCCCCATCTCTGATTCCGCACATCTAATTCCCTGCCTCTGATTCCCCACCTCTGATTCCCCATATCTGATTCCCCGCCTCTGTTTCCCCGCCTCTGATTCCCCGCCTCTGTTTCCCCATATCTAAGTCCCCGCCTCTGATTCCCCAACTTTGATTCCCCACCTCTGATTCCCCAGCTCTGATTGCCCGCCTCTGATTCCCCGCATCTGATTCCCTGCATCTGATTCCCAGGCTCTGATTCCCTGCCTCTGATTCCCAAACTCTGATTCCCCACCTCTGATTCCCCATATCTGATTCCCCGCCTCTGTTTCCCCGCCTCTGATTCCCCGCCTCTGTTTCCCCATATCTGATTCCCCGCCTCTATTTGCCTGCCTCTGATTCCCCGCCTCTGTTTCCCCATATCTGATTACACGCCTCTGAATCCCCAACTCTGATTCCCTGCCTCTAATTTCCCAGCTCTGATTCCCCGCCTCTGATTCCCCGTGTCTGATTTCCTGCCTCTGATTCCCGCCTCTGATTACCCATGTCTGATTCACCGCCTCTGATTCCCCACCTCTGATTCCCCATCTCTGATTCCGCACATCCGAATCACTGCCTCTGATTCCCCAGCTCTGATTCCCCGCCTCTGATTCCCCGCGTCTTATTCCCTGCTTCTGATTCTGATTCCCTGCCTCTGATTCCCCATCTCTGATTCTGCACATCTGATTCCCTGCCTCTGATTCCCCACCTCTGATTCCCCATATCTGATTCCCCGCCTCTGAATCCCCATCTCTGATTCCCGGACTCTGATTCCCCACCTCTGATTCCCGGCCTCTTATTACCAGCATCTGATTCCAGGTCTCTGATACCCGGCCTCTGATTCCCCGCTTCTGATTCTGATTCCCTGCCTCTGATTCTCCATCTCTGATTCCGCACATCTGATTCCCTGCCTCTGATTCCCCACCTCTGATTCCCCATATCTGATTCCCTGCCTCTGTTTCCCCGCCTCTGATTCCCCGCCTCTGTTTCCCCATATAGAATTCCCCACCTCTGATGCACCAACTCTGATTCCCCGCCTCTGATTCCCCAGCTCTGATTCCCCGCCTCTGATTCCCCGCATCCGATTCCCCATATCTGATTCCCCGCCTCTGTTTCCCCGCATCTGATTCCCCGCCTCTGTTTCCCCATATCTGATTCCCCGCCTCTGATTCCCAACTATGATTCCCCGCCTCTGATTCCCCAGCTCTGATTCCCTGCCTCTGATTCCCCGCGTTCTATTCCCTGCCTCTGATTCCCCGCCTGTGATTCCCCATCTCTGATTCACCACCTCTGATTCCCCACCTCTGATTCCCCATATCTAATTCCCCGCCTCTGTTTGCCCGCCTCTGATTCCCCGCCTCTGTTTCCCCATATCTGATTCCCCGCCACTGAATCCCCAACTCTGATTCCCTGCCTCTGATTCCCCAGCTCTGATTCCCCGCCTTTGATTCCCCCCGTCTGATTCCCAGCCTCTGAATCCCCGTGTCTGATATCCTGCCTCTGATTCCCCGCCTCTGATTCCCCATCTCAGATTCACCGCCTCTGATTCCCCACCTCTGATTCCCCATCTCTGATTCCGCACATCCGATTCCCTGCCTCTGATTCCCCGACTCTGATTCACCACCTCTGATTCCCCAGCTCTGATTCCCCGCCTCTGATTCCCCAACTCTGATTCCCCGCCTCTGATTCCCCGCCTCTGTTTCCCCATATCTAAGTCCCCGCCTCTGATTCCCCAACTCTGATTCCCCACCTCTGATTCCCCAGGTCTGATTACCCACCTCTGATTCCCCATCTCTGATTCCGCACATCTGATTCCCTGCCTCTGATTCCCCACCTCTGTTTCCCCATATCTAAGTCCCCGCCTCTGATTCCCCAACTTTGATTCCCCACCTCTGATTCCCCAGCTCTGATTCCCCGCCTCTGATTCCCCGCATCTGATTCCCTGCATCTGATTCCCAGCCTCTGATTCCCTGCCTCTGATTCCCAACCTCTGATTCCCCACCTCTGATTCCCCATATCTGATTCCCCGCCTCTCTTTCCCCGCCTCTGATTCACTGCCTCTGTTTCCCCATATCTGATTCCCCGCCTCTATTTGCCCGCCTCTGATTCCCCGCCTCTGTTTCCCCATATCTGATTCCCCGCCTCTGAATCCCCAACTCTGATTCCCTGCCTCTAATTTCCCAGCTCTGATTCCCCGCCTCTGATTCCCCGCCTCTGATTCCACATCTCTGATTCACCACCTCTGATTCATTGCGTCTGATTCCCTGCCTCTGATTCCCCATCTCTGATTCCCCATCTCTGATTCCCCAATTCTGATTCACCGCATCTGATTCCCCAGCTATGTTTCCTCGCCTCTGATTCCCGGCCTCTGATTCCCTGCTTCTGATTCTGATTCCCTGACTCTGATTCCCCATCTCTGATTCCGCACATCTAATTCCCTGCCTCTGATTCCCCACCTCTGATTCCCCATATCTGATTCCCCACCTCTGTTTCCCCGCCTCTGATTCCCCGCCTCTGTTTCCCCATATCTAAGTCCCCGCCTCTGATTCCCCAACTTTGATTCCCCACCTCTGATTCCCCAGCTCTGATTGCCCGCCTCTGATTCCCCGCATCTGATTCCCTGCATCTGATTCCCAGGCTCTGATTCCCTGCCTCTGATTCCCAAACTCTGATTCCCCACCTCTGATTCCCCATATCTGATTCCCCGCCTCTGTTTCCCCGCCTCTGATTCCCCGCCTCTGTTTCCCCATATCTGATTCCCCGCCTCTATTTGCCTGCCTCTGATTCCCCGCCTCTGTTTCCCCATATCTGATTACACGCCTCTGAATCCCCAACTCTGATTCCCTGCCTCTAATTTCCCAGCTCTGATTCCCCGCCTCTGATTCCCCGTGTCTGATTTCCTGCCTCTGATTCCCCGCCTCTGATTACCCATGTCTGATTCACCGCCTCTGATTCCCCACCTCTGATTCCCCATCTCTGATTCCGCACATCCGAATCACTGCCTCTGATTCCCCAGCTCTGATTCCCCGCCTCTGATTCCCCGCGTCTTATTCCCTGCTTCTGATTCTGATTCCCTGCCTCTGATTCCCCATCTCTGATTCTGCACATCTGATTCCCTGCCTCTGATTCCCCACCTCTGATTCCCCATATCTGATTCCCCGCCTCTGAATCCCCATCTCTGATTCCCGGACTCTGATTCCCCACCTCTGATTCCCGGCCTCTTATTACCAGCATCTGATTCCAGGCCTCTGATACCCGGCCTCTGATTCCCCGCTTCTGATTCTGATTCTCTGCCTCTGATTCTCCATCTCTGATTCCGCACATCTGATTCCCTGCCTCTGATTCCCCACCTCTGATTCCCCATATCTGATTCCCTGCCTCTGTTTCCCCGCCTCTGATTCCCCGCCTCTGTTTCCCCATATAGAATTCCCCACCTCTGATGCACCAACTCTGATTCCCCGCCTCTGATTCCCCAGCTCTGATTCCCCGCCTCTGATTCCCCGCATCCGATTCCCCATATCTGATTCCCCGCCTCTGTTTCCCCGCCTCTGATTCCCCGCCTCTGTTTCCCCATATCTGATTCCCCGCCTCTGATTCCCAACTATGATTCCCCGCCTCTGATTCCCCAGCTCTGATTCCCTGCCTCTGATTCCCCGCGTTCTATTCCCTGCCTCTGATTCCCCGCCTGTGATTCCCCATCTCTGATTCACCACCTCTGATTCCCCACCTCTGATTCCCCATATCTAATTCCCCGCCTCTGTTTGCCCGCCTCTGATTTCCCGCCTCTGTTTCCCCATATCTGATTCCCCGCCACTGAATCCCCAACTCTGATTCCCTGCCTCTGATTCCCCAGCTCTGATTCCCCGCCTTTGATTCCCCCCGTCTGATTCCCAGCCTCTGAATCCCCGTGTCTGATATCCTGCCTCTGATTCCCCGCCTCTGATTCCCCATCTCAGATTCACCGCCTCTGATTCCCCACCTCTGATTCCCCATCTCTGATTCCGCACATCCGATTCCCTGCCTCTGATTCCCCGACTCTGATTCACCACCTCTGATTCCCCAGCTCTGATTCCCCGCCTCTGATTCCCCAACTCTGATTCCCCGCCTCTGATTCCCCGCCTCTGTTTCCCCATATCTAAGTCCCCGCCTCTGATTCCCCAACTCTGATTCCCCACCTCTGATTCCCCAGCTCTGATTACCCACCTCTGATTCCCCATCTCTGATTCCGCACATCTGATTCCCTGCCTCTGATTCCCCACCTCTGTTTCCCCATATCTAAGTCCCCGCCTCTGATTCCCCAACTTTGATTCCCCACCTCTGATTCCCCAGCTCTGATTCCCCGCCTCTGATTCCCAACCTCTGATTCCCCACCTCTGATTCCCCATATCTGATTCCCCGCCTCTCTTTCCCCGCCTCTGATTCACCGCCTCTGTTTCCCCATATCTGATTCCCCGCCTCTATTTGCCCGCCTCTGATTCCCCGCCTCTGTTTCCCCATATCTGATTCCCCGCCTCTGAATCCCCAACTCTGATTCACTGCCTCTAATTTCCCAGCTCTGATTCCCCGCCTCTGATTCCACATCTCTGATTCACCACCTCTGATTCATTGCGTCTGATTCCCTGCCTCTGATTCCCCATCTCTGATTCCCCATCTCTGATTCCCCAATTCTGATTCACCGCATCTGATTCCCCAGCTATGTTTCCTCGCCTCTGATTCCCGGCCTCTGATTCCCTGCTTCTGATTCTGATTCCCTGACTCTGATTCCCCATCTCTGATTCCGCACATCTAATTCCCTGCCTCTGATTCCCCACCTCTGATTCCCCATATCTGATTCCCCACCTCTGTTTCCCCGCCTCTGATTCCCCGCCTCTGTTTCCCCATATCTAAGTCCCCGCCTCTGATTCCCCAACTTTGATTCCCCACCTCTGATTCCCCAGCTCTGATTGCCCGCCTCTGATTCCCCGCATCTGATTCCCTGCATCTGATTCCCAGGCTCTGATTCCCTGCCTCTGATTCCCAAACTCTGATTCCCCACCTCTGATTCCCCATATCTGATTCCCCGCCTCTGTTTCCCCGCCTCTGATTCCCCGCCTCTGTTTCCCCTTATCTGATTCCCCGCCTCTATTTGCCTGCCTCTGATTCCCCGCCTCTGTTTCCCCATATCTGATTACACGCCTCTGAATCCCCAACTCTGATTCCCTGCCTCTAATTTCCCAGCTCTGATTCCCCGCCTCTGATTCCCCGTGTCTGATTTCCTGCCTCTGATTCCCCGCCTCTGATTACCCATGTCTGATTCACCGCCTCTGATTCCCCACCTCTGATTCCCCATCTCTGATTCCGCACATCCGAATCACTGCCTCTGATTCCCCAGCTCTGATTCCCCGCCTCTGATTCCCCGCGTCTTATTCCCTGCTTCTGATTCTGATTCCCTGCCTCTGATTCCCCATCTCTGATTCTGCACATCTGATTCCCTGCCTCTGATTCCCCACCTCTGATTCCCCATATCTGATTCCCCGCCTCTGAATCCCCATCTCTGATTCCCGGACTCTGATTCCCCACCTCTGATTCCCGGCCTCTTATTACCAGCATCTGATTCCAGGCCTCTGATACCCGGCCTCTGATTCCCCGCTTCTGATTCTGATTCCCTGCCTCTGATTCTCCATCTCTGATTCCGCACATCTGATTCCCTGCCTCTGATTCCCCACCTCTGATTCCCCATATCTGATTCCCTGCCTCTGTTTCCCCGCCTCTGATTCCCCGCCTCTGTTTCCCCATATAGAATTCCCCACCTCTGATGCACCAACTCTGATTCCCCGCCTCTGATTCCCCAGCTCTGATTCCCCGCCTCTGATTCCCCGCATCCGATTCCCCATATCTGATTCCCCGCCTCTGTTTCCCCGCCTCTGATTCCCCGCCTCTGTTTCCCCATATCTGATTCCCCGCCTCTGATTCCCAACTATGATTCCCCGCCTCTGATTCCCCAGCTCTGATTCCCTGCCTCTGATTCCCCGCGTTCTATTCCCTGCCTCTGATTCCCCGCCTGTGATTCCCCATCTCTGATTCACCACCTCTGATTCCCCACCTCTGATTCCCCATATCTAATTCCCCGCCTCTGTTTGCCCGCCTCTGATTTCCCGCCTCTGTTTCCCCATATCTGATTCCCCGCCACTGAATCCCCAACTCTGATTCCCTGCCTCTGATTCCCCAGCTCTGATTCCCCGCCTTTGATTCCCCCCGTCTGATTCCCAGCCTCTGAATCCCCGTGTCTGATATCCTGCCTCTGATTCCCCGCCTCTGATTCCCCATCTCAGATTCACCGCCTCTGATTCCCCACCTCTGATTCCCCATCTCTGATTCCGCACATCCGATTCCCTGCCTCTGATTCCCCGACTCTGATTCACCACCTCTGATTCCCCAGCTCTGATTCCCCGCCTCTGATTCCCCAACTCTGATTCCCCGCCTCTGATTCCCCGCCTCTGTTTCCCCATATCTAAGTCCCCGCCTCTGATTCCCCAACTCTGATTCCCCACCTCTGATTCCCCAGCTCTGATTACCCACCTCTGATTCCCCATCTCTGATTCCGCACATCTGATTCCCTGCCTCTGATTCCCCACCTCTGTTTCCCCATATCTAAGTCCCCGCCTCTGATTCCCCAACTTTGATTCCCCACCTCTGATTCCCCAGCTCTGATTCCCCGCCTCTGATTCCCAACCTCTGATTCCCCACCTCTGATTCCCCATATCTGATTCCCCGCCTCTCTTTCCCCGCCTCTGATTCACCGCCTCTGTTTCCCCATATCTGATTCCCCGCCTCTATTTGCCCGCCTCTGATTCCCCGCCTCTGTTTCCCCATATCTGATTCCCCGCCTCTGAATCCCCAACTCTGATTCACTGCCTCTAATTTCCCAGCTCTGATTCCCCGCCTCTGATTCCCCGTGTCTGATTTCCTGCCTCTGATTCCCCGCCTCTGATTACCCATGTCTGATTCACCGCCTCTGATTCCCCACCTCTGATTCCCCATCTCTGATTCCGCACATCCGATTCCCTGCCTCTGATTCCCTGCCTCTGATTCACTGCCTCTGCTTCCCCAGTTCTGATTTCCCGCCTCTGATTCCCCGCGTCTTATCCCCTGCTTCTGATTCTGATTCCCTGCCTCTGATTCCCCATCTCTGATTCCGCACATCTGATTCCCTGCCTCTGATTCCCCACCTCTGATTCCCCATATCTGATTCCCCGCCTCTGTTTCCCCGCCTCTGATTCCCCGCCTCTGATTCCCCAACTCTGATTCCCCACCTCTGATTCCCCAGCTCTGATTCCCCGCCTCTGATCCCCGCATCTGATTCCCTGCATCTGATTCCCAGCCTCTGATTCCCTGCCTCTGATTCCCAAACTCTGATTCCCCACCTCTGATTCCCCATATCTGATTCCCCGCCTCTGTTTCCCCGTCTCTGATTCCCCGCCTCTGTTTCCCCATATCTGATTCCCCGCCTCTATTTGCCCACCTCTGATTCCCCACCTCTGTTTCCCCATATCTGATTCCCCGCCACTGAATCCCCAACTCTGATTCCCTGCATCTAATTCCCCAGCTCTGATTCCCCGCCTCTGATTCCCCGTGTCTGATTTCCTGCCTCTGATTCCCCGCCTCTGATTACCCATGTCTGATTCACCGCCTCTGATTCCCCACCTCTGATTCCCCATCTCTGATTCCGCACATCCGATTCCCTGCCTCTGAATCCCCGCCTCTGATTCACCGCCTCTGATTCCCGGCCTCTGATTTACCGCCTCCTATTCCCTGCCACTGATACCCCGCCCCTGATTCCCCACCTCTGATTCCCCATATCTGATTCCCCGCCTCTGTTTCCCCACCTCTGATTCCCCGCCTCTGATTCCCCATATCTCATTCCCCGCCTCTGAATCCCCATCTCTGATTCCCGGACTCTGATTCCCCACCTCTGATTCCCGGCCTCTTATTCCCGGCATCTGATTCCGGCCTCTGATTCCCGGCCTCTGATTCCCTGCTTCTGATTCTGATTCCCTGCCTTTGATTCCCCATCTCTGATTCCGCACATCTGATTCCCTGCCTCTGATTCCCCACCTCTGAATCCCCATATCTGATTCCCCACTTCTGTTTCCCCGCCTCTGATTCCACACCTCTGTTTCCCAATATCTAAGTCCCCGCCTCTAATTCCCCAACTCTGATTCCCCACCTCTGATTCCCCAGCTCTGATTCCCCGCCTCTGATTCCCCGCATCTGATTCCCTGCATCTGATTCCAAGCCTCTGATTCCCTGCCTCTGATTCCCAAACTCTGATTCCCCACCTCTGATTCCCCATATCTGATTCCCCGCCTCTGTTTCCCCGCCTCTGATTCCCCGCCTCTGTTTCCCCATATCTAATTCCCCACCTCTGATGCACCAACTCTGATTCCCCGCCTCTGATTCCCCAGCTCTGATTCCCCGCCTCTGATTCCCCGCATCCGATTCCCCATATCTGATTCCCCGCCTCTGTTTCCCTGCCTCTGATTCCCCGCCTCTGTTTCCCCATATCTGATTCCCCGCCTCTGATTCCCAACTATGATTCCCCGCCTCTGATTCCCCAGCTCTGATTCCCTGCCTCTGATTCCCCGCGTTCTATTCCCTGCCTCTGATTCTCCGCCTGTGATTCCCCATCTCTGATTCACCACCTCTGATTCCCCACATCTGATTCCCCATATCTAATTCCCCGCCTCTGTTTGCCCGCCTCTGATTCCCCGCCTCTGTTTCCCCATATCTGATTCCCCGCCACTGAATCCCCAACTCTGATTCCCTGCCTCTGATTCCCCAGCTCTGATTCCCCGCCTTTGATTCCCCCCGTCTGATTCCCAGCCTCTGAATCCCCGTGTCTGATATCCTGCCTCTGATTCCCCGCCTCTGATTCCCCATCTCAGATTCACCGCCTCTGATTCCCCACCTCTGATTCCCCATCTCTGATTCCGCACATCCGATTCCCTGCCTCTGATTCCCCGACTCTGATTCCCCACCTCTGATTCCCCAGCTCTGATTCACCGCCTCTGATTCCCCAACTCTGATTCCCCGCCTCTGATTCCCCGTCTCTGTTTCCCCATATCTAATTCCCCGCCTCTGATTCCCCAACTCTGATTCCCCACCTCTGATTCCCCAGCTCTGATTACCCACCTCTGATTCCCCATATCTAATTCCCTGCCTATGTTTCCCCGCCTCTGATTCCCCGCCACTATTTCCCCATATCTGATTCTCCGCCTCTGAATCCCCAACTCTGATTCCATGCATCTAATTCCCCAGCTCTGATTCCCCGCCTCTGATTCCCCGTGTCTGATTTCCTGCCTCTGATTCCCCGCCTCTGATTACCCATGTCTGATTCACTGCCTCTGATTCCCCACCTCTGATTCCCCATCTCTGATTCCGCACATCCGACTCCCAGCCTCTGATTCCCCATCTCTGATTCCCCGCCTCTGATTCCCCAACTCTGATTCCCCACCTCTGATTCCCCAGCTCTGATTCCCCGCCTCTGATTCCCCGTGTTTGATTCCCTGCCTCTGATTCCCCGCCTCTGATTCCCCATCTCTGATTCACCTCCTTTGATTCGCCTCCTCTGCTTCCCCATATCTGATTCCTCGACTCTGTTTCCCCGCCTCTGATTCCCCGCCTCTGATTCCCCATCTCTGATTCCCGGACTCTGATTCCCCACCTCTGATTCCCGGCCTCTGATTCGCTGCTTCTGATTCTGATTCCCTGCCTCTGATTCCCCATCTCTGATTCCGCACATATAATTCCCTGCCTCTGATTCCCCACCTCTGATTCCCCATATCTGATTCCCCGCCTCTGTTTCCCCGCCTCTGATTCCCCGCCTCTGTTTCCCCATATCTAAGTCCCCGCCTCTGATTCCCAAACTTTGATTCCCCACCTCTGATTCCCCAGCTCTGATTCCCCGCCTCTGATTCCCCGCATCTGATTCCCTGCATCTGATTCCCAGCCTCTGATTCCCTGCCTCTGATTCCCAAACTCTGATTCCCTACCTCTGATTCCCCATATCTGATTCCCCGCCTCTGTTTCCCCGCCTCTGATTCCCCGCCTCTGTTTCCCCATATCTGATTCCCCGCCTCTATTTGCCCACCTCTGATTCCCCGCCTCTGTTTCCCCATATCTGATTACCCGCCTCTGAATCCCCAACTCTGATTCCCTGCCTCTAATTTCCCAGCTCTGATTCCGCGCCTCTGATTCCCCGTGTCTGATTTCCTGCCTCTGATTCCCCACCTCTGATTACCCATGTCTGATTCACCGCCTCTGATTCCCCACCTCTGATTCCCCATCTCTGATTCCGCACATCCGATTCACTGCCTCTGATTCCCCAGCTCTGATTCCCCGCCTCTGATTCCCCGCGTCTTATTCCCTGCTTCTGATTCTGATTCCATGCCTCTGATTCCCCATCTCTGATTCCCCAACTCTAATTCCCCGCCTCTGATTCCCCGCCCCTGTTTCCCCATATCTGATTCCCCGCCTCTGATTCCCCAACTCTGATTCCCCGCCACTGATTCCCCAGCTCTGATTCCCCGCCTCTGATTCCCCGTGTTTGATTCACTGCCTCTGATTCCCCACCTCTGATTCCGCATCTCTGATTCACCGCATTTGATTCGCCACCTCTGATTCCCCATATCTGATTCCTCGCCTCTGTTTCCCCGCCTCTGATTCCCCGCCTCTGATTCTCCATATCTCATTCCGCGCCTCTGAATCCCCATCTCTGATTCCCGGACTCTGATTCCCCACCTCTGATAACCGGCCTCTTATTCCCAGCATCTGATTCCAGGCCTCTGATTCCCGGCCTCTGATTCCCCGCTTCTGATTCTGATTCCCTGCCTCTGATTCCCCATCTCTGATTCCGCACATCTGATTCCCTGCCTCTGATTCCCCTCCTCTGATTCCCCATATCTGATTCCCCACCTCTGTTTCCCCGCCTCTGATTCCCCGCCTCTGTTTCCCCATATCTAATTCCCCACCTCTGATGCACCAACTCTGATTCCCCGCCTCTGATTCCCCAGCTCTGATTCCCCGACTCTGATTCCCCGCATCCGATTCCCCATATCTGATTCCCGCCTCTGTTTCCCCATATCTGATTCCCCGCCTCTGATTCCCAACTATGATTCCCCGCCTCTGATTCCCCAGCTCTGATTCCCTGCCTCTGATTCCCCTCGTTCTATTCCCTGCCTCTGATTCCCCGCCTGTGATTCCCCATCTCTGATTCACCACCTCTGATTATCCACCTCTGATTCCCCATATCTAATTCCCCGCCTCTGTTTGCCCGCCTTTGATTCCCTGCCTCTGTTTCCCCATATCTGATTCCCCGCCTCTGAATCCCCAATTCTGATTCCCTGCCTCTGATTCCCCAGCTCTGATTCCCCGCCTTTGATTCCCCCCGTCTGATTCCCAGCCTCTGAATCCCCGTGTCTGATATCCTGCCTCTGATTCCCCGCCTCTGATTCCTCATCTCAGATTCACCGCCTCTGATTCCCCACCTCTGATTCCCCATCTCTGATTCCGCACATCCGCTTCCCTGCCTCTGATTCCCCAACTCTGATTCCCCACCTCTGATTCCCCAGCTCTGATTCCCCGCCTCTGATTCCCCAACTCTGATTCCCCGCCTCTGATAACCCAGCTCTGATTCCCCGCCTCTGATTCCCCGTGTTTGATTCCCTGCCTCTGATTCCCCGCCTCTGATTCTCCATCTCTGATTCACCGCCTTTGATTCGCCACCTGTGATTCCCCATATCTGATTCCTCACCTCTGTTTCCCCATATCTGATTCCCCGCCTCTGAATCCCCAACTCTGATTCCCTGCCTCTGATTCCCCAGCTCTGATTCCCCGCCTTTGATTCCCCCCGTCTGATTCCCAGCCTCTGAATCCCCGTGTCTGATATCCTGCCTCTGATTCCACGCCTCTGATTCATCATCTCAGATTCACCGCCTCTGATTCCCCACCTCTGATTCCCCAACTCTGATTCCGCACATCCGCTTCCCTGCCTCTGATTCCCCGACTCTGATTCCCCACCTCTGATTCCCCAGCTCTGATTCCCCGCCTCTGATTCCCCAACTCTGATTCCCCGCCTCTGATAACCCAGCTCTGATTCCCCGCCTCTGATTCCCCGTGTTTGATTCCCTTCCTCTGATTCCCCGCCTCTGATTCCCCATCTCTGATTCACCGCCTTTGATTCGCCACCTCTGATTCCCCATATCTGATTCCTCACCTCTGTTTCCCCGCCTCTGATTGCCCGCCTCTGATTCCCCAACTCTGATTCCCCGCCACTGATTCCCCAGCTCTGATTCCCCGCCTCTGATTCCCCGTGTTTGATTCACTGCCTCTGATTCCCCGCCTCTGATTCTGCATCTCTGATTCACCGCATTTGATTCGCCACCTCTGATTCCCCATATCTGATTCCTCGCCTCTGTTTCCCCGCCTCTGATTCCCCGCCTCTGATTCTCCATATCTCATTCCGCGCCTCTGAATCCCCATCTCTGATTCCCGGACTCTGATTCCCCACCTCTGATTCCCGGCCTCTTATTCCCAGCATCTGATTCCAGACCTCTGATTCCCGGCCTCTGATTCCCCGCTTCTGATTCTGATTCCCTGCCTCTGATTCCCCTCCTCTGATTCCCCATATCTGATTCCCCACCTCTGTTTCCCCGCCTCTGATTCCCCGCCTCTGTTTCCCCATATCTAATTCCCCACCTCTGATGCACCAACTCTGATTCCCCGCCTCTGATTCCCCAGCTCTGATTCCCCGACTCTGATTCCCCGCATCCGATTTCCCATATCTGTTTCCCCGCCTCTGTTTCCCCATATCTGATTCCCCGCCTCTGATTCCCAACTATGATTCCCCGCCTCTGATTCCCCAGCTCTGATTCCCTGCCTCTGATTCCCCTCGTTCTATTCCCTGCCTCTGATTCCCCGCCTGTGATTCCCCATCTCTGATTCACCACCTCTGATTATCCACCGCTGATTCCCCATATCTCATTCCCCGCCTCTGTTTGCCCGCCTTTGATTCCCTGCCTCTGTTTCCCCATATCTGATTCCCCGCCTCTGAATCCCCAACTCTGATTCCCTGCCTCTGATTCCCCATCTCTGATTCCCCGCCTTTGATTCCCCCCGTCTGATTCCCAGCCTCTGAATCCCCGTGTCTGATATCCTGCCTCTGATTCCCCGCCTCTGATTCCTCATCTCAGATTCACCGCCTCTGATTCCCCACCTCTGATTCCCCATCTCTGATTCCGCACATCCGCTTCCCTGCCTCTGATTCCCCGACTCTGATTCCCCACCTCTGATTCCCCAGCTCTGATTCCCCGCCTCTGATTCCCCAACTATGATTCCCCGCCTCTGATAACCCAGCTCTGATTCCCCGCATCTGATTCCCCGTGTTTGATTCCCTGCCTCTGATTACCCGCCTCTGATTCCCCATCTCTGATTCACCGCCTTTGATTCGCCACCTCTGATTCCCCATATCTGATTCCTCACCTCTGTTTCCCCGCCTCTGATTCCCCGCCTCTGATTCCCCATATCTCATTCCCCGCCTCTGATTCCCCATCTCTGATTCCCGGACTCTGATTCCCCACCTCTGATTCCCGGCCTATTATTCCCGGCATCAGATTCCGGCCTCTGATTCCCGGCCTCTGATTCCCTGCTTCTGATTCTGATTCCCTGCCTCTGATTCCCCATTTCTGATTCCGCACATCTAATTCCCTGCCTCTGATTCCCCACCTCTGATTCCCCATATCTGATTCCCGGCCTCTGTTTCCCCGCCTCTGATTGCCTGCCTCTGTTTCCCCATATCTAAGTCCCCGCCTCTGATTCCCCAACTCTGATTCCCCACCTCTGACTCCCCAGCTCTGATTACCCACCTCTGATTCCCCATATCTGATTCCCCGCCTCTGTTTCCCCGCCTCTGATTCCCCGCCACTGTTTCCCCATATCTGATTCCCCGCCTCTGAATCCCCAACTCTGATTCCCTGCATCTAATTCCCCAGCTCTGATTCCCCGCCTCTGATTCCCCGTGTCTGATTTCCTGCCTCTGATTCCCTGCCTCTGATTACCCATGTCTGATTCACCGCCTCTGATTCCCCACCTCTGATTCCCCATCTCTGATTCCGCACATCCGATTCCCAGCCTCTGATTCCCCATCCCTGATTCCCCGCCTCTGATTCCCCAACTCTGATTCCCCACCTCCGATTCCCCAGCTCTGATTCCCCGCCTCTGATTCCCCGTGTTTGATTCCCTGCCTCTGATTCTCCGCCTCTGATTCCCCATCTCTGATTCACCGCCTTTGATTCGCCACCTCTGATTCCCCATATCTGATTCCTCGCCTCTGTTTACCCGTCTCTGATTCCCCGCCTCTGATTCCCCATATCTCATTCCCCGCCTCTGATTCCCCATCTCTGATTCCCGGACTCTGATTCCCCACCTCTAATTCCCGGCCTCTGATTCCCTGCTTCTGATTCTGATTCCCTGCCTCTGATTCCCCATCTCTGATTCCGCACATCTAATTCCCTGCCTCTGATTCCCCACCTCTGATTCCCCATATCTGATTCCCCGCCTCTGTTTCCCCGCCTCTGATTCCCCGCCTCTGTTTCCCCATATCTAAGTCCCCGCCTCTGATTCCCCAACTTTGATTCCCCACCTCTGATTCCCCAGCTCTGATTCCCCGCCTCTGATTCGCCGCATCTGATTCCCTGCATCTGATTCCCAGCCTCTGATTCCCTGCCTCTGATTCCCAACCTCTGATTCCCCACCTCTGATTCCCCGCCTCTGATTCCCCGCCTCTGTTTCCCCATATCTGATTCCCCGCCTCTATTTGCCCGCCTCTGATTCCCCGCCTCTGTTTCCCCATATCTGATTACCCGCCTCTGAATCCCCAACTCTGATTCCCTGCCTCTAATTTCCCAGCTCTGATTCCCCGCCTCTGATTCCCCGTGTCTGATTTCCTGCCTCTGATTCCCCGCCTCTGATTACCCATGTCTGATTCACCGCCTCTGATTCCCCACCTCTGATTCCCCATCTCTGATTCCGCACATCCGATTCACTGCCTCTGATTCCCCAGCTCTGATTCCCTGCCTCTGATTCCCTGCATCCGATTCCCCATATCTGATTCCCCGCCTCTGTTTCCCCGCCTCTGATTCCCCGCCTCTGTTTCCCCATATCTGATTCCTCGCCTCTGATTCCCAACTATGATTCCCCGCCTCTGATTCCCCAGCTCTGATTCCCTGCCTCTGATTCCCCGCGTTCTATTCCCTGCCTCTGATTCCCCGCCTGTGATTCCCCATCTCTGATTCACCACCTCTGATTCCCCACCTCTGATTCCCCATATCTAATTCCCCGCCTCTGTATGCCCGCCTCTGATTCCCCGCCTCTGTTTCCCCATATCTGATTCCCCGCCACTGAATCCCCAACTCTGATTCCCTGCCTCTGATTCCCCAGCTCTGATTCCCCGCCTTTGATTCCCCCCGTCTGATTCCCAGCCTCTGAATCCCCGTGTCTGATATCCTGCCTCTGATTCCCCGCCTCTGATTCCCCATCTCAGATTCACCGCCTCTGATTCCCCACCTCTGATTCCCCATCTCTGATTCCGCACATCCGATTCCCTGCCTCTGATTCCCCGACACTGATTCCCCACCTCTGATTCCCCAGCTCTGATTCCCCGCCTCTGATTCCACAACTCTGATTCCCCGCCTCTTATTCCCCGCCTCTGTTTCCCCATAACTAATTCCCCGCCTCTGATTCCCCAACTCTGATTCCCCACCTCTGATTCCCCAGCTCTGATTACCCACCTCTGATTCCCCATATCTAATTCCCTGCCTCTGTTTCCCCGCCTCTGATTCCCCGCCACTATTTCCCCATATCTGATTCTCCGCCACAGAATCCCCAACTCTGATTCCCTGCATCTAATTCCCCAGCTCTGATTCCCCGCCTCTGATTCCCCGTGTCTGATTTCCTGCCTCTGATTCCCCGCCTCTGATTACCCATGTCTGATTCACCGCCTCTGATTCCCCACCTCTGATTCCCCATCTCTGATTCCGCACATCCGACTCCCAGCCTCTGATTCCCCATCTCTGATTCCCCGCCTCTGATTCCCCAACTCTGATTCCCCATCTCTGATTCCCCAGCTCTGATTCCCCGCCTCTGATTCCCCGTGTTTGATTCCCTGCCTCTGATTCCCCGCCTCTGATTCCCCATCTCTGATTCACCGCCTTTGATTCGCCACCTCTGATTCCCCATATCTGATTCCTCGCCTCTGTTTCCCCGCCTCTGATTCCCCAACTCTGATTCCCCACCTCTGATTCCCCAGCTCTGATTTCCCGCCTCTGAATCCACGCATCTGATTCCCTGCATCTGATTCCATGCCTCTGATTCCCTGCCTCTGATTTGCAACCTCTGATTCCCCACCACTGAATCCCCATATCTGATTCCCAGCCTCTGTTTCCCCGCCTCTGATTCCCCGCATCTGATTCCCTGCATCTGATTCCCACCCTTGATTCCCTGCCTCTGATTCCCAACCTCTGATTCCCCACCTCTGATTCTCCGCCTCTGATTCCCCGCCTCTGTTTCCCCATATCTGATTCCCCGCCTCTATTTGCCCGCCTCTGATTCCCCGCCTCTGTTTCCCCATATCTGATTACCCGCCTCTGAATCCCCAACTCTGATTCCCTGCCTCTAATTTCCCAGCTCTGATTCCCCGCCTCTGATTCCCCGTGTCTGATTTCCTGCCTCTGATTCCCCGCCTCTGATTACCCATGTCTGATTCACCGCCTCTGATTCCCCACCTCTGATTCCCCATCTCTGATTCCGCACATCTGATTCACTGCCTCTGATTCCCCAGCTCTGATTCCCCGCCTCTGATTCCCCGCGTCTTATTCCCTGCTTCTGATTCTGATTCCCTGCCTCTGATTCCCCATCTCTGATTCTGCACATCTGATTCCCCGCCTCTGAATCCCCATCTCTGATTCCCGGACTCTGATTCCCCACCTCTGATACCCGGCCTCTTATTACCAGCATCTGATTCCAGGCCTCTGATTCCCGGCCTCTGATTCCCCGCTTCTGATTCTGATTCCCTGCCTCTGATTCCCCATCTCTGATTCCGCACATCTGATTCCCTGCCTCTGATTCCCCACCTCTGATTCCCCATATCTGATTCCCCGCCTCTGTTTCCCCGCCTCTGATTCCCCGCCTCTTTTTCCCCATATCTAATTCCCCACCTCTGATGCACCAACTCTGATTCCCCGCCTCTGATTCCCCAGCTCTGATTCCCCGCCTCTGATTCCCTGCATCCGATTCCCCATATCTGATTCCCCGCCTCTGTTTCCCCGCCTCTGATTCCCCGCCTCTGTTTCCCCATATCTGATTCCCCGCCTCTGATTCCCAACTATGATTCCCCGCCTCTGATTCCCCAGCTCTGATTCCCTGCCTCTGATTCCCCGCGTTCTATTCCCTGCCTCTGATTCCCCGCCTGTGATACCCCATCTCTGATTCACCACCTCTGATTCCCCACCTCTGATTCCCCATATCTAATTCCCCGCCTCTGTATGCCCGCCTCTGATTCCCCGCCTCTGTTTCCCCATATCTGATTCCCCGCCACTGAATCCCCAACTCTGATTCCCTGCCTCTGATTCCCCAGCTCTGATTCCCCGCCTTTGATTCCCCCCGTCTGATTCCCAGCCTCTGAATCCCCGTGTCTGATATCCTGCCTCTGATTCCCCGCCTCTGATTCCCCATCTCAGATTCACCGCCTCTGATTCCCCACCTCTGATTCCCCATCTCTGATTCCGCACATCCGATTCCCTGCCTCTGATTCCCCGACTCTGATTCCCCACCTCTGATTCCCCAGCTCTGATTCCCCGCCTCTGATTCCACAACTCTGATTCCCCGCCTCTGATTCCCCGCCTCTGTTTCCCCATAACTAATTCCCCGCCTCTGATTCCCCAACTCTGATTCCCCACCTCTGAATCCCCAGCTCTGATTACCCACCTCTGATTCCCCATATCTAATTCCCTGCCTCTGTTTCCCCGCCTCTGATTCCCCGCCACTATTTCCCCATATCTGATTCTCCGCCTCAGAATCCCCAACTCTGATTCCCTGCATCTAATTCCCCAGCTCTGATTCCCCGCCTCTGATTCCCTGCATCCGATTCCCCATATCTGATTCCCCGCATCTGTTTCCCCGCCTCTGATTCCCCGCCTCTGTTTCCCCATATCTGATTCCTCGCCTCTGATTCCCAACTATGATTCCCCGCCTCTGATTCCCCAGCTCTGATTCCCCGCCTCTGATTCCCCGCCTCTGTTTCCCCATATCTGATTCCCCGCCTCTATTTGCCCGCCTCTGATTCCCCGCCTCTGTTTCCCCATATCTGATTACCCGCCTCTGAATCCCCAACTCTGATTCCCTGCCTCTAATTTCCCAGCTCTGATTCCCCGCCTCTGATTCCCCGTGTCTGATTTCCTGCCTCTGATTCCCCGCCTCTGATTACCCATGTCTGATTCACCGCCTCTGATTCCCCACCTCTGATTCCCCATCTCTGATTCCGCACATCCGATTCACTGCCTCTGATTCCCCAGCTCTGATTCCCTGCCTCTGATTCCCTGCATCCGATTCCCCATATCTGATTCCCCGCCTCTGTTTCCCCGCCTCTGATTCCCCGCCTCTGTTTCCCCATATCTGATTCCTCGCCTCTGATTCCCAACTATGATTCCCCGCCTCTGATTCCCCAGCTCTGATTCCCTGCCTCTGATTCCCCGCGTTCTATTCCCTGCCTCTGATTCCCCGCCTGTGATTCCCCATCTCTGATTCACCACCTCTGATTCCCCACCTCTGATTCCCCATATCTAATTCCCCGCCTCTGTATGCCCGCCTCTGATTCCCCGCCTCTGTTTCCCCATATCTGATTCCCCGCCACTGAATCCCCAACTCTGATTCCCTGCCTCTGATTCCCCAGCTCTGATTCCCCGCCTTTGATTCCCCCCGTCTGATTCCCAGCCTCTGAATCCCCGTGTCTGATATCCTGCCTCTGATTCCCCGCCTCTGATTCCCCATCTCAGATTCACCGCCTCTGATTCCCCACCTCTGATTCCCCATCTCTGATTCCGCACATCCGATTCCCTGCCTCTGATTCCCCGACACTGATTCCCCACCTCTGATTCCCCAGCTCTGATTCCCCGCCTCTGATTCCACAACTCTGATTCCCCGCCTCTTATTCCCCGCCTCTGTTTCCCCATAACTAATTCCCCGCCTCTGATTCCCCAACTCTGATTCCCCACCTCTGATTCCCCAGCTCTGATTACCCACCTCTGATTCCCCATATCTAATTCCCTGCCTCTGTTTCCCCGCCTCTGATTCCCCGCCACTATTTCCCCATATCTGATTCTCCGCCACAGAATCCCCAACTCTGATTCCCTGCATCTAATTCCCCAGCTCTGATTCCCCGCCTCTGATTCCCCGTGTCTGATTTCCTGCCTCTGATTCCCCGCCTCTGATTACCCATGTCTGATTCACCGCCTCTGATTCCCCACCTCTGATTCCCCATCTCTGATTCCGCACATCCGACTCCCAGCCTCTGATTCCCCATCTCTGATTCCCCGCCTCTGATTCCCCAACTCTGATTCCCCATCTCTGATTCCCCAGCTCTGATTCCCCGCCTCTGATTCCCCGTGTTTGATTCCCTGCCTCTGATTCCCCGCCTCTGATTCCCCATCTCTGATTCACCGCCTTTGATTCGCCACCTCTGATTCCCCATATCTGATTCCTCGCCTCTGTTTCCCCGCCTCTGATTCCCCAACTCTGATTCCCCACCTCTGATTCCCCAGCTCTGATTTCCCGCCTCTGAATCCCCGCATCTGATTCCCTGCATCTGATTCCATGCCTCTGATTCCCTGCCTCTGATTTGCAACCTCTGATTCCCCACCACTGAATCCCCATATCTGATTCCCAGCCTCTGTTTCCCCGCCTCTGATTCCCCGCATCTGATTCCCTGCATCTGATTCCCACCCTTGATTCCCTGCCTCTGATTCCCAACCTCTGATTCCCCACCTCTGATTCTCCGCCTCTGATTCCCCGCCTCTGTTTCCCCATATCTGATTCCCCGCCTCTATTTGCCCGCCTCTGATTCCCCGCCTCTGTTTCCCCATATCTGATTACCCGCCTCTGAATCCCCAACTCTGATTCCCTGCCTCTAATTTCCCAGCTCTGATTCCCCGCCTCTGATTCCCCGTGTCTGATTTCCTGCCTCTGATTCCCCGCCTCTGATTACCCATGTCTGATTCACCGCCTCTGATTCCCCACCTCTGATTCCCCATCTCTGATTCCGCACATCTGATTCACTGCCTCTGATTCCCCAGCTCTGATTCCCCGCCTCTGATTCCCCGCGTCTTATTCCCTGCTTCTGATTCTGATTCCCTGCCTCTGATTCCCCATCTCTGATTCTGCACATCTGATTCCCTGCCTCTGATTCCCCACCTCTGATTCCCCATATATGATTCCCCGCCTCTGAATCCCCATCTCTGATTCCCGGACTCTGATTCCCCACCTCTGATACCCGGCCTCTTATTACCAGCATCTGATTCCAGGCCTCTGATTCCCGGCCTCTGATTCCCCGCTTCTGATTCTGATTCCCTGCCTCTGATTCCCCATCTCTGATTCCGCACATCTGATTCCCTGCCTCTGATTCCCCACCTCTGATTCCCCATATCTGATTCCCCGCCTCTGTTTCCCCGCCTCTGATTCCCCGCCTCTGTTTCCCCATATCTAATTCCCCACCTCTGATGCACCAACTCTGATTCCCCGCCTCTGATTCCCCAGCTCTGATTCCCCGCCTCTGATTCCCTGCATCCGATTCCCCATATCTGATTCCCCGCCTCTGTTTCCCCGCCTCTGATTCCCCGCCTCTGTTTCCCCATATCTGATTCCCCGCCTCTGATTCCCAACTATGATTCCCCGCCTCTGATTCCCCAGCTCTGATTCCCTGCCTCTGATTCCCCGCGTTCTATTCCCTGCCTCTGATTCCCCGCCTGTGATACCCCATCTCTGATTCACCACCTCTGATTCCCCACCTCTGATTCCCCATATCTAATTCCCCGCCTCTGTATGCCCGCCTCTGATTCCCCGCCTCTGTTTCCCCATATCTGATTCCCCGCCACTGAATCCCCAACTCTGATTCCCTGCCTCTGATTCCCCAGCTCTGATTCCCCGCCTTTGATTCCCCCCGTCTGATTCCCAGCCTCTGAATCCCCGTGTCTGATATCCTGCCTCTGATTCCCCGCCTCTGATTCCCCATCTCAGATTCACCGCCTCTGATTCCCCACCTCTGATTCCCCATCTCTGATTCCGCACATCCGATTCCCTGCCTCTGATTCCCCGACTCTGATTCCCCACCTCTGATTCCCCAGCTCTGATTCCCCGCCTCTGATTCCACAACTCTGATTCCCCGCCTCTGATTCCCCGCCTCTGTTTCCCCATAACTAATTCCCCGCCTCTGATTCCCCAACTCTGATTCCCCACCTCTGAATCCCCAGCTCTAATTACACACCTCTGATTCCCCATATCTAATTCCCTGCCTCTGTTTCCCCGCCTCTGATTCCCCGCCACTATTTCCCCATATCTGATTCTCCGCCTCAGAATCCCCAACTCTGATTCCCTGCATCTAATTCCCCAGCTCTGATTCCCCGCCTCTGATTCCCTGCATCCGATTCCCCATATCTGATTCCCCGCCTCTGTTTCCCCGCCTCTGATTCCCCGCCTCTGTTTCCCCATATCTGATTCCTCGCCTCTGATTCCCAACTATGATTCCCCGCCTCTGATTCCCCAGCTCTGATTCCCTGCCTCTGATTCCCCGCGTTCTATTCCCTGCCTCTGATTCCCCGCCTGTGATTCCCCATCTCTGATTCACCACCTCTGATTCCCCACCTCTGATTCCCCATATCTAATTCCCCGCCTCTGTATGCCCGCCTCTGATTCCCCGCCTCTGTTTCCCCATATCTGATTCCCCGCCACTGAATCCCCAACTCTGATTCCCTGCCTCTGATTCCCCAGCTCTGATTCCCCGCCTTTGATTCCCCCCGTCTGATTCCCAGCCTCTGAATCCCCGTGTCTGATATCCTGCCTCTGATTCCCCGCCTCTGATTCCCCATCTCAGATTCACCGCCTCTGATTCCCCACCTCTGATTCCCCATCTCTGATTCCGCACATCCGATTCCCTGCCTCTGATTCCCCGACACTGATTCCCCACCTCTGATTCCCCAGCTCTGATTCCCCGCCTCTGATTCCACAACTCTGATTCCCCGCCTCTTATTCCCCGCCTCTGTTTCCCCATAACTAATTCCCCGCCTCTGATTCCCCAACTCTGATTCCCCACCTCTGATTCCCCAGCTCTGATTACCCACCTCTGATTCCCCATATCTAATTCCCTGCCTCTGTTTCCCCGCCTCTGATTCCCCGCCACTATTTCCCGATATCTGATTCTCCGCCTCAGAATCCCCAACTCTGATTCCCTGCATCTAATTCCCCAGCTCTGATTCCCCGCCTCTGATTCCCCGTGTCTGATTTCCTGCCTCTGATTCCCCGCCTCTGATTACCCATGTCTGATTCACCGCCTCTGATTCCCCACCTCTGATTCCTCATCTCTGATTCCGCACATCCGACTCCCAGCCTCTGATTCCCCATCTCTGATTCCCCGCCTCTGATTCCCCAACTCTGATTCCCCATCTCTGATTCCCCAGCTCTGATTCCCCGCCTCTGATTCCCCGTGTTTGATTCCCTGCCTCTGATTCCCCGCCTCTGATTCCCCATCTCTGATTCACCGCCTTTGATTCGCCACCTCTGATTCCCCATATCTGATTCCTCGCCTCTGTTTCCCCGCCTCTGATTCCCCAACTCTGATTCCCCACCTCTGATTCCCCAGCTCTGATTTCCCGCCTCTGAATCCCCGCATCTGATTCCCTGCATCTGATTCCATGCCTCTGATTCCCTGCCTCTGATTTGCAACCTCTGATTCCCCACCACTGATTCCCCATATCTGATTCCCCATATCTGATTCCCCGCCTCTGTTTCCCCGCCTCTGATTCCCCGCCTCTGTTTCCCCATATCTAAGTCCCCGCCTCTGATTACCCAACTTTGATTCCCCACCTCTGATTCCCCAGCTCTGATTCCCCGCCTCTGATTCCCCGCATCTGATTCCCTGCATCTGATTCCCAGCCTCTGATTCCCTGCCTCTGATTCCCAAACTCTGATTCCCCACCTCTGATTCCCCATATCTGATTCCCCGCCTCTAATTTCCCAGCTCTGATTCCCCGCCTCTGATTCCCCGTGTCTGATTTCCTGCCTCTGATTCCCCGCCTCTGATTACCCATGTCTGATTCACCGCCTCTGATTCCCCACCTCTGATTCCCCATCTCTGATTCCGCACATCTGATTCACTGCCTCTGATTCCCCAGCTCTGATTCCCCGCCTCTGATTCCCCGCGTCTTATTCCCTGCTTCTGATTCTGATTCCCTGCCTCTGATTCCCCATCTCTGATTCTGCACATCTGATTCCCTGCCTCTGATTCCCCACCTCTGATTCCCCATATATGATTCCCCGCCTCTGAATCCCCATCTCTGATTCCCGGACTCTGATTCCCCACCTCTGATACCCGGCCTCTTATTACCAGCATCTGATTCCAGGCCTCTGATTCCCGGCCTCTGATTCCCCGCTTCTGATTCTGATTCCCTGCCTCTGATTCCCCATCTCTGATTCCGCACATCTGATTCCCTGCCTCTGATTCCCCACCTCTGATTCCCCATATCTGATTCCCCGCCTCTGTTTCCCCGCCTCTGATTCCCCGCCTCTGTTTCCCCATATCTAATTCCCCACCTCTGATGCACCAACTCTGATTCCCCGCCTCTGATTCCCCAGCTCTGATTCCCCGCCTCTGATTCCCTGCATCCGATTCCCCATATCTGATTCCCCGCCTCTGTTTCCCCGCCTCTGATTCCCCGCCTCTGTTTCCCCATATCTGATTCCCCGCCTCTGATTCCCAACTATGATTCCCCGCCTCTGATTCCCCAGCTCTGATTCCCTGCCTCTGATTCCCCGCGTTCTATTCCCTGCCTCTGATTCCCCGCCTGTGATACCCCATCTCTGATTCACCACCTCTGATTCCCCACCTCTGATTCCCCATATCTAATTCCCCGCCTCTGTATGCCCGCCTCTGATTCCCCGCCTCTGTTTCCCCATATCTGATTCCCCGCCACTGAATCCCCAACTCTGATTCCCTGCCTCTGATTCCCCAGCTCTGATTCCCCGCCTTTGATTCCCCCCGTCTGATTCCCAGCCTCTGAATCCCCGTGTCTGATATCCTGCCTCTGATTCCCCGCCTCTGATTCCCCATCTCAGATTCACCGCCTCTGATTCCCCACCTCTGATTCCCCATCTCTGATTCCGCACATCCGATTCCCTGCCTCTGATTCCCCGACTCTGATTCCCCACCTCTGATTCCCCAGCTCTGATTCCCCGCCTCTGATTCCACAACTCTGATTCCCCGCCTCTGATTCCCCGCCTCTGTTTCCCCATAACTAATTCCCCGCCTCTGATTCCCCAACTCTGATTCCCCACCTCTGATTCCCCAGCTCTGATTACCCACCTCTGATTCCCCATATCTAATTCCCTGCCTCTGTTTCCCCGCCTCTGATTCCCCGCCACTATTTCCCCATATCTGATTCTCCGCCTCAGAATCCCCAACTCTGATTCCCTGCATCTAATTCCCCAGCTCTGATTCCCCGCCTCTGATTCCCCGTGTCTGATTTCCTGCCTCTGATTCCCCGCCTCTGATTACCCATGTCTGATTCACCGCCTCTGATTCCCCACCTCTGATTCCCCATCTCTGATTCCGCACATCCGACTCCCAGCCTCTGATTCCCCATCTCTGATTCCCCGCCTCTGATTCCCCAACTCTGATTCCCCATCTCTGATTCCCCAGCTCTGATTCCCCGCCTCTGATTCCCCGTGTTTGATTCCCTGCCTCTGATTCCCCGCCTCTGATTCCCCATCTCTGATTCACCGCCTTTGATTCGCCACCTCTGATTCCCCATATCTGATTCCTCGCCTCTGTTTCCCCGCCTCTGATTTCCCGCCTCTGATTCCCCATATCCCATTCCCCGCCTCTGATTCCCCATCTCTGATTCCCGGACTCTGATTCCCCACCTCTGATTCCCGGCCTCTGATTCGCTGCTTCTGATTCTGATTCCCTGCCTCTGATTCCCCATCTCTGATTCCGCACATCTAATTCCCTGCCTCTGATTCCCCATCTCTGATTCCCCATATCTGATTCCCCGCCTCTGTTTCCCCGCCTCTGATTCCCCGCCTCTGTTTCCCCATATCTAAGTCCCCGCCTCTGATTACCCAACTTTGATTCCCCACCTCTGATTCCCCAGCTCTGATTCCCCGCCTCTGATTCCCCGCATCTGATTCCCTGCATCTGATTCCCAGCCTCTGATTCCCTGCCTCTGATTCCCAAACTCTGATTCCCCACCTCTGATTCCCCATATCTGATTCCCCGCCTCTGTTTCCCCGCCTCTGATTCCCCGCCTCTGTTTCCCCATATCTGATTCCCCGCCTCTATTTGCCCGCCTCTGATTCCCCGCCTCTGTTTCCCCATATCTGATTACCCGCCTCTGAATCCCCAACTCTGATTCCCTGCCTCTAATTTCCCAGCTCTGATTCCCCGCCTCTGATTCCCCGTGTCTGATTTCCTGCCTCTGATTCCCCGCCTCTGATTACCCATGTCTGATTCACCGCCTCTGATTCCCCACCTCTGATTCCCCATCTCTGATTCCGCACATCCGATTCACTGCCTCTGATTCCCCAGCTCTGATTCCCCGCCTCTGATTCCCCGCGTCTTATTCCCTGCTTCTGATTCTGATTCCCTGCCTCTGATTCCCCATCTCTGATTCTGCACATCTGATTCCCTGCCTCTGATTCCCCACCTCTGATTCGCCATATCTGATTCCCCGCCTCTGTTTCCCCGCCTCTGATTCCCCGACTCTGTTTCCCCATATCTAAGTCCCCGCCTCTGATTCCCCGCCTCTGATTCCCCACCTCTGATTCCCCAGCTCTGATTCCCCGCCTCTGATTCCCCGCATCTGATACCCTGCATATGATTCCCAGCCTCTGATTCCCTGCCTCTGATTCCCAACCTCTGATTCCCCACCTCTGATTCCCCATATCTGATTCCCCGCCTCTGTTTCCCCGCCTCTGATTCCCCGCCACTGTTTCCCCATATCTCTTTCCCCGCCTCTATTTCCCAGCCTCTGATTCCCAGCCTCTGATTCCCCATATCTGATTCCCCGCCTCTGATTCCCCAACTCTGATTCCCCGCCTCGGATTCCCCAGCTCTGAATCCCCGCCTCTGATTCCCCGCGTCTGATTACCGGCCTCTGATTCCCCGCTCTGATTCCCCATCTCTGATTCACAACCTCTGATTCCCCACCTCTGATTCCCCATATCTGATTTGCCACCTCTGTTTCCCCGCCTCTGATTCCCCACCTCTGATTCCCCGCCTCTGATTCGCCAGCTATGATTCCCCGCGTCTGATTCCCCGCGTCTGATTCCCTGCCTCTGATTCCCCGCCTCTGATACCACATCTCTGATTCACCACCTCTGATTCCCCGCGTCTGATTCCCCGCCTCTGATTCACCATCTCTGATTCCCCATCTCTGATTCCCCAATTCTGATTCACCGCCTCTGATTCCCCAGCTCTGTTTCCTCGCCTCTGATTCCCTGCCTCTGATTCCCAACCTCTGATTCCCCACCTCTGATTTCCCATATTGATTCCCTGCCTCTGATTCCCCGCCTCTGATTCCCCAACTCTGATTCCCCGCCTCTGATTCCCCAGCTCTGATTCCCCGCCTCTGTTTCCCCGTGTTTGATTCACTGCCTCTGATTCCCGGCCTCTGATTCCCCATCTCTGATTCATCGCCTTTGATTCGCCACCTCTGACTCCCCATATCTGATTCCCCGCCTCTGTTTCCCCGCCTCTGATTCCCCGCCTCTGATTCCCCATATCTCATTCCCCGCCTCTGAATCCCCATCTCTGATTCCCCACCTCTGATTCCCGGCCTCTTATTCCCGGCATATGATTCCGGCCTCTGATTCCCGGCCTCTGATTCCCTGCTTCTGATTCTGATTCCCTGCCTTTGATTCCCCATCTCTGATTCCGCACATCTGATTCCCTGCCTCTGATTCCCCATCTCTGATTCCCCATATCTGATTCCCCGCCTCTGTTTCCCCGCCTCTGATTCCCCGCCTCTGTTTCCCAATATCTAAGTCCCCGCCTCTGATTCCCCAACTCTGATTCCCCACCTCTGATTCCCCAGCTCTGATTTCCCGCCTCTGAATCCCCGCCTCAGATTCCCCGCCTCTGATTCCCTGCCTCTGATTCCACATCTCCGATCCCGCAAATCTGATTCCCTGCCTCTGATTCCCCGCCTCTGATTCCCCGCCTCTGTTTCCCTGCCTCTGATTCCCAACCTCTGATTCCCCACCTCTGATTCCCCGTGTTTGATTCCCCGCCTCTGATTCCCCATCTCTGATTCACCGCCTTTGATTCGCCACCTCTGATTCCCCATATCTGATTCCTCGCCTCTGTTTACCCGCCTCTGATTCCCCGCCTCTGATTCCCCATATCTCATTCCCCGCCTCTGATTCCCCACCTTTGATTCCCCGCCTCTTATTCCCAGCATCAGATTCCAGGCCTCTGATTCCCGGCATCTGATTCCCCGCTTCTGATTCTGATTCCCTGCCTCTGATTCCCCATCTCTGATTCCGCACATCTGATTCCCTGCCTCTGATTCCCCACCTCTGATTCCCCATATCTGATTCCCCACCTCTGTTTCCCCGCCTCTGATTCCCCGCCTCTGTTTCCCCATATCTAATTCCCCACCTCCGATGCACCAACTCTGATTCACCGCCTCTGATTCCCCAGCTCTGATTCCCCGCCTCTGATTCCCCGCATCCGATTCCCCATATCTGATTCCCCGCCTCTGTTTCCCCATATCTGATTCCCCGCCTCTGATTCCCAACTATGATTCCCCACCTCTGATTCCCCAGCTCTGATTCCCTGCCTCTGATTCCCCGCGTTCTATTCCCTGCCTCTGATTCCCCGCCTGTGATTCCCCATCTCTGATTCACCACCTCTGATTCCCCACCTCTGATTCCCCATATCTAATTCCCCGCCTCTGTTTGCCCGCCTCTGATTCCCCGCCTCTGTTTCCCCATATCTGATTCCCCGCCTCTGAATCCCCAACTCTGATTCCCTGCCTCTGATTCCCCAGCTCTGATTCCCTGCCTTTGATTCCCCCCGTCTGATTCCCAGTCTCTGAATCCCCGTGTCTGATATCCTGCCTCTGATTCCCCGCCTCTGATTCCTCATCTCAGATTCACCGCCTCTGATTCCCCACCTCTGATTCCCCATCTCTGATTCCGCACATCCGATTCCCTGCCTCTGATTCCCCGACTCTGATTCCCCACCTCTGATTCCCCAGCTCTGATTCCCCGCCTCTGATTCCCCAACTCTGATTCCCCGCCTCTGATAACGCAGCTCTGATTCCCCGCCTCCGATTCCCCGTGTTTGATTCCCTGCCTCTGATTCCCCGCCTCTGATTCCCCATCTCTGATTCACCACCTTTGATTCGCCACCTCTGATTCCCCATATCTGATTCCTCGCCTCTGTTTCCCCGCCTCTGATTCCCCGCCTCTGATTCCCCATATCTCATTCCCCGCCTCTGATTCCCCATCTCTGATTCCCGGACTCTGATTCCCCACCTCTGATTCCCGGCCTCTTATTCCCGGCATCAGATTCCGGCCTCTGATTCCCGGCCTCTGATTCCCTGCTTCTGATTCTGATTCCCTGCCTCTGATTCCCCATTTCTGATTCCGCACATCTAATTCCCTGCCTCTGATTCCCCACCTCTGATTCCCCATATCTGATTCCCCGCCTCTGTTTCCCCGCCTCTGATTCCCCGCCTCTGTTTCCCCATATCTGATTCCCCGCCTCTGAATCCCCAACTCTGATTCCCTGCATCTAATTCCCCAGCTCTGATTCCCCGCCTCTGATTCCCCAACTCTGATTCCCCACCTCTGATTCCCCAGCTCTGATTACCCACCTCTGATTCCCCATATCTAATTCCCTGCCTCTGTTTCCCCGCCTCTGATTCCCCGCCACTATTTCCCCATATCTGATTCTCCGCCTCAGAATCCCCAACTCTGATTCCCTGCATCTAATTCCCCAGCTCTGATTCCCCGCCTCTGATTCCCCGTGTCTGATTTCCTGCCTCTGATTCCCCGCCTCTGATTACCCATGTCTGATTCACCGCCTCTGATTCCCCACCTCTGATTCCCCATCTCTGATTCCGCACATCCGACTCCCAGCCTCTGATTCCCCATCTCTGATTCCCCGCCTCTGATTCCCCAACTCTGATTCCCCACCTCTGATTCCGCACATCTAATTCCCTGCCTCTGATTCCCCACCTCTGATTCCCCATATCTGATTCCCCGCCTCTGTTTCCCCGCCTCTGATTCCCCGCCTCTGATGCCCCGTGTTTGATTCCCTGCCTCTGATTCCCCGCCTCTGATTCCCCATCTCTGATTCCGCACATCTAATTCCCTGCCTCTGATTCCCCACCTCTGATTCCCCATATCTGATTCCCCGCCTCTGTTTCCCCGCCTCTGATTCCCCGCCTCTGATGCCCCGTGTTTGATTCCCAGCCTCTGATTCCCCGCCTCTGATTCCCCATCTCTGATTCACCGCCTTTGATTCGCCACCTCTGATTCCCCATATCTGATTCCTCGCCTCTGTTTCCCCGCCTCTGATTTCCCGCCTCTGATTCCCCATATCTCATTCCCCGCCTCTGATTCCCCAACTCTGATTCCCGGACTCTGATTCCCCACCTCTGATTCCCGGCCTCTGATTCGCTGCTTCTGATTCTGATTCCCTGCCTCTGATTCCCCATCTCTGATTCCGCACATCTAATTCCCTGCCTCTGATTCCCCACCTCTGATTCCCCATATCTGATTCCCCGCCTCTGTTTCCCCGCCTCTGATTCCCCGCCTCTGTTTCCCCATATCTAAGTCCCCGCCTCTGATTCCCCAACTTTGATTCCCCACCTCTGATACCCCAGCTCTGATTCCCCGCCTCTGATTCCCCGCATCTGATTCCCTGCATCTGATTCCCAGCCTCTGATTCCCTGCCTCTGATTCCCAAACTCTGATTCCCCACTTCTGATTCCCCATATCTGATTCCCCGCCTCTGTTTCCCCGCCTCTGATTCCCCGCCTCTGTTTCCCCGCCACTGTTTCCCCATATCTGATTCTCCGCCTCTGAATCCCCAACTCTGATTCCCTGCATCTAATTCCCCAGCTCTGATTCCCCGCCTCTGAATCCCCGTGTCTGATATCCTGCCTCTGATTCCCCGCCTCTGATTCCCCATCTCAGATTCACCGCCTCTGATTCCCCACCTCTGATTCCCCATCTCTGATTCCGCACATCCGATTCCCTGCCTCTGATTCCCCGACTCTGATTCCCCACCTCTGATTCCCCAGCTCTGATTCCCCGCCTCTGATTCCCCAACTCTGATTCCCTGCCTCTGATTCCCCGCCTCTGTTTCCCCATATCTAAGTCCCCGCCTCTGATTCCCCAACTCTGATTCCCCACCTCTGATTCCCCAGCTCTGATTACCCACCTCTGATTCCCCTAATCTAATTCCCTGCCTCTGTTTCCCCGCCTCTGATTCCCCGCCACTGTTTCCCCATATCTGATTCTCCGCCTCTGAATCCCCAACTCTGATTCCCTGCATCTAATTCCCCAGCTCTGATTCCCCGCCTCTGATTCCCCGTGTCTGATTTCCTGCCTCCGATTCCCCGCCTCTGATTACCCATGTCTGATTCACCGCCTCTGATTCCCCACCTCTGATTCCCCATCTCTGATTCCGCACATCCGATTCCCAGCCTCTGATTCCCCATCTCTGATTCCCCGCCTTTGATTCCCCAACTCTGATTCCCCACCTCTGATTCCCCAGCTCTGATTCCCCGCCTCTGATTCCCCGTGTTTGATTCCCTGCCTCTGATTCCCCGCCTCTGATTCCCCATCTCTGATTCACCGCCTTTGATTCCCCAACTCTGATTCCCCACCTCTGATTCCCCATATCTGATTCCTCGCCTCTGTTTCCCCGCCTCTGATTTCCCGCCTCTGATTCCCCATATCTCATTCCCCGCCTCTGATTCCCCATCTCTGATTCCCGGACTCTGATTCCCCACCTCTGATTCCCGGCCTCTGATTCGCTGCTTCTGATTCTGATTCCCTGCCTCTGATTCCCCATCTCTGATTCCGCACATCTAATTCCCCGCCTCTGTTTCCCCGCCTCTGATTCCCCGCCTCTGTTTCCCCATATCTAAGTCCCCGCCTCTGATTCCCCAACTTTGATTCCCCACCTCTGATTCCCCAGCTCTGATTCCCCGCCTGTGATTCCCCGCATCTGATTCCCCACCTCTGATTCCCCACCTCTGATTCCCCATATCTAATTCCCCGCCTCTATATGCCCGCCTCTGATTCCCCGCCTCTGTTTCCCCATATCTGATTCCCCGCCACTGAATCCCCAACTCTGATTCCCTGCCTCTGATTCCCCAGCTCTGATTCCCCGCCTTTGATTCCCCCCGTCTGATTCCCAGCCTCTGAATCCCCGTGTCTGATATCCTGCCTCTGATTCCCCGCCTCTGATTCCCCATCTCAGATTCACCGCCTCTGATTCCCCACCTCTGATTCCCCATCTCTGATTCCGCACATCCGATTCCCTGCCTCTGATTCCCCGACTCTGATTCCCCACCTCTGATTCCCCAGCTCTGATTCCCCGCCTCTGATTCCACAACTCTGATTCCCCGCCTCTGATTCCCCGCCTCTGTTTCCCCATAACTAATTCCCCGCCTCTGATTCCCCAACTCTGATTCCCCACCTCTGATTCCCCAGCTCTGATTACCCACCTCTGATTCCCCATATCTAATTCCCTGCCTCTGTTTCCCCGCCTCTGATTCCCCGCCACTATTTCCCCATATCTGATTCTCCGCCTCAGAATCCCCAACTCTGATTCCCTGCATCTAATTCCCCAGCTCTGATTCCCCGCCTCTGATTCCCCGTGTCTGATTTCCTGCCTCTGATTCCCCGCCTCTGATTACCCATGTCTGATTCACCGCCTCTGATTCCCCACCTCTGATTCCCCATCTCTGATTCCGCACATCCGACTCCCAGCCTCTGATTCCCCATCTCTGATTCCCCGCCTCTGATTCCCCAACTCTGATTCCCCATCTCTGATTCCCCAGCTCTGATTCCCCGCCTCTGATTCGCCGTGTTTGATTCCCTGCCTCTGATTCCCCGCCTCTGATTCCCCATCTCTGATTCACCGCCTTTGATTCGCCACCTCTGATTCCCCATATCTGATTCCTCGCCTCTGTTTCCCCGCCTCTGATTTCCCGCCTCTGATTCCCCATATCTCATTCCCCGCCTCTGATTCCCCATCTCTGATTCCCGGACTCTGTTTCCCCGCCTCTGATTCCCCGCCACTGTTTCCCCATATCTGATTCTCCGCCTCTGAATCCCCAACTCTGATTCCCTGCATCTCATTCCCCAGCTCTGATTCCCCGCCTCTGATTCCCCGTGTCTGATTTCCTGCCTCCGATTCCCCGCCTCTGATTACCCATGTCTGATTCACCGCCTCTGATTCCCCACCTCTGATTCCCCATCTCTGATTCCGCACATCCGATTCCCAGCCTCTGATTCCCCATCTCTGATTCCCCGCCTTTGATTCCCCAACTCTGATTCCCCACCTCTGATTCCCCAGCTCTGATTCCCCGCCTCTGATTCCCCGTGTTTGATTCCCTGCCTCTGATTCCCCGCCTCTGATTCCCCATCTCTGATTCACCGCCTTTGATTCGCCACCTCTGATTCCCCATATCTGATTCCTCGCCTCTGTTTCCCCGCCTCTGATTTCCCGCCTCTGATTCCCCATATCCCATTCCCCGCCTCTGATTCCCCATCTCTGATTCCCGGACTCTGATTCCCCACCTCTGATTCCCGGCCTCTGATTCGCTGCTTCTGATTCTGATTCCCTGCCTCTGATTCCCCATCTCTGATTCCGCACATCTAATTCCCCGCCTCTGTTTCCCCGCCTCTGATTCCCCGCCTCTGTTTCCCCATATCTAAGTCCCCGCCTCTGATTCCCCAACTTTGATTCCCCACCTCTGATTCCCCAGCTCTGATTCCCCGCCTGTGATTCCCCGCATCTGATTCCCCACCTCTGATTCCCCACCTCTGATTCCCCATATCTAATTCCCCGCCTCTATATGCCCGCCTCTGATTCCCCGCCTCTGTTTCCCCATATCTGATTCCCCGCCACTGAATCCCCAACTCTGATTCCCTGCCTCTGATTCCCCAGCTCTGATTCCCCGCCTTTGATTCCCCCCGTCTGATTCCCAGCCTCTGAATCCCCGTGTCTGATATCCTGCCTCTGATTCCCCGCCTCTGATTCCCCATCTCAGATTCACCGCCTCTGATTCCCCACCTCTGATTCCCCATCTCTGATTCCGCACATCCGATTCCCTGCCTCTGATTCCCCGACTCTGATTCCCCACCTCTGATTCCCCAGCTCTGATTCCCCGCCTCTGATTCCACAACTCTGATTCCCCGCCTCTGATTCCCCGCCTCTGTTTCCCCATAACTAATTCCCCGCCTCTGATTCCCCAACTCTGATTCCCCACCTCTGATTCCCCAGCTCTGATTACCCACCTCTGATTCCCCATATCTAATTCCCTGCCTCTGTTTCCCCGCCTCTGATTCCCCGCCACTATTTCCCCATATCTGATTCTCCGCCTCAGAATCCCCAACTCTGATTCCCTGCATCTAATTCCCCAGCTCTGATTCCCCGCCTCTGATTCCCCGTGTCTGATTTCCTGCCTCTGATTCCCCGCCTCTGATTACCCATGTCTGATTCACCGCCTCTGATTCCCCACCTCTGATTCCCCATCTCTGATTCCGCACATCCGACTCCCAGCCTCTGATTCCCCATCTCTGATTCCCCGCCTCTGATTCCCCAACTCTGATTCCCCATCTCTGATTCCCCAGCTCTGATTCCCCGCCTCTGATTCGCCGTGTTTGATTCCCAGCCTCTGATTCCCCGCCTCTGATTCCCCATCTCTGATTCACCGCCTTTGATTCGCCACCTCTGATTCCCCATATCTGATTCCTCGCCTCTGTTTCCCCGCCTCTGATTTCCCGCCTCTGATTCCCCATATCTCATTCCCCGCCTCTGATTCCTCATCTCTGATTCCCGGACTCTGATTCCCCACCTCTGATTCCCGGCCTCTGATTCGCTGCTTCTGATTCTGATTCCCTGCCTCTGATTCCCCATCTCTGATTCCGCACATCTAATTCCCTGCCTCTGATTCCCCATCTCTGATTCCCCATATCTGATTCCCCGCCTCTGTTTCCCCGCCTCTGATTCCCCGCCTCTGTTTCCCCATATCTAAGTCCCCGCCTCTGATTACCCAACTTTGATTCCCCACCTCTGATTCCCCAGCTCTGATTCCCCGCCTCTGATTCCCCGCATCTGATTCCCTGCATCTGATTCCCAGCCTCTGATTCCCTGCCTCTGATTCCCAAACTCTGATTCCCCACCTCTGATTCCCCATATCTGATTCCCCGCCTCTGTTTCCCCGCCTCTGATTCCCCGCCTCTGTTTCCCCATATCTGATTCCCCGCCTCTATTTGCCCGCCTCTGATTCCCCGCCTCTGTTTCCCCATATCTGATTACCCGCCTCTGAATCCCCAACTCTGATTCCCTGCCTCTAATTTCCCAGCTCTGATTCCCCGCCTCTGATTCCCCGTGTCTGATTTCCTGCCTCTGATTCCCCGCCTCTGATTACCCATGTCTGATTCACCGCCTCTGATTCCCCACCTCTGATTCCCCATCTCTGATTCCGCACATCCGATTCACTGCCTCTGATTCCCCAGCTCTGATTCCCCGCCTCTGATTCCCCGCGTCTTATTCCCTGCTTCTGATTCTGATTCCCTGCCTCTGATTCCCCATCTCTGGTTCTGCACATCTGATTCCCTGCCTCTGATTCCCCACCTCTGATTCGCCATATCTGATTCCCCGCCTCTGTTTCCCCGCCTCTGATTCCCCGACTCTCTTTCCCCATATCTAAGTCCCCGCCTCTGATTCCCCAACTCTGATTCCCCACCTCTGATTCCCCAGCTCTGATTCCCCGCCTCTGATTCCCCGCATCTGATTCCCTGCATATGATTCCCAGCCTCTGATTCCCTGCCTCTGATTCCCAACCTCTGATTCCCCACCTCTGATTCCCCATATCTGATTCCCCGCCTCTGTTTCCCCGCCTCTGATTCCCCGCCTCTGTTTCCCCATATCTCTTTCCCCGCCTCTATTTCCCAGCCTCTGATTCCCAGCCTCTGATTCCCCATATAAGATTCCCCGCCTCTGATTCCCCAACTCTGATTCCCCGCCTCGGATTCCCCAGCTCTGAATCCCCGCCTCTGATTCCCCGCGTCTGATTACCGGCCTCTGATTCCCCGCTCTGATTCCCCATCTCTGATTCACAACCTCTGATTCCCCACCTCTGATTCCCCATATCTGATTTGCCGCCTCTGTTTCCCCGCCTCTGATTCCCCACCTCTGATTCCCCGCCTCTGATTCGCCAGCTATGATTCCCCGCGTCTGATTCCCCGCTTCTGATTCCCTGCCTCTGATTCCCCGCCTCTGATACCACATCTCTGATTCACCACCTCTGATTCCCCGCGTCTGATTCCCCGCCTCTGATTCACCATCTCTGATTCCCCATCTCTGATTCCCCAATTCTGATTCACCGCCTCTGATTCCCCAGCTCTGTTTCCCCGCCTCTGATTCCCCAACTCTGATTCCCCGCCTCTGATTCCCCATCTCTGATTCCGCACATCTAATTCCCTGCCTCTGATTCCCCACCTCTGATTCCCCATATCTGATTCCCCGCCTCTGTTTCCCCGCCTCTGATTCCCCGCCTCTGTTTCCCCATATCTAAGTCCCCGCCTCTGATTCCCCTACTTTGATTCCCCACCTCTGATTCCCCAGCTCTGATTCCCCGCCTCTGATTCCCCGCATCTGATTCCCTGCATCTGATTCCCAGCCTCTGATTCCCTGCCTCTGATTCCCAAACTCTGATTCCCCACCTCTGATTCCCCATATCTGATTCCCCGCCTCTGTTTCCCCGCCTCTGATTCCCCGCCTCTGTTTCCCCGCCACTGTTTCCCCATATCTGATTCTCCGCCTCTGAATCCCCAACTCTGATTCCCTGCATCTAATTCCCCAGCTCTGATTCCCCGCCTCTGAATCCCCGTGTCTGATATCCTGCCTCTGATTCCCCGCCTCTGATTCCCCATCTCAGATTCACCGCCTCTGATTCCCCACCTCTGATTCCCCATCTCTGATTCCGCACATCCGATTCCCTGCCTCTGATTCGCCGACTCTGATTCCCCACCTCTGATTCCCCAGCTCTGATTCCCCGCCTCTGATTCCCCAACTCTGATTCCCTGCCTCTGATTCCCCGCCTCTGTTTCCCCATATCTAAGTCCCCGCCTCTGATTCCCCAACTCTGATTCCCCACCTCTGATTCCCCAGCTCTGATTACCCACCTCTGATTCCCCTAATCTAATTCCCTGCCTCTGTTTCCCCGCCTCTGATTCCCCGCCACTATTTCCCCATATCTGATTCTCCGCCTCAGAATCCCCAACTCTGATTCCCTGCATCTAATTCCCCAGCTCTGATTCCCCGCCTCTGATTCCCCGTGTCTGATTTCCTGCCTCTGATTCCCCGCCTCTGATTACCCATGTCTGATTCACCGCCTCTGATTCCCCACCTCTGATTCCCCATCTCTGATTCCGCACATCCGACTCCCAGCCTCTGATTCCCCATCTCTGATTCCCCGCCTCTGATTCCCCAACTCTGATTCCCCACCTCTGATTCCGCACATCTAATTCCCTGCCTCTGATTCCCCACCTCTGATTCCCCATATCTGATTCCCCGCCTCTGTTTCCCCGCCTCTGATTCCCCGCCTCTGATGCCCCGTGTTTGATTCCCTGCCTCTGATTCCCCGCCTCTGATTCCCCATCTCTGATTCCGCACATCTAATTCCCTGCCTCTGATTCCCCACCTCTGATTCCCCATATCTGATTCCCCGCCTCTGTTTCCCCGCCTCTGATTCCCCGCCTCTGATGCCCCGTGTTTGATTCCCTGCCTCTGATTCCCCGCCTCTGATTCCCCATCTCTGATTCACCGCCTTTGATTCGCCACCTCTGATTCCCCATATCTGATTCCTCGCCTCTGTTTCCCCGCCTCTGATTTCCCGCCTCTGATTCCCCATATCTCATTCCCCGCCTCTGATTCCCCAACTCTGATTCCCGGACTCTGATTCCCCACCTCTGATTCCCGGCCTCTGATTCGCTGTTTCTGATTGTGATTCCCTGCCTCTGATTTCCCATCTCTGATTCCGCACATCTAATTCCCTGCCTCTGATTCCCCACCTCTGATTCCCCATATCTGATTCCCCGCCTCTGTTTCCCCGCCTCTGATTCCCCGCCTCTGTTTCCCCATATCTAAGTCCCCGCCTCTGATTCCCCAACTTTGATTCCCCACCTCTGATTCCCCAGCTCTGATTCCCCACCTCTGATTCCCCGCATCTGATTCCCTGCATCTGATTCCCAGCCTCTGATTCCCTGCCTCTGATTCCCAAACTCTGATTCCCCACCTCTGATTCCCCATATCTGATTCCCCGCCTCTGTTTCCCCGCCTCTGATTCCCCGCGTCTGTTTCCCCGCCACTGTTTCCCCATATCTGATTCTCCGCCTCTGAATCCCCAACTCTGATTCCCTGCATCTAATTCCCCAGCTCTGATTCCCCGCCTCTGAATCCCCGTGTCTGGTATCCTGCCTCTGATTCCCCGCCTCTGATTCCCCATCTCAGATTCACCGCCTCTGATTCCCCACCTCTGATTCCCCATCTCTGATTCCGCACATCCGATTCCCTGCATCTGATTCGCCGACTCTGATTCCCCACCTCTGATTCCCCAGCTCTGATTCCCCGCCTCTGATTCCCCAACTCTGATTCCCTGCCTCTGATTCCCCGCCTCTGTTTCCCCATATCTAAGTCCCCGCCTCTGATTCCCCAACTCTGATTCCCCACCTCTGATTCCCCAGCTCTGATTACCCACCTCTGATTCCCCTAATCTAATTCCCTGCCTCTGTTTCCCCGCCTCTGATTCCCCACCACTGTTTCCCCATATCTGATTCTCCGCCTCTGAATCCCCAACTCTGATTCCCTGCATCTAATTCCCCAGCTCTGATTCCCCGCCTCTGATTCCCCGTGTCTGATTTCCTGCCTCCGATTCCCCGCCTCTGATTACCCATGTCTGATTCACCGCCTCTGATTCCCCACCTCTGATTCCCCATCTCTGATTCCGCACATCCGATTCCCAGCCTCTGATTCCCCATCTCTGATTCCCCGCCTTTGATTCCCCAACTCTGATTCCCCACCTCTGATTCCCCAGCTCTGATTCCCCGCCTCTGATTCCCCGTGTTTGATTCCCTGCCTCTGATTCCCCGCCTCTGATTCCCCATCTCTGATTCACCGCCTTTGATTCGCCACCTCTGATTCCCCATATCTGATTCCTCGCCTCTGTTTCCCCGCCTCTGATTTCCCGCCTCTGATTCCCCATATCTCATTCCCCGCCTCTGATTCCCCATCTCTGATTCCCGGACTCTGATTCCCCACCTCTGATTCCCGGCCTCTGATTCGCTGCTTCTGATTCTGTTTCCCCGCCTCTGATTCCCCGCCTCTGTTTCCCCATATCTAAGTCCCCGCCTCTGATTCCCCAACTTTGATTCCCCACCTCTGATTCCCCAGCTCTGATTCCCCGCCTCTGATTCCCCGCATCTGATTCCCTGCATCTGATTCCCAGCCTCTGATTCCCTGCCTCTGATTCCCAAACTCTGATTCCCCACCTCTGATTCCCCATATCTGATTCCCCGCCTCTGTTTCCCCGCCTCTGATTCCCCGCCTCTGTTTCCCCACCACTGTTTCCCCATATCTTATTCTCCGCCTCTGAATCCCCAACTCTGATTCCCTGCATCTAATTCCCCAGCTCTGATTCCCCGCCTCTGAATCCCCGTGTCTGATATCCTGCCTCTGATTCCCCGCCTCTGATTCCCCATCTCAGATTCACCGCCTCTGATTCCCCACCTCTGATTCCCCATCTCTGATTCCGCACATCCGATTCCCTGCCTCTGATTCGCCGACTCTGATCCCCCACCTCTGTTTCCCCGCCTCTGATTCCCCGCCACTGTTTCCCCATATCTGATTCTCCGCCTCTGAATCCCCAACTCTGATTCCCTGCATCTAATTCCCCAGCTCTGATTCCCCGCCTCTGATTCCCCGTGTCTGATTTCCTGCCTCCGATTCCCCGCCTCTGATTACCCATGTCTGATTCACCGCCTCTGATTCCCCACCTCTGATTCCCCATCTCTGATTCCGCACATCCGATTCCCAGCCTCTGATTCCCCATCTCTGATTCCCCGCCTTTGATTCCCCAACTCTGATTCCCCACCTCTGATTCCCCAGCTCTGATTCCCCGCCTCTGATTCCCCGTGTTTGATTCCCTGCCTCTGATTCCCCGCCTCTGATTCCCCATCTCTGATTCACCGCCTTTGATTCCCCAACTCTGATTCCCCACCTCTGATTCCCCATATCTGATTCCTCGCCTCTGTTTCCCCGCCTCTGATTTCCCGCCTCTGATTCCCCATATCTCATTCCCCGCCTCTGATTCCCCATCTCTGATTCCCGGACTCTGATTCCCCACCTCTGATTCCCGGCCTCTGATTCGCTGCTTCTGATTCTGATTCCCTGCCTCTGATTCCCCATCTCTGATTCCGCACATCTAATTCCCCGCCTCTGTTTCCCCGCCTCTGATTCCCCGCCTCTGTTTCCCCATATCTAAGTCCCCGCCTCTGATTCCCCAACTTTGATTCCCCACCTCTGATTCCCCAGCTCTGATTCCCCGCCTGTGATTCCCCGCATCTGATTCCCCACCTCTGATTCCCCACCTCTGATTCCCCATATCTAATTCCCCGCCTCTATATGCCCGCCTCTGATTCCCCGCCTCTGTTTCCCCATATCTGATTCCCCGCCACTGAATCCCCAACTCTGATTCCCTGCCTCTGATTCCCCAGCTCTGATTCCCCGCCTTTGATTCCCCCCGTCTGATTCCCAGCCTCTGAATCCCCGTGTCTGATATCCTGCCTCTGATTCCCCGCCTCTGATTCCCCATCTCAGATTCACCGCCTCTGATTCCCCACCTCTGATTCCCCATCTCTGATTCCGCACATCCGATTCCCTGCCTCTGATTCCCCGACTCTGATTCCCCACCTCTGATTCCCCAGCTCTGATTCCCCGCCTCTGATTCCACAACTCTGATTCCCCGCCTCTGATTCCCCGCCTCTGTTTCCCCATAACTAATTCCCCGCCTCTGATTCCCCAACTCTGATTCCCCACCTCTGATTCCCCAGCTCTGATTACCCACCTCTGATTCCCCATATCTAATTCCCTGCCTCTGTTTCCCCGCCTCTGATTCCCCGCCACTATTTCCCCATATCTGATTCTCCGCCTCAGAATCCCCAACTCTGATTCCCTGCATCTAATTCCCCAGCTCTGATTCCCCGCCTCTGATTCCCCGTGTCTGATTTCCTGCCTCTGATTCCCCGCCTCTGATTACCCATGTCTGATTCACCGCCTCTGATTCCCCACCTCTGATTCCCCATCTCTGATTCCGCACATCCGACTCCCAGCCTCTGATTCCCCATCTCTGATTCCCCGCCTCTGATTCCCCAACTCTGATTCCCCATCTCTGATTCCCCAGCTCTGATTCCCCGCCTCTGATTCGCCGTGTTTGATTCCCTGCCTCTGATTCCCCGCCTCTGATTCCCCATCTCTGATTCACCGCCTTTGATTCGCCACCTCTGATTCCCCATATCTGATTCCTCGCCTCTGTTTCCCCGCCTCTGATTTCCCGCCTCTGATTCCGCATATCTCATTCCCCGCCTCTGATTCCCCATCTCTGATTCCCGGACTCTGTTTCCCCGCCTCTGATTCCCCGCCACTGTTTCCCCATATCTGATTCTCCGCCTCTGAATCCCCAACTCTGATTCCCTGCATCTCATTCCCCAGCTCTGATTCCCCGCCTCTGATTCCCCGTGTCTGATTTCCTGCCTCCGATTCCCCGCCTCTGATTACCCATGTCTGATTCACCGCCTCTGATTCCCCACCTCTGATTCCCCATCTCTGATTCCGCACATCCGATTCCCAGCCTCTGATTCCCCATCTCTGATTCCCCGCCTTTGATTCCCCAACTCTGATTCCCCACCTCTGATTCCCCAGCTCTGATTCCCCGCCTCTGATTCCCCGTGTTTGATTCCCTGCCTCTGATTCCCCGCCTCTGATTCCCCATCTCTGATTCACCGCCTTTGATTCGCCACCTCTGATTCCCCATATCTGATTCCTCGCCTCTGTTTCCCCGCCTCTGATTTCCCGCCTCTGATTCCCCATATCCCATTCCCCGCCTCTGATTCCCCATCTCTGATTCCCGGACTCTGATTCCCCACCTCTGATTCCCGGCCTCTGATTCGCTGCTTCTGATTCTGATTCCCTGCCTCTGATTCCCCATCTCTGATTCCGCACATCTAATTCCCCGCCTCTGTTTCCCCGCCTCTGATTCCCCGCCTCTGTTTCCCCATATCTAAGTCCCCGCCTCTGATTCCCCAACTTTGATTCCCCACCTCTGATTCCCCAGCTCTGATTCCCCGCCTGTGATTCCCCGCATCTGATTCCCCACCTCTGATTCCCCACCTCTGATTCCCCATATCTAATTCCCCGCCTCTATATGCCCACCTCTGATTCCCCGCCTCTGTTTCCCCATATCTGATTCCCCGCCACTGAATCCCCAACTCTGATTCCCTGCCTCTGATTCCCCAGCTCTGATTCCCCGCCTTTGATTCCCCCCGTCTGATTCCCAGCCTCTGAATCCCCGTGTCTGATATCCTGCCTCTGATTCCCCGCCTCTGATTCCCCATCTCAGATTCACCGCCTCTGATTCCCCACCTCTGATTCCCCATCTCTGATACCGCACATCCGATTCCCTGCCTCTGATTCCCCGACTCTGATTCCCCACCTCTGATTCCCCAGCTCTGATTCCCCGCCTCTGATTCCACAACTCTGATTCCCCGCCTCTGATTCCCCGCCTCTGTTTCCCCATAACTAATTCCCCGCCTCTGATTCCCCAACTCTGATTCCCCACCTCTGATTCCCCAGCTCTGATTACCCACCTCTGATTCCCCATATCTAATTCCCTGCCTCTGTTTCCCCGCCTCTGATTCCCCGCCACTATTTCCCCATATCTGATTCTCCGCCTCAGAATCCCCAACTCTGATTCCCTGCATCTAATTCCCCAGCTCTGATTCCCCGCCTCTGATTCCCCGTGTCTGATTTCCTGCCTCTGATTCCCCGCCTCTGATTACCCATGTCTGATTCACCGCCTCTGATTCCCCACCTCTGATTCCCCATCTCTGATTCCGCACATCCGACTCCCAGCCTCTGATTCCCCATCTCTGATTCCCCGCCTCTGATTCCCCAACTCTGATTCCCCATCTCTGATTCCCCAGCTCTGATTCCCCGCCTCTGATTCGCCGTGTTTGATTCCCAGCCTCTGATTCCCCGCCTCTGATTCCCCATCTCTGATTCACCGCCTTTGATTCGCCACCTCTGATTCCCCATATCTGATTCCTCGCCTCTGTTTCCCCGCCTCTGATTTCCCGCCTCTGATTCCCCATATCTCATTCCCCGCCTCTGATTCCCCATCTCTGATTCCCGGACTCTGATTCCCCACCTCTGATTCCCGGCCTCTGATTCGCTGCTTCTGATTCTGATTCCCTGCCTCTGATTCCCCATCTCTGATTCCGCACATCTAATTCCCTGCCTCTGATTCCCCATCTCTGATTCCCCATATCTGATTCCCCGCCTCTGTTTCCCCGCCTCTGATTCCCCGCCTCTGTTTCCCCATATCTAAGTCCCCGCCTCTGATTACCCAACTTTGATTCCCCACCTCTGATTCCCCAGCTCTGATTCCCCGCCTCTGATTCCCCGCATCTGATTCCCTGCATCTGATTCCCAGCCTCTGATTCCCTGCCTCTGATTCCCAAACTCTGATTCCCCACCTCTGATTCCCCATATCTGATTCCCCGCCTCTGTTTCCCCGCCTCTGATTCCCCGCCTCTGTTTCCCCATATCTGATTCCCCGCCTCTATTTGCCCGCCTCTGATTCCCCGCCTCTGTTTCCCCATATCTGATTACCCGCCTCTGAATCCCCAACTCTGATTCCCTGCCTCTAATTTCCCAGCTCTGATTCCCCGCCTCTGATTCCCCGTGTCTGATTTCCTGCCTCTGATTCCCCGCCTCTGATTACCCATGTCTGATTCACCGCCTCTGATTCCCCACCTCTGATTCCCCATCTCTGATTCCGCACATCCGATTCACTGCCTCTGATTCCCCAGCTCTGATTCCCCGCCTCTGATTCCCCGCGTCTTATTCCCTGCTTCTGATTCTGATTCCCTGCCTCTGATTCCCCATCTCTGGTTCTGCACATCTGATTCCCTGCCTCTGATTCCCCACCTCTGATTCGCCATATCTGATTCCCCGCCTCTGTTTCCCCGCCTCTGATTCCCCGACTCTCTTTCCCCATATCTAAGTCCCCGCCTCTGATTCCCCAACTCTGATTCCCCACCTCTGATTCCCCAGCTCTGATTCCCCGCCTCTGATTCCCCGCATCTGATTCCCTGCATATGATTCCCAGCCTCTGATTCCCTGCCTCTGATTCCCAACCTCTGATTCCCCACCTCTGATTCCCCATATCTGATTCCCCGCCTCTGTTTCCCCGCCTCTGATTCCCCGCCTCTGTTTCCCCATATCTCTTTCCCCGCCTCTATTTCCCAGCCTCTGATTCCCAGCCTCTGATTCCCCATATCTGATTCCCCGCCTCTGATTCCCCAACTCTGATTCCCCGCCTCGGATTCCCCAGCTCTGAATCCCCGCCTCTGATTCCCCGCGTCTGATTACCAGCCTCTTATTCCCCGCTCTGATTCCCCATCTCTGATTCACAACCTCTGATTCCCCACCTCTGATTCCCCATATCTGATTTTCCGCCTCTGTTTCCCCGCCTCTGATTCCCCACCTCTGATTCCCCGCCTCTGATTCGCCAGCTATGATTCCCCGCGTCTGATTCCCCGCTTCTGATTCCCTGCCTCTGATTCCCCGCCTCTGATACCACATCTCTGATTCACCACCTCTGATTCCCCGCGTCTGATTCCCCGCCTCTGATTCACCATCTCTGATTCCCCATCTCTGATTCCCCAATTCTGATTCACCGCCTCTGATTCCCCAGCTCTGTTTCCCCGCCTCTGATTCCCCAACTCTGATTCCCCGCCTCTGATTCCCCATCTCTGATTCCGCACATCTAATTCCCTGCCTCTGATTCCCCACCTCTGATTCCCCATATCTGATTCCCCGCCTCTGTTTCCCCGCCTCTGATTCCCCGCCTCTGTTTCCCCATATCTAAGTCCCCGCCTCTGATTCCCCTACTTTGATTCCCCACCTCTGATTCCCCAGCTCTGATTCCCCGCCTCTGATTCCCCGCATCTGATTCCCTGCATCTGATTCCCAGCCTCTGATTCCCTGCCTCTGATTCCCAAACTCTGATTCCCCACCTCTGATTCCCCATATCTGATTCCCCGCCTCTGTTTCCCCGCCTCTGATTCCCCGCCTCTGTTTCCCCGCCACTGTTTCCCCATATCTGATTCTCCGCCTCTGAATCCCCAACTCTGATTCCCTGCATCTAATTCCCCAGCTCTGATTCCCCGCCTCTGAATCCCCGTGTCTGATATCCTGCCTCTGATTCCCCGCCTCTGATTCCCCATCTCAGATTCACCGCCTCTGATTCCCCACCTCTGATTCCCCATCTCTGATTCCGCACATCCGATTCCCTGCCTCTGATTCGCCGACTCTGATTCCCCACCTCTGATTCCCCAGCTCTGATTCCCCGCCTCTGATTCCCCAACTCTGATTCCCTGCCTCTGATTCCCCGCCTCTGTTTCCCCATATCTAAGTCCCCGCCTCTGATTCCCCAACTCTGATTCCCCACCTCTGATTCCCCAGCTCTGATTACCCACCTCTGATTCCCCTAATCTAATTCCCTGCCTCTGTTTCCCCGCCTCTGATTCCCCGCCACTATTTCCCCATATCTGATTCTCCGCCTCAGAATCCCCAACTCTGATTCCCTGCATCTAATTCCCCAGCTCTGATTCCCCGCCTCTGATTCCCCGTGTCTGATTTCCTGCCTCTGATTCCCCGCCTCTGATTACCCATGTCTGATTCACCGCCTCTGATTCCCCACCTCTGATTCCCCATCTCTGATTCCGCACATCCGACTCCCAGCCTCTGATTCCCCATCTCTGATTCCCCGCCTCTGATTCCCCAACTCTGATTCCCCACCTCTGATTCCGCACATCTAATTCCCTGCCTCTGATTCCCCACCTCTGATTCCCCATATCTGATTCCCCGCCTCTGTTTCCCCGCCTCTGATTCCCCACCTCTGATGCCCCGTGTTTGATTCCCTGCCTCTGATTCCCCGCCTCTGATTCCCCATCTCTGATTCCGCACATCTAATTCCCTGCCTCTGATTCCCCACCTCTGATTCCCCATATCTGATTCCCCGCCTCTGTTTCCCCGCCTCTGATTCCCCGCCTCTGATGCCCCGTGTTTGATTCCCTGCCTCTGATTCCCCGCCTCTGATTCCCCATCTCTGATTCACCGCCTTTGATTCGCCACCTCTGATTCCCCATATCTGATTCCTCGCCTCTGTTTCCCCGCCTCTGATTTCCCGCCTCTGATTCCCCATATCTCATTCCCCGCCTCTGATTCCCCAACTCTGATTCCCGGACTCTGATTCCCCACCTCTGATTCCCGGCCTCTGATTCGCTGTTTCTGATTGTGATTCCCTGCCTCTGATTTCCCATCTCTGATTCCGCACATCTAATTCCCTGCCTCTGATTCCCCACCTCTGATTCCCCATATCTGATTCCCCGCCTCTGTTTCCCCGCCTCTGATTCCCCGCCTCTGTTTCCCCATATCTAAGTCCCCGCCTCTGATTCCCCAACTTTGATTCCCCACCTCTGATTCCCCAGCTCTGATTCCCCACCTCTGATTCCCCGCATCTGATTCCCTGCATCTGATTCCCAGCCTCTGATTCCCTGCCTCTGATTCCCAAACTCTGATTCCCCACCTCTGATTCCCCATATCTGATTCCCCGCCTCTGTTTCCCCGCCTCTGATTCCCCGCGTCTGTTTCCCCGCCACTGTTTCCCCATATCTGATTCTCCGCCTCTGAATCCCCAACTCTGATTCCCTGCATCTAATTCCCCAGCTCTGATTCCCCGCCTCTGAATCCCCGTGTCTGGTATCCTGCCTCTGATTCCCCGCCTCTGATTCCCCATCTCAGATTCACCGCCTCTGATTCCCCACCTCTGATTCCCCATCTCTGATTCCGCACATCCGATTCCCTGCATCTGATTCGCCGACTCTGATTCCCCACCTCTGATTCCCCAGCTCTGATTCCCCGCCTCTGATTCCCCAACTCTGATTCCCTGCCTCTGATTCCCCGCCTCTGTTTCCCCATATCTAAGTCCCCGCCTCTGATTCCCCAACTCTGATTCCCCACCTCTGATTCCCCAGCTCTGATTACCCACCTCTGATTCCCCTAATCTAATTCCCTGCCTCTGTTTCCCCGCCTCTGATTCCCCACCACTGTTTCCCCATATCTGATTCTCCGCCTCTGAATCCCCAACTCTGATTCCCTGCATCTAATTCCCCAGCTCTGATTCCCCGCCTCTGATTCCCCGTGTCTGATTTCCTGCCTCCGATTCCCCGCCTCTGATTACCCATGTCTGATTCACCGCCTCTGATTCCCCACCTCTGATTCCCCATCTCTGATTCCGCACATCCGATTCCCAGCCTCTGATTCCCCATCTCTGATTCCCCGCCTTTGATTCCCCAACTCTGATTCCCCACCTCTGATTCCCCAGCTCTGATTCCCCGCCTCTGATTCCCCGTGTTTGATTCCCTGCCTCTGATTCCCCGCCTCTGATTCCCCATCTCTGATTCACCGCCTTTGATTCGCCACCTCTGATTCCCCATATCTGATTCCTCGCCTCTGTTTCCCCGCCTCTGATTTCCCGCCTCTGATTCCCCATATCTCATTCCCCGCCTCTGATTCCCCATCTCTGATTCCCGGACTCTGATTCCCCACCTCTGATTCCCGGCCTCTGATTCGCTGCTTCTGATTCTGTTTCCCCGCCTCTGATTCCCCGCCTCTGTTTCCCCATATCTAAGTCCCCGCCTCTGATTCCCCAACTTTGATTCCCCACCTCTGATTCCCCAGCTCTGATTCCCCGCCTCTGATTCCCCGCATCTGATTCCCTGCATCTGATTCCCAGCCTCTGATTCCCTGCCTCTGATTCCCAAACTCTGATTCCCCACCTCTGATTCCCCATATCTGATTCCCCGCCTCTGTTTCCCCGCCTCTGATTCCCCGCCTCTGTTTCCCCACCACTGTTTCCCCATATCTTATTCTCCGCCTCTGAATCCCCAACTCTGATTCCCTGCATCTAATTCCCCAGCTCTGATTCCCCGCCTCTGAATCCCCGTGTCTGATATCCTGCCTCTGATTCCCCGCCTCTGATTCCCCATCTCAGATTCACCGCCTCTGATTCCCCACCTCTGATTCCCCATCTCTGATTCCGCACATCCGATTCCCTGCCTCTGATTCGCCGACTCTGATTCCCCACCTCTGATTCCCCAGCTCTGATTCCCCGCCTCTGATTCCCCATATCTGATTCTCCGCCTCTGAATCCCCAACTCTGATTCCCTGCATCTAATTCCCCAGCTCTGATTCCCCGCCTCTGATTCCCCGTGTCTGATTTCCTGCCTCCGATTCCCCGACTCTGATTACCCATGTCTGATTCACCGCCTCTGATTCCCCACCTCTGATTCCCCATCTCTGATTCCGCACATCCGATTCCCAGCCTCTGATTCCCCATCTCTGATTCCCCGCCTTTGATTCCCCAACTCTGATTCCCCACCTCTGATTCCCCAGCTCTGATTCCCCGCCTCTGATTCCCCGTGTTTGATTCCCTGCCTCTGATTCCCCGCCTCTGATTCCCCATCTCTGATTCACCGCCTTTGATTCCCCAACTCTGATTCCCCACCTCTGATTCCCCATATCTGATTCCTCGCCTCTGTTTCCCCGCCTCTGATTTCCCGCCTCTGATTCCCCATATCTCATTCCCCGCCTCTGATTCCCCATCTCTGATTCCCGGACTCTGATTCCCCACCTCTGATTCCCGGCCTCTGATTCGCTGCTTCTGATTCTGATTCCCTGCCTCTGATTCCCCATCTCTGATTCCGCACATCTAATTCCCCGCCTCTGTTTCCCCGCCTCCGATTCCCCGCCTCTGTTTCCCCATATCTAAGTCCCCGCCTCTGATTCCCCAACTTTGATTCCCCACCTCTGATTCCCCAGCTCTGATTCCCCGCCTGTGATTCCCCGCATCTGATTCCCCACCTCTGATTCCCCACCTCTGATTCCCCATATCTAATTCCCCGCCTCTATATGCCCGCCTCTGATTCCCCGCCTCTGTTTCCCCATATCTGATTCCCCGCCACTGAATCCCCAACTCTGATTCCCTGCCTCTGATTCCCCAGCTCTGATTCCCCGCCTTTGATTCCCCCCGTCTGATTCCCAGCCTCTGAATCCCCGTGTCTGATATCCTGCCTCTGATTCCCCGCCTCTGATTCCCCATCTCAGATTCACCGCCTCTGATTCCCCACCTCTGATTCCCCATCTCTGATTCCGCACATCCGATTCCCTGCCTCTGATTCCCCGACTCTGATTCCCCACCTCTGATTCCCCAGCTCTGATTCCCCGCCTCTGATTCCACAACTCTGATTCCCCGCCTCTGATTCCCCGCCTCTGTTTCCCCATAACTAATTCCCCGCCTCTGATTCCCCAACTCTGATTCCCCACCTCTGATTCCCCAGCTCTGATTACCCACCTCTGATTCCCCATATCTAATTCCCTGCCTCTGTTTCCCCGCCTCTGATTCCCCGCCACTATTTCCCCATATCTGATTCTCCGCCTCAGAATCCCCAACTCTGATTCCCTGCATCTAATTCCCCAGCTCTGATTCCCCGCCTCTGATTCCCCGTGTCTGATTTCCTGCCTCTGATTCCCCGCCTCTGATTACCCATGTCTGATTCACCGCCTCTGATTCCCCACCTCTGATTCCCCATCTCTGATTCCGCACATCCGACTCCCAGCCTCTGATTCCCCATCTCTGATTCCCCGCCTCTGATTCCCCAACTCTGATTCCCCATCTCTGATTCCCCAGCTCTGATTCCCCGCCTCTGATTCGCCGTGTTTGATTCCCTGCCTCTGATTCCCCGCCTCTGATTCCCCATCTCTGATTCACCGCCTTTGATTCGCCACCTCTGATTCCCCATATCTGATTCCTCGCCTCTGTTTCCCCGCCTCTGATTTCCCGCCTCTGATTCCCCATATCTCATTCCCCGCCTCTGATTCCCCATCTCTGATTCCCGGACTCTGTTTCCCCGCCTCTGATTCCCCGCCACTGTTTCCCCATATCTGATTCTCCGCCTCTGAATCCCCAACTCTGATTCCCTGCATCTAATTCCCCAGCTCTGATTCCCCGCCTCTGATTCCCCGTGTCTGATTTCCTGCCTCCGATTCCCCGCCTCTGATTACCCATGTCTGATTCACCGCCTCTGATTCCCCACCTCTGATTCCCCATCTCTGATTCCGCACATCCGATTCCCAGCCTCTGATTCCCCATCTCTGATTCCCCGCCTTTGATTCCCCAACTCTGATTCCCCACCTCTGATTCCCCAGCTCTGATTCCCCGCCTCTGATTCCCCGTGTTTGATTCCCTGCCTCTGATTCCCCGCCTCTGATTCCCCATCTCTGATTCACCGCCTTTGATTCGCCACCTCTGATTCCCCATATCTGATTCCTCGCCTCTGTTTCCCCGCCTCTGATTTCCCGCCTCTGATTCCCCATATCTCATTCCCCGCCTCTGATTCCCCATCTCTGATTCCCGGACTCTGATTCCCCACCTCTGATTCCCGGCCTCTGATTCGCTGCTTCTGATTCTGATTCCCTGCCTCTGATTCCCCATCTCTGATTCCGCACATCTAATTCCCCGCCTCTGTTTCCCCGCCTCTGATTCCCCGCCTCTGTTTCCCCATATCTAAGTCCCCGCCTCTGATTCCCCAACTTTGATTCCCCACCTCTGATTCCCCAGCTCTGATTCCCCGCCTGTGATTCCCCGCATCTGATTCCCCACCTCTGATTCCCCACCTCTGATTCCCCATATCTAATTCCCCGCCTCTATATGCCCGCCTCTGATTCCCCGCCTCTGTTTCCCCATATCTGATTCCCCGCCACTGAATCCCCAACTCTGATTCCCTGCCTCTGATTCCCCAGCTCTGATTCCCCGCCTTTGATTCCCCCCGTCTGATTCCCAGCCTCTGAATCCCCGTGTCTGATATCCTGCCTCTGATTCCCCGCCTCTGATTCCCCATCTCAGATTCACCACCTCTGATTCCCCACCTCTGATTCCCCATCTCTGATTCCGCACATCCGATTCCCTGCCTCTGATTCCCCGACTCTGATTCCCCACCTCTGATTCCCCAGCTCTGATTCCCCGCCTCTGATTCCACAACTCTGATTCCCCGCCTCTGATTCCCCGCCTCTGTTTCCCCATAACTAATTCCCCGCCTCTGATTCCCCAACTCTGATTCCCCACCTCTGATTCCCCAGCTCTGATTACCCACCTCTGATTCCCCATATCTAATTCCCTGCCTCTGTTTCCCCGCCTCTGATTCCCCGCCACTATTTCCCCATATCTGATTCTCCGCCTCAGAATCCCCAACTCTGATTCCCTGCATCTAATTCCCCAGCTCTGATTCCCCGCCTCTGATTCCCCGTGTCTGATTTCCTGCCTCTGATTCCCCGCCTCTGATTACCCATGTCTGATTCACCGCCTCTGATTCCCCACCTCTGATTCCCCATCTCTGATTCCGCACATCCGACTCCCAGCCTCTGATTCCCCATCTCTGATTCCCCGCCTCTGATTCCCCAACTCTGATTCCCCATCTCTGATTCCCCAGCTCTGATTCCCCGCCTCTGATTCGCCGTGTTTGATTCCCTGCCTCTGATTCCCCGCCTCTGATTCCCCATCTCTGATTCACCGCCTTTGATTCGCCACCTCTGATTCCCCATATCTGATTCCTCGCCTCTGTTTCCCCGCCTCTGATTTCCCGCCTCTGATTCCCCATATCTCATTCCCCGCCTCTGATTCCCCATCTCTGATTCCCGGACTCTGATTCCCCACCTCTGATTCCCGGCCTCTGATTCGCTGCTTCTGATTCTGATTCCCTGCCTCTGATTCCCCATCTCTGATTCCGCACATCTAATTCCCTGCCTCTGATTCCCCATCTCTGATTCCCCATATCTGATTCCCCGCCTCTGTTTCCCCGCCTCTGATTCCCCGCCTCTGTTTCCCCATATCTAAGTCCCCGCCTCTGATTACCCAACTTTGATTCCCCACCTCTGATTCCCCAGCTCTGATTCCCCGCCTCTGATTCCCCGCATCTGATTCCCTGCATCTGATTCCCAGCCTCTGATTCCCTGCCTCTGATTCCCAAACTCTGATTCCCCACCTCTGATTCCCCATATCTGATTCCCCGCCTCTGTTTCCCCGCCTCTGATTCCCCGCCTCTGTTTCCCCATATCTGATTCCCCGCCTCTATTTGCCCGCCTCTGATTCCCCGCCTCTGTTTCCCCATATCTGATTACCCGCCTCTGAATCCCCAACTCTGATTCCCTGCCTCTAATTTCCCAGCTCTGATTCCCCGCCTCTGATTCCCCGTGTCTGATTTCCTGCCTCTGATTCCCCGCCTCTGATTACCCATGTCTGATTCACCGCCTCTGATTCCCCACCTCTGATTCCCCATCTCTGATTCCGCACATCCGATTCACTGCCTCTGATTCCCCAGCTCTGATTCCCCGCCTCTGATTCCCCGCGTCTTATTCCCTGCTTCTGATTCTGATTCCCTGCCTCTGATTCCCCATCTCTGGTTCTGCACATCTGATTCCCTGCCTCTGATTCCCCACCTCTGATTCGCCATATCTGATTCCCCGCCTCTGTTTCCCCGCCTCTGATTCCCCGACTCTCTTTCCCCATATCTAAGTCCCCGCCTCTGATTCCCCAACTCTGATTCCCCACCTCTGATTCCCCAGCTCTGATTCCCCGCCTCTGATTCCCCGCATCTGATTCCCTGCATATGATTCCCAGCCTCTGATTCCCTGCCTCTGATTCCCAACCTCTGATTCCCCACCTCTGATTCCCCATATCTGATTCCCCGCCTCTGTTTCCCCGCCTCTGATTCCCCGCCTCTGTTTCCCCATATCTCTTTCCCCGCCTCTATTTCCCAGCCTCTGATTCCCAGCCTCTGATTCCCCATATCTGATTCCCCACCTCTGATTCCCCAACTCTGATTCCCCGCCTCGGATTCCCCAGCTCTGAATCCCCGCCTCTGATTCCCCGCGTCTGATTACCGGCCTCTGATTCCCCGCTCTGATTCCCCATCTCTGATTCACAACCTCTGATTCCCCACCTCTGATTCCCCATATCTGATTTGCCGCCTCTGTTTCCCCGCCTCTGATTCCCCACCTCTGATTCCCTGCCTCTGATTCGCCAGCTATGATTCCCCGCGTCTGATTCCCCGCTTCTGATTCCCTGCCTCTGATTCCCCGCCTCTGATACCACATCTCTGATTCACCACCTCTGATTCCCCGCGTCTGATTCCCCGCCTCTGATTCACCATCTCTGATTCCCCATCTCTGATTCCCCAATTCTGATTCACCGCCTCTGATTCCCCAGCTCTGTTTCCCCGCCTCTGATTCCCCAACTCTGATTCCCCGCCTCTGATTCCCCATCTCTGATTCCGCACATCTAATTCCCTGCCTCTGATTCCCCACCTCTGATTCCCCATATCTGATTCCCCGCCTCTGTTTCCCCGCCTCTGATTCCCCGCCTCTGTTTCCCCATATCTAAGTCCCCGCCTCTGATTCCCCAACTTTGATTCCCCACCTCTGATTCCCCAGCTCTGATTCCCCGCCTCTGATTCCCCGCATCTGATTCCCTGCATCTGATTCCCAGCCTCTGATTCCCTGCCTCTGATTCCCAAACTCTGATTCCCCACCTCTGATTCCCCATATCTGATTCCCCGCCTCTGTTTCCCCGCCTCTGATTCCCCGCCTCTGTTTCCCCGCCACTGTTTCCCCATATCTGATTCTCCGCCTCTGAATCCCCAACTCTGATTCCCTGCATCTAATTCCCCAGCTCTGATTCCCCGCCTCTGAATCCCCGTGTCTGATATCCTGCCTCTGATTCCCCGCCTCTGATTCCCCATCTCAGATTCACCGCCTCTGATTCCCCACCTCTGATTCCCCATCTCTGATTCCGCACATCCGATTCCCTGCCTCTGATTCGCCGACTCTGATTCCCCACCTCTGATTCCCCAGCTCTGATTCCCCGCCTCTGATTCCCCAACTCTGATTCCCTGCCTCTGATTCCCCGCCTCTGTTTCCCCATATCTAAGTCCCCGCCTCTGATTCCCCAACTCTGATTCCCCACCTCTGATTCCCCAGCTCTGATTACCCACCTCTGATTCCCCTAATCTAATTCCCTGCCTCTGTTTCCCCGCCTCTGATTCCCCGCCACTATTTCCCCATATCTGATTCTCCGCCTCAGAATCCCCAACTCTGATTCCCTGCATCTAATTCCCCAGCTCTGATTCCCCGCCTCTGATTCCCCGTGTCTGATTTCCTGCCTCTGAATCCCCGCCTCTGATTACCCATGTCTGATTCACCGCCTCTGATTCCCCACCTCTGATTCCCCATCTCTGATTCCGCACATCCGACTCCCAGCCTCTGATTCCCCATCTCTGATTCCCCGCCTCTGATTCCCCAACTCTGATTCCCCACCTCTGATTCCGCACATCTAATTCCCTGCCTCTGATTCCCCACCTCTGATTCCCCATATCTGATTCCCCGCCTCTGTTTCCCCGCCTCTGATTCCCCGCCTCTGATGCCCTGTGTTTGATTCCCTGCCTCTGATTCCCCGCCTCTGATTCCCCATCTCTGATTCCGCACATCCAATTCCCTGCCTCTGATTCCCCACCTCTGATTCCCCATATCTGATTCCCCGCCTCTGTTTCCCCGCCTCTGATTCCCCGCCTCTGATGCCCCGTGTTTGATTCCCTGCCTCTGATTCCCCGCCTCTGATTCCCCATCTCTGATTCACCGCCTTTGATTCGCCACCTCTGATTCCCCATATCTGATTCCTCGCCTCTGTTTCCCCGCTTCTGATTTCCCGCCTCTGATTCCCCATATCTCATTCCCCGCCTCTGATTCCCCAACTCTGATTCCCGGACTCTGATTCCCCACCTCTGATTCCCGGCCTCTGATTCGCTGCTTCTGATTCTGATTCCCTGCCTCTGATTTCCCATCTCTGATTCCGCACATCTAATTCCCTGCCTCTGATTCCACACCTCTGATTCCCCATATCTGATTCCCCGCCTCTGTTTCCCCGCCTCTGATTCCCCGCCTCTGTTTCCCCATATCTAAGTCCCCGCCTCTGATTCCCCAACTTTGATTCCCCACCTCTGATTCCCCAGCTCTGATTCCCCGCCTCTGATTCCCCGCATCTGATTCCCTGCATCTGATTCCCAGCCTCTGATTCCCTGCCTCTGATTCCCAAACTCTGATTCCCCACCTCTGATTCCCCATATCTGATTCCCCGCCTCTGTTTCCCCGCCACTGTTTCCCCATATCTGATTCTCCGCCTCTGAATCCCCAACTCTGATTCCCTGCATCTAATTCCCCAGCTCTGATTCCCCGCCTCTGAATCCCCGTGTCTGGTATCCTGCCTCTGATTCCCCGCCTCTGATTCCCCATCTCAGATTCACCGCCTCTGATTCCCCACCTCTGATTCCCCATCTCTGATTCCGCACATCCGATTCCCTGCATCTGATTCGCCGACTCTGATTCCCCACCTCTGATTCCCCAGCTCTGATTCCCCGCCTCTGATTCCCCAACTCTGATTCCCTGCCTCTGATTCCCCGCCTCTGTTTCCCCATATCTAAGTCCCCGCCTCTGATTCCCCAACTCTGATTCCCCACCTCTGATTCCCCAGCTCTGATTACCCACCTCTGATTCCCCTAATCTAATTCCCTGCCTCTGTTTCCCCGCCTCTGATTCCCCACCACTGTTTCCCCATATCTGATTCTCCGCCTCTGAATCCCCAACTCTGATTCCCTGCATCTAATTCCCCAGCTCTGATTCCCCGCCTCTGATTCCCCGTGTCTGATTTCCTGCCTCCGATTCCCCGCCTCTGATTACCCATGTCTGATTCACCGCCTCTGATTCCCCACCTCTGATTCCCCATCTCTGATTCCGCACATCCGATTCCCAGCCTCTGATTCCCCATCTCTGATTCCCCGCCTTTGATTCCCCAACTCTGATTCCCCACCTCTGATTCCCCAGCTCTGATTCCCCGCCTCTGATTCCCCGTGTTTGATTCCCTGCCTCTGATTCCCCGCCTCTGATTCCCCATCTCTGATTCACCGCCTTTGATTCGCCACCTCTGATTCCCCATATCTGATTCCTCGCCTCTGTTTCCCCGCCTCTGATTTCCCGCCTCTGATTCCCCATATCTCATTCCCCGCCTCTGATTCCCCATCTCTGATTCCCGGACTCTGATTCCCCACCTCTGATTCCCGGCCTCTGATTCGCTGCTTCTGATTCTGTTTCCCCGCCTCTGATTCCCCGCCTCTGTTTCCCCATATCTAAGTCCCCGCCTCTGATTCCCCAACTTTGATTCCCCACCTCTGATTCCCCAGCTCTGATTCCCCGCCTCTGATTCCCCGCATCTGATTCCCTGCATCTGATTCCCAGCCTCTGATTCCCTGCCTCTGATTCCCAAACTCTGATTCCCCACCTCTGATTCCCCATATCTGATTCCCCGCCTCTGTTTCCCCGCCTCTGATTCCCCGCCTCTGTTTCCCCGCCACTGTTTCCCCATATCTTATTCTCCGCCTCTGAATCCCCAACTCTGATTCCCTGCATCTAATTCCCCAGCTCTGATTCCCCGCCTCTGAATCCCCGTGTCTGATATCCTGCCTCTGATTCCCCGCCTCTGATTCCCCATCTCAGATTCACCGCCTCTGATTCCCCACCTCTGATTCCCCATCTCTGATTCCGCACATCCGATTCCCTGCCTCTGATTCGCCGACTCTGATTCCCCACCTCTGATTCCCCAGCTCTGATTCCCCGCCTCTGATTCCCCAACTCTGATTCCCTGCCTCTGATTCCCCGCCTCTGTTTCCCCATATCTAAGTCCCCGCCTCTGATTCCCCAACTCTGATTCCCCACCTCTGATTCCCCAGCTCTGATTACCCACCTCTGATTCCCCTAATCTAATTCCCTGCCTCTGTTTCCCCGCCTCTGATTCCCCGCCACTATTTCCCCATATCTGATTCTCCGCCTCAGAATCCCCAACTCTGATTCCCTGCATCTAATTCCCCAGCTCTGATTCCCCGCCTCTGATTCCCCGTGTCTGATTTCCTGCCTCTGATTCCCCGCCTCTGATTACCCATGTCTGATTCACCGCCTCTGATTCCCCACCTCTGATTCCCCATCTCTGATTCCGCACATCCGACTCCCAGCCTCTGATTCCCCATCTCTGATTCCCCGCCTCTGATTCCCCAACTCTGATTCCCCACCTCTGATTCCGCACATCTAATTCCCTGCCTCTGATTCCCCACCTCTGATTCCCCATATCTGATTCCCCGCCTCTGTTTCCCCGCCTCTGATTCCCCGCCTCTGATGCCCCGTGTTTGATTCCCTGCCTCTGATTCCCCGCCTCTGATTCCCCATCTCTGATTCCGCACATCTAATTCCCTGCCTCTGATTCCCCACCTCTGATTCCCCATATCTGATTCCCCGCCTCTGTTTCCCCGCCTCTGATTCCCCGCCTCTGATGCCCCGTGTTTGATTCCCTGCCTCTGATTCCCCGCCTCTGATTCCCCATCTCTGATTCACCGCCTTTGATTCGCCACCTCTGATTCCCCATATCTGATTCCTCGCCTCTGATTCCCCGCCTCTGATTTCCCGCCTCTGATTCCCCATATCTCATTCCCCGCCTCTGATTCCCCAACTCTGATTCCCGGACTCTGATTCCCCACCTCTGATTCCCGGCCTCTGATTCGCTGCTTCTGATTCTGATTCCCTGCCTCTGATTCCCCATCTCTGATTCCGCACATCTAATTCCCTGCCTCTGATTCCCCACCTCTGATTCCCCATATCTGATTCCCCGCCTCTGTTTCCCCGCCTCTGATTCCCCGCCTCTGTTTCCCCATATCTAAGTCCCCGCCTCTGATTCCCCAACTTTGATTCCCCACCTCTGATTCCCCAGCTCTGATTCCCCGCCTCTGATTCCCCGCATCTGATTCCCTGCATCTGATTCCCAGCCTCTGATTCCCTGCCTCTGATTCCCAAACTCTGATTCCCCACCTCTGATTCCCCATATCTGATTCCCCGCCTCTGTTTCCCCGCCTCTGATTCCCCGCCTCTGTTTCCCCGCCACTGTTTCCCCATATCTGATTCTCTGCCTCTGAATCCCCAACTCTGATTCCCTGCATCTAATTCCCCAGCTCTGATTCCCCGCCTCTGAATCCCCGTGTCTGATATCCTGCCTCTGATTCCCTGCCTCTGATTCCCCATCTCAGATTCACCGCCTCTGATTCCCCACCTCTGATTCCCCATCTCTGATTCCGCACATCCGATTCCCTGCCTCTGATTCGCCGACTCTGATTCCCCACCTCTGATTCCCCAGCTCTGATTCCCCGCCTCTGATTCCCCAACTCTGATTCCCTGCCTCTGATTCCCCGCCTCTGTTTCCCCATATCTAAGTCCCCGCCTCTGATTCCCCAACTCTGATTCCCCACCTCTGATTCCCCAGCTCTGATTACCCACCTCTGATTCCCCTAATCTAATTCCCTGCCTCTGTTTCCCCGCCTCTGATTCCCCGCCACTGTTTCCCCATATCTGATTCTCCGCCTCTGAATCCCCAACTCTGATTCCCTGCATCTAATTCCCCAGCTCTGATTCCCCGCCTCTGATTCCCCGTGTCTGATTTCCTGCCTCCGATTCCCCGCCTCTGATTACCCATGTCTGATTCACCGCCTCTGATTCCCCACCTCTGATTCCCCATCTCTGATTCCGCACATCCGATTCCCAGCCTCTGATTCCCCATCTCTGATTCCCCGCCTTTGATTCCCCAACTCTGATTCCCAACCTCTGATTCCCCAGCTCTGATTCCCCGCCTCTGATTCCCCGTGTTTGATTCCCTGCCTCTGATTCCCCGCCTCTGATTCCCCATCTCTGATTCACCGCCTTTGATTCGCCACCTCTGATTCCCCATATCTGATTCCTCGCCTCTGTTTCCCCGCCTCTGATTTCCCGCCTCTGATTCCCCATATCTCATTCCCCGCCTCTGATTCCCCATCTCTGATTCCCGGACTCTGATTCCCCACCTCTGATTCCCGGCCTCTGATTCGCTGCTTCTGATTCTGATTCCCTGCCTCTGATTCCCCATCTCTGATTCCGCACATCTAATTCCCCGCCTCTGTTTCCCCGCCTCTGATTCCCCGCCTCTGTTTCCCCATATCTAAGTCCCCGCCTCTGATTCCCCAACTTTGATTCCCCACCTCTGATTCCCCAGCTCTGATTCCCCGCCTCTGATTCCCCGCATCTGATTCCCCACCTCTGATTCCCCAGCTCTGATTCCCCGCCTCTGATTCCCCAACTCTGATTCCCCGCCTCTGATTCCCCGCCTTTGTTTCCCCATATCTGATTCCCCATCTCTGATTCCGCACATCCGATTCCCTGCCTCTGATTCCCCGCCTCTGATTCCCCAACTTTGATTCCCCACCTCTGATTCCCCAGCTCTGATTCCCCGCCTCTGATTCCCCGCATCTGATTCCCCACCTCTGATTCCCCAGCTCTGATTCCCCGCCTCTGATTCCCCAACTCTGATTCCCCACCTCTGATTCCCCAGCTCTGATTACCCACCTCAGATTCCCCATATCTAATTCCCAGCCTCTGTTTCCCCGCCTCTGATTCCCCGCCACTGTTTCCCCATATCTGATTCTCCGCCTCTGAATCCCCAACTCTGATTCCCTGCATCTAATTCCCCAGCTCTGATTCCCCGCCTCTGATTCCCCGTGTCTGATTTCCTGCCTCTGATTCCCCGCCTCTGATTACCCATGTCTGATTCACCGCCTCTGTTTCCCCGCCTCTGATTCCCCGCCTCTGTTTCCCCATATCTAATTCCCCACCTCTGATGCACCAACTCTGATTCCCCGCCTCTGATTCCCCAGCTCTGATTCCCCGCCTCTGATTCCCCGCATCCGATTCCCCATATCTGATTCCACGCCTCTGATTCCCCGCCTCTGATTCCCCGCATCCGATTCCCCATATCTGATTCCACGCCTCTGTTTCCCCGCCTCTGACTCCCCGCCTCTGTTTCCCCATATCTGATTCCCCGCCTCTGATTCCCAACTATGATTCCCCGCCTCTGATACCCCAACTCTGATTCCCCACCTCTGATTCCCCAGCTCTGATTCCCCGCCTCTGATTCCCCAACTCTGATTCCCCACCTCTGATTCCCCAGCTCTGATTACCCACCTCTGATTCCCCATATCTAATTCCCAGCCTCTGTTTCCCCGCCTCTGATTCCCCGCCACTGTTTCCCCATATCTGGTTCTCCGCCTCTGAATCCCCAACTCTGATTCCCTGCATCTAATTCCCCAGCTCTGATTCCCCGCCTCTGTTTCCCCATATCTAATTCCCCACCTCTGATGCACCAACTCTGATTCCCCGCCTCTGATTCCCCAGCTCTGATTCCCCGCCTCTGATTCCCCGCATCCGATTCCCCATATCTGATTCCACGCCTCTGTTTCCCCGCCTCTGATTCCCCGCCTCTGTTTCCCCATATCTGATTCCCCGCCTCTGATTCCCAACTATGATTCCCCGCCTCTGATTCCCCAGCTCTGATTCCCAGCCTCTGAATCCCCGTGTCTGATATCCTGCCTCTGATTCCCCGCCTCTGATTCCCCATCTAAGATTCACCGCGTCTGATTCCCCACCTCTGATTCCCCATCTCTGATTCCGCACATCCGATTCCCTGCCTCTGATTCCCCGCCTCTGATTCCCCAACTTTGATTCCCCGCCTCTGATTCACCGCATCTGATTCCCCACCTCTGATTCCCCAGCTCTGATTCCCCGCCTCTGATTCCCCAACTCTGATTCCCCACCTCTGATTCCCCAGCTCTGATTACCCACCTCTGATTCCCCATATCTAATTCGCAGCCTCTGTTTCCCCGCCTTTGATTCCCCGCCACTGTTTCCCCATATCTGATTCTCCGCCTCTGAATCCCCAACTCTGATTCCCTGCATCTAATTCCCCAGCTCTGATTCCCCGCCTCTGATTCCCCGTGTCTGATTTCCTGCCTCTGATTCCCCGCCTCTGATTACCCATGTCTGATTCACCTCCTCTGTTTCCCCGCCTCTGATTCCCCGCCTCTGTTTCCCCATATCTAATTCCCCACCTCTGATGCACCAACTCTGATTCCCCGCCTCTGATTCCCCAGCTCTGATTCCCCGACTCTGATTCCCCGCATCCGATTCCCCATATCTGATTCCCCGCCTCTGTTTCCCCGCCTCTGATTCCCCGCCTCTGTTTCCCCATATCTGATTCCCCGCCTCTGATTCCCAACTATGATTCCCCGCCTCTGATTCCCCAGCTCTGATTCCCTGCCTCTGATTCCCCGCGTTCTATTCCCCGCCTCTGATTCCCCGCCTGTGATTCCCTATCTCTGATTCACCACCTCTGATTCCCCACCTCTGATTCCCCATATCTAATTCCCCGCCTCTGTTTGCCCGCCTCTGATTCCCCGCCTCTGTTTCCCCATATCTGATTCCCCGCCACTGAATCCCCAACTCTGATTCCCTGCCTCTGATTCCCCAGCTCTGATTCCCCGCCTTTGATTCCCCCCGTCTGATTCCCAGCCTCTGAATCCCCGTGTCTGATATCCTGCCTCTGATTCCCCGCCTCTGATTCCCCATCTCAGATTCACCGCCTCTGATTCCCCACCTCTGATTCCCCATCTCTGATTCCGCACATCCGATTCCATGCCTCTGATTCCCGGACTCTGATTCCCCACCTCTGATTCCCCAGCTCTGATTCCCCGCCTCTGATTCCCCAACTCTGATTCCCTGCCTCTGATTCCCCGCCTCTGTTTCCCCATATCTAAGGCCCCGCCTCTGATTCCCCAACTCTGATTCCCCACCTCTGATTCCCCAGCTCTGATTACCCACCTCTGATTCCCCTAATCTAATTCCCTGCCTCTGTTTCCCCGCCTCTGATTCCCTGCCACTGTTTCCCCATATCTGATTCTCCGCCTCTGAATCCCCAACTCTGATTCCCTGCATCTAATTCCCCAGCTCTGATTCCCCGCCTCTGATTCCCCGTGTCTGATTTCCTGCCTCCGATTCCCCGCCTCTGATTAACCATGTCTAATTCACCGCCTCTGATTCCCCACCTCTGATTCCCCATCTCTGATTCCGCACATCCGATTCCCAGCCTCTGATTCCCCATCTCTGATTCCCCGCCTCTGATTCCCCAACTCTGATTCCCCACCTCTGATTCCCCAGCTCTGATTCCCCGCCTCTGATTCCCCGTGTTTGATTCCCTGCCTCTGATTCCCCGCCTCTGATTCCCCATCTCTGATTCACCGCCTTTGATTCGCCACCTCTGATTCCCCATATCTGATTCCTCGCCTCTGTTTCCCCGCCTCTGATTTCCCGCCTCTGATTCCCCATATCTCATTCCCCGCCTCTGATTCCCCATCTCTGATTCCCGGACTCTGATTCCCCACCTCTGATTCCCGGCCTCTGATTCGCTGCTTCTGATTCTGATTCCCTGCCTCTGATTCCCCATCTCTGATTCCGCACATCTAATTCCCCGCCTCTGTTTCCCCGCCTCTGATTCCCCGCCTCTGTTTCCCAATATCTAAGTCCCCGCCTCTGATTCCCCAACTTTGATTCCCCACCTCTGATTCCCCAGCTCTGATTCCCCGCCTCTGATTCCCCGCATCTGATTCCCTGCATCTGATTCCCAGCCTCTGATTCCCAGCCTCTGATTCCCAAACTCTGATTCCCCACCTCTGATTCCCCATATCTGATTCCCCGCCTCTGTTTCCCCGCCTCTGATTCCCCGCCTCTTTTTCCCCATATCTTATTCCCCGCCTCTGTTTCCCCGCCTCTGATTCCCCGTGTCTGATTTCCTGCCTCTGATTCCCCGCTTCTGATTACCCATGTCTGATTCACCGCCTCTGATTCCCCACCTCTGATTCCCCATCTCTGATTCCGCACATCCGATTCCCAGCCTCTGATTCCCCATCTCTGATTCCCCGCCTCTGATTCCCCAACACTGATTCCCCACCTCTGATTCCCCAGCTCTGATTCCCCGCCTCTGATTCCCCGTGTTTGATTCCCTGCCTCTGATTCCCCGCCTCTGATTCCCCATCTCTGATTCACAGCCTTTGATTCGCCACCTCTGATTCCCCATATCTGATTCCTCGCCTCTGTTTCCCCGCCTCTGATTTCCCGCCTCTGATTCCCCATATCTCATTCCCCGCCTCTGATTCCCCATCTCTGATTCCCGGACTCTGATTCCCCACCTCTGATTCCCGGCCTCTGATTCGCTGCTTCTGATTCTGATTCCCTGCCTCTGATTCCCCATCTCTGATTCCGCACATCTAATTCCCCGCCTCTGTTTCCCCGCCTCTGATTCCCCGCCTCTGTTTCCCCATATCTAAGTCCCCACTCTGATTCTCCAACTTTGATTCCCCACCTCTGATTCCCCAGCTCTGATTCCCCACCTCTGATTCCCCGCATCTGATTCCCTGCATCTGATTCCCAGCCTCTGATTCCCTGCCTCTGATTCCCAAACTCTGATTCCCCACCTCTGATTCCCCATCTCTGATTCCGAACATCTAATTCCCTGCCTCTGATTCCCCACCTCTGATTCCCCATATCTGATTCCCCGCCTCTGTTTCCCCGCCTCTGATTCCCCAACTTTGATTCCCCACCTCTGATTCCCCAGCTCTTATTGCCCGCCTCTGATTCCCCGCATCTGATTCCCTCCATCTGATTCCCAGCCTCTGATTCCCTGCCTCTGATTCCCAAACTCTGATTCCCCACCTCTGATTCCCCATATCTGATTCCCCGCCTCTGTTTCCCCGCCTCTGATTCCCCGCCTCCGTTTCCCCATATCTGATTCCCCGCCTCTATTTGCCCGCCTCTGATTCCCCGCCTCTGTTTCCCCATATCTGATTACCCGCCTCTGAATCCCCAACTCTGATTCCCTGCCTCTAATTTCCCAGCTCTGATTCCCCGCCTCTGATTCCCCGTGTCTGATTTCCTGCCTCTGATTCCCCGCCTCTGATTACCCATGTCTGATTCACCGCCTCTGATTCCCCACCTCTGATTCCCCATCTCTGATTCCGCACATCCGATTCACTGCCTCTGATTCCCCAGCTCTGATTCCCCGCCTCTGATTCCCCGCGTCTTATTCCCTGCTTCTGATTCTGATTCCCTGCCTCTGATTCCCCATCTCTGATTCTGCACATCTGATTCCCTGCCTCTGATTCCCCACCTCTGATTCCCCATATCTGATTCCCCGCCTCTGAATCCCCATCTCTGATTCCCGGACTCTGATTACCCACCTCTGATTCCCGGCCTCTTATTACCAGCATCTGATTCCAGGCCTCTGATTCCCGGCCTCTGATTCCCCACCTCTGATTCCCCAGCTCTGATTCCCCGCCTCTGATTCCCCGCATCTGATTCCCTGCATCTGATTCCATGCCTCTGATTCCCTGCCTCTGATTCCCAACCTCTGATTCCCCACCACTGATTCCCCATATCTGATTCCCAGCCTCTGTTTCCCCGCCTCTGATTCCCCGCCTCTGTTTCCCCATATCTGATTCCCGGCCTCTGATTCCCCGCCTCTGATTCCCCGCCTCTGATTCCCTGCCTCTGATTCCACATCTCCGATCCCGCAAATCTAATTCCCTGCCTCTGACTCCCCGCCTCCGATTCCCCGCCTCTGATTCCCTGCCTCTGATTCCCAACCTCTGATTCCCCACCTCTGATTCCCCGCCTCTGATTCCCCGCCTCTGATTCCCCATCTCTGATTCACCGCCTTTGATTCGCCACCTCTGATTCCCCATATCTGATTCCTCGCCTCTGTTTACCCGCCTCTGATTCCCCGCCTCTGATTCCCCATATCTCATTCCCCGCCTCTGATTCCCCACCTCTGATTCCCTGCATCTAATTCCCCAGCTCTGATTCCCCGCCTCTGATTCCCCGTGTCTGATTTCCTGCCTCCGATTCCCCGCCTCTGATTAACCATGTCTAATTCACCGCCTCTGATTCCCCACCTCTGATTCCCCATCTCTGATTCCGCACATCCGATTCCCAGCCTCTGATTCCCCATCTCTGATTCCCCGCCTCTGATTCCCCAACTCTGATTCCCCACCTCTGATTCCCCAGCTCTGATTCCCCGCCTCTGATTCCCAGTGTTTGATTCCCTGCCTCTGATTCCCCGCCTCTGATTCCCCATCTCTGATTCACCGCCTTTCATTCGCCACCTCTGATTCCCCATATCTGATTCCTCGCCTCTGTTTCCCCGCCTCTGATTTCCCGCCTCTGATACCCCATATCTCATTCCCCGCCTCTGATTCCCCATCTCTGATTCCCGGACTCTGATTCCCTACCTCTGATTCCCGGCCTCTGATTCGCTGCTTCTGATTCTGATTCCCTGCCTCTGATTCCCCATCTCTGATTCCGCACATCTAATTCCCCGCCTCTGTTTCCCCGCCTCTGATTCCCCGCCTCTGTTTCCCCATATCTAAGTCCCCGCCTCTGATTCCCCAACTTTGATTCCCCAGCTCTGATTCCCCAGCTCTGATTCCCCGCCTCTGATTCCCCGCATCTGATTCCCTGCATCTGATTCCCAGCCTCTGATTCCCTGCCTCTGATTCCCAAACTCTGATTCCCCACCTCTGATTCCCCATATCTGATTCCCCGCCTCTGTTTCCCCGCCTCTGATTCCCCGCCTCTGTTTCCCCATATCTTATTCCCTGCCTCTGTTTCCCCGCCTCTGATTCCCCGCCTCTGATTCCCCGTGTCTGATTTCCTGCCTCTGATTCCCCGCTTCTGATTACCCATGTCTGATTCACCGCCTCTGATTCCCCACGTCTGATTCCCCATCTCTGATTCCGCACATCCGATTCCCAGCCTCTGATTCCCCATCTCTGATTCCCCGCCTCTGATTCCCCAACTCTGATTCCCCACCTCTGATTCCCCAGCTCTGATTCCCCGCCTCTGATTCCCCGTGTTTGATACCCTGCCTCTGATTCCCCGCCTCTGATTCCCCATCTCTGATTCACAGCCTTTGATTCGCCACCTCTGATTCCCCATATCTGATTCCTCGCCTCTGTTTCCCCGCCTCTGATTTCCCGCCTCTGATTCCCCATATCTCATTCCCCGACTCTGATTCCCCATCTCTGATTCCCGGACTCTGATTCCCCACCTCTGATTCCCGGCCTCTGATTCGCTGCTTCTGATTCTGATTCCCTGCCTCTGATTCCCCATCTCTGATTCCGCACATCTAATTCCCCGCCTCTGTTTCCCCGCCTCTGATTCCCCGCCTCTGTTTCCCCATATCTGATTCCCCGCCTCTGTTTCCCCGCCTCTGATTCCCCACCTCTGTTTCCCCATATCTAAGTCCCCGCCTCTGATTCCCCAACTCTGATTCCTCACCTCTGATTCCCCAGCTCTGATTCCCCGCCTCTGATTCCCCGCATCTGATTCCCTGCATCTGATTCCCAGCCTCTGATTCCCTGCCTCTGATTCCCAACCTCTGATTCCCCACCTCTGATTCCCCATATCTGATTCCCCGCCTCTGTTTCCCCGCCTCTGATTCCCCGCCTCTGTTTCCCCATATCTAAGTCCCCGCCTCTGATTCCCCAACTTTGATTCCCCACCTCTGATTCCCCAGCTCTTATTGCCCGCCTCTGATTCCCCGCATCTGATTCCCTCCATCTGATTCCCAGCCTCTGATTCCCTGCCTCTGATTCCCAAACTCTGATTCCCCACCTCTGATTCCCCATATCTGATTCCCCGCCTCTGTTTCCCCGCCTCTGATTCCCCGCCTCTGTTTCCCCTTATCTGATTCCCCGCCTCTATTTGCCCACCTCTGATTCCCCGCCTCTGTTTCCCCATATCTGATTACCCGCCTCTGAATCCCCAACTCTGATTCCCTGCCTCTAATTTCCCAGCTCTGATTCCCCGCCTCTGATTCCCCGTGTCTGATTTCCTGCCTCTGATTCCCCGCCTCTGATTACCCATGTCTGATTCACCGCCTCTGATTCCCCACCTCTGATTCCCCATCTCTGATTCCGCACATCCGATTCACAGCCTCTGATTCCCCAGCTCTGATTCCCCGCCTCTGATTCCCCGCGTCTTATTCCCTGCTTCTGATTCTGATTCCCTGCCTCTGATTCCCCATCTCTGATTCTGCACATCTGATTCCCTGCCTCTGATTCCCCACCTCTGATTCCCCATATCTGATTCCCCGCCTCTGAATCCCCATCTCTGATTCCCGGACTCTGATTACCCACCTCTGATTCCCGGCCTCTTATTACCAGCATCTGATTCCAGGCCTCTGATTCCCGGCCTCTGATTCCCCGCCTCTGTTTCCCCATATCTAATTCCCCACCTCTGATGCACCAACTCTGATTCCCCGCCTCTGATTCCCCGCCTCTGATTCCCCGCCTCTGTTTCCCCATATCTAATTCCCCACCTCTGATGCACCAACTCTGATTCCCCGCCTCTGATTCCCCAGCTCTGATTCCCCGCCTCTGATTCCCCGCATCCGATTCCCCATATCTGATTCCCCGCCTCTGTTTCCCCGCCTCTGATTCCCCGCCTCTGATTCCCAACTATGATTCCCCGCCTCTGATTCCCCAGCTCTGATTCCCTGCCTCTGATTCCCCGCGTTCTATTCCCTGCCTCTGATTCCCCGCCTGTGATTCCCCATCTCTGATTCACCACCTCTGATTCCCCACCTCTGATTCCCCATATCTAATTCCCCGCCTCTGTTTGCCCGCCTCTGATTCCCCGCCTCTGTTTCCCCATATCTGATTCCCCGCCACTGAATCCCAACTCTGATTCCCTGCCTCTGATTCCCCAGCTCTGATTCCCCGCCTTTGATTCCCCCCGTCTGATTCCCAGCCTCTGAATCCCCGTGTCTGATATCCTGCCTCTGATTCCCCGCCTCTGATTCCCCATCTCAGATTCACCGCCTCTGATTCCCCACCTCTGATTCCCCATCTCTGATTCCGCACATCCGATTCCCTGCCTCTGATTCCCCGACTCTGATTCCCCACCTCTGATTCCCCAGCTCTGATTCCCCGCCTCTGATTCCCCAACTCTGATTCCCCGCCTCTGATTCCCCGCCTCTGTTTCCCCATATCTAAGTCCCCGCCTCTGATTCCCCAACTCTGATTCCCCACCTCTGATTCCCCAGCTCTGATTACCCACCTCTGATTCCCCATATCTTATTCCCAGCCTCTGTTTCCCCGCCTCTGATTCCCCGCCACTGTTTCCCCATATCTGATTCTCCGCCTCTGAATCCCCAACTCTGATTCCCTGCATCTAATTCCCCAGCTATGATTCCCCGCCTCTGATTCCCCGTGTCTGATTTCCTGCCTCTGATTCCCCGCCTCTGATTACCCATGTCTGATTCACCGCCTCTGATTCCCCACCTCTGATTCCCCATATCTGATTCCTCGCCTCTGTTTCCCCGCCTCTGATTTCCCGCCTCTGATTCCCCATATCTCATTCCCCGCCTCTGATTCCCCATCTCTGATTCCCGGACTCTGATTCCCCACCTCTGATTCCCGGCCTCTGATTCGCTGCTTCTGATTCTGATTCCCTGCCTCTGGTTCCCCATCTCTGATTCCGCACATCTAATTCCCCGCCTCTGTTTCCCCACCTCTGATTCCCCGCCTCTGTTTCCCCATATCTAAGTCCCCGCCTCTGATTCCCCAACTTTGATTCCCCACCTCTGATTCCCCAGCTCTGATTCCCCGCCTCTGATTCCCCGCATCTGATTCCCTGCATCTGATTCCCAGCCTCTGATTCCCTGCCTCTGATTCCCAAACTCTGATTCCCCACCTCTGATTCCCCATATCTGATTCCCCGCCTCTGTTTCCCCGCCTCTGATTCCCCGCCTCTGTTTCCCCATATCTGATTCCCCGCCTCTATTTGCCCGCCTCTGATTCCCCGCCTCTGTTTCCCCATATATGATTACCCGCCTCTGAATCCCCAACTCTGATTCCCTGCCTCTAATTTCCCAGCTCTGATTCCCCGCCTCTGATTCCCCGTTTCTGATTTCCTGCCTCTGATTCCCCGCCACTGATTACCCATGTCTGATTCACCGCCTCTGATTCCCCACCTCTGATTCCCCATCTCTGATTCCGCATATCCGATTCACTGCCTCTGATTCCCCAACTCTGATTCCCCGCCTCTGATTCCCAGCGTCTTATTCCCTGCTTCTGATTCTGATTCCCTGCCTCTGATTCCCCATCTCTGATTCTGCACATCTGATTCCCTGCCTCTGATTCCCCACCTCTGTTTCCCCATATCTAAGTCCCCGCCTCTGATTCCCCAACTCTGATTCCCCACCTCTGATTCCCCAGCTCTGATTCCCCGCCTCTGATTCCCCGCATCTGATTCCCTGCATCTGATTCCCAGCCTCTGATTCCCTGCCTCTGATTCCCAACCTCTGATTCCCCACCTCTGATTCCCCATATCTGATTCCCCGCCTCTGTTTCCCCGCCTCTGATTCCCCGCCTCTGTTTCCCCATATCTGATTCCCCTCCTCTATTTCCCTTCCTCTGATTCCCAGCCTCTGATTCCCCATATCTGATTCCCCGCCTCTGATTCCCCAACTCTGATTCCCCGCCTCTGATTCCCCAGCTCTGAATCCCCGCATCTGATTCCCCGCGTCTGATTACCGGCCTCTGATTCCCCGCTCTGATTCCCCATTTCTGATTCACAACCTCTGATTCCCCACCTCTGATTCCCCATATGTGATTTGCCGCCTCTGTTTCCCCGCCTCTGATTCCCCACCTCTGATTCCCCGCCTCTGATTCACCAGCTATGATTCCCCGCCTCTGATTCCCCGCATCTGATTCCCTGCCTCTGATTCCCCGCCTCCGATTCCACATCTCTGATTCACCACCTCTGATTCATTGCGTCTGATTCCCCGCCTCTGTTTCACCGCCTCTGATTCCCCGCCTCTGTTTCCCCATATCTAAGTCCCCGCCTCTGATTCCCCAACTCTGATTCCCCACCTCTGATTCCCCAGCTCTGATTCCCCGCCTCTGATTCCCCGCATCTGATTCCCTGCATCTGATTCCCAGCCTCTGATTCCCTGTCTCTGATTCCCAACCTCTGATTCCGCACCTCTGATTCCCCAACTTTGATTCCCCACCTCTGATTCCCCAGCTCTGATTCCCCGCCTCTGATTCCCCGCATCTGATTCCCTGCATCTGATTCCCAGCCTTTGATTCCCTGCCTCCGATTCCCAAACTCTGATTCCCCACCTCTGATTCCCGGCCTCTGATTCCACACATCTAATTCCCTGCCTCTGATTCCCCACCTCTGATTCCCCATATCTGATTCCCCACCTCTGATTCCCGGCCTCTGATTCCGCACATCTAATTCCCTGCCTCTGATTCCCCACCTCTGATTCCCCATATCTAATTCCCTGCCTCTGATTCCCCACCTCTGATTCCCCATATCTAAGTCCCCGCCTCTGATTCCCCAACTTTGATTCCCCACCTCTGATTCCCCAGCTCTTATTGCCCGCCTCTGATTCCCCGCATCTTATTCCCTCCATCTGATTCCCAGCCTCTGATTCCCTGCCTCTGATTCCCAAACTCTGATTCCCCACCTCTGATTCCCCATATCTGATTCCCCACCTCTGTTTCCCCGCCTCTGATTCCCCGCCTCTGTTTCCCCTTATCTGATTCCACGCCTCTATTTGCCCGCCTCTGATTCCCCGCCTCTGTTTCCCCATATCTGATTACCCGCCTCTGAATCCCCAACTCTGATTCCCTGCCTCTAATTTCCCAGCTCTGATTCCCCGCCTCTGATTCCCCGTGTCTGATTTCCTGCCTCTGATTCCCCGCCTCTGATTACCCATGTCTGATTCACCGCCTCTGATTCCCCACCTCTGATTCCCCATCTCTGATTCCGCACATCCGATTCACTGCCTCTGATTCCCCAGCTCTGATTCCCCGCCTCTGATTCCCCGCGTCTTATTCCCTGCTTCTGATTCTGATTCCCTGCCTCTGATTCCCCATCTCTGATTCTGCACATCTGATTCCCTGCCTCTGATTCCCCACCTCTGATTCCCCATATCTGATTCCCCGCCTCTGAATCCCCATCTCTGATTCCCGGACTCTGATTACCCACCTCTGATTCCCGGCCTCTTATTACCAGCATCTGATTCCAGACCTCTGATTCCCGGCCTCTGATTCCCCGCCTCTGTTTCCCCATATCTAATTCCCCACCTCTGATGCACCAACTCTGATTCCCCGCCTCTGATTCCCCGCCTCTGATTCCCCGCCTCTGTTTCCCCATATCTAATTCCCCACCTCTGATGCACCAACTCTGATTCCCCGCCTCTGATTCCCCAGCTCTGATTCCCCGCCTCTGATTCCCCGCATCCGATTCCCCATATCTGATTCCCCGCCTCTGTTTCCCCGCCTCTGATTCCCCGCCTCTGATTCCCAACTATGATTCCCCGCCTCTGATTCCCCAGCTCTGATTCCCTGCCTCTGATTCCCCGCGTTCTATTCCCTGCCTCTGATTCCCCGCCTGTGATTCCCCATCTCTGATTCACCACCTCTGATTCCCCACCTCTGATTCCCCATATCTAATTCCCTGCCTCTGTTTGCCCGCCTCTGATTCCCCGCCTCTGTTTCCCCATATCTGATTCCCCGCCACTGAATCCCAACTCTGATTCCCTGCCTCTGATTCCCCAGCTCTGATTCCCCGCCTTTGATTCCCCCCGTCTGATTCCCAGCCTCTGAATCCCCGTGTCTGATATCCTGCCTCTGATTCCCCGCCTCTGATTCCCCATCTCAGATTCACCGCCTCTGATTCCCCACCTCTGATTCCCCATCTCTGATTCCGCACATCCGATTCCCTGCCTCTGATTCCCCGACTCTGATTCCCCACCTCTGATTCCCCAGCTCTGATTCCCCGCCTCTGATTCCCCAACTCTGATTCCCCGCCTCTGATTCCCCGCCTCTGTTTCCCCATATCTAAGTCCCCGCCTCTGATTCCCCAACTCTGATTCCCCACCTCTGATTCCCCAGCTCTGATTACCCACCTCTGATTCCCCATATCTAATTCCCAGCCTCTGTTTCCCCGCCTCTGATTCCCCGCCACTGTTTCCCCATATCTGATTCTCCGCCTCTGAATCCCCAACTCTGATTCCCTGCATCTAATTCCCCAGCTCTGATTCCCCGCCTCTGATTCCCCGTGTCTGATTTCCTGCCTCTGATTCCCCGCCTCTGATTACCCATGTCTGATTCACCGCCTCTGATTCCCCACCTCTGATTCCCCATATCTGATTCCTCGCCTCTGTTTCCCCGCCTCTGATTTCCCGCCTCTGATTCCCCATATCTCATTCCCCGCCTCTGAATCCCCATCTCTGATTCCCGGACTCTGATTCCCCACCTCTGATTCCCGGCCTCTGATTCGCTGCTTCTGATTCTGATTCCCTGCCTCTGGTTCCCCATCTCTGATTCCGCACATCTAATGCCCCGCCTCTGTTTCCCCACCTCTGATTCCCCGCCTCTGTTTCCCCATATCTAAGTCCCCGCCTCTGATTCCCCAACTTTGATTCCCCACCTCTGATTCCCCAGCTCTGATTCCCCGCCTCTGATTCCCCGCATCTGATTCCCTGCATCTGATTCCCAGCCTCTGATTCCCTGCCTCTGATTCCCAAACTCTGATTCCCCACCTCTGATTCCCCATATCTGATTCCCCGCCTCTGTTTCCCCGCCTCTGATTCCCCGCCTCTGTTTCCCCATATCTGATTCCCCGCCTCTATTTGCCCGCCTCTGATTCCCCGCCTCTGTTTCCCCATATCTGATTACCCGCCTCTGAATCCCCAACTCTGATTCCCTGCCTCTAATTTCCCAGCTCTGATTCCCCGCCTCTGATTCCCCGTTTCTGATTTCCTGCCTCTGATTCCCCGCCTCTGATTACCCATGTCTGATTCACCGCCTCTGATTCCCCACCTCTGATTCCCCATCTCTGATTCCGCACATCCGATTCACTGCCTCTGATTCCCCAACTCTGATTCCCCGCCTCTGATTCCCAGCGTCTTATTCCCTGCTTCTGATTCTGATTCCCTGCCTCTGATTCCCCATCTCTGATTCTGCACATCTGATTCCCTGCCTCTGATTCCCCACCTCTGATTCGCCATATCTGATTCCCCGCCACTGTTTCCCTGCCTCTGATTCCCCGCCTCTGTTTCCCCATATCTAAGTCCCCGCCTCTGATTCCCCAACTCTGATTCCCCACCTCTGATTCCCCAGCTCTGATTCCCCGCCTCTGATTCCCCGCATCTGATTCCCTGCATCTGATTCCCAGCCTCTGATTCCCTGCCTCTGATTCCCAACCTCTGATTCCCCACCTCTGATTCCCCATATCTGATTCCCCGCCTCTGTTTCCCCGCCTCTGATTCCCCGCCTCTGTTTCCCCATATCTGATTCCCCGCCTCTATTTCCCTTCCTCTGATTCCCAGCCTCTGATTCCCCATATCTGATTCCCCGCCTCTGATTCCCCAACTCTGATTCCCCGCCTCTGATTCCCCAGCTCTGAATCCCCGCATCTGATTCCCCGCGTCTGATTACCGGCCTCTGATTCCCCGCTCTGATTCCCCATTTCTGATTCACAACCTCTGATTCCCCACCTCTGATTCCCCATATCTGATTTGCCGCCTCTGTTTCCCCGCCTCTGATTACCCACCTCTGATTCCCCGCCTCTGATTCACCAGCTATGATTCCCCGCCTCTGATTCCCCGCATCTGATTCCCTGCCTCTGATTCCCCGCCTCTGATTCCACATCTCTGATTCACCACCTCTGATTCATTGCGTCTGATTCCCCGCCTCTGTTTCCCCGCCTCTGATTCCCCGCCTCTGTTTCCCCATATCTAAGTCCCCGCCTCTGATTCCCCAACTCTTTTTCCCCACCTCTGATTCCCCAGCTCTGATTCCCCGCCTCTGATTCCCCGCATCTGATTCCCTGCATCTGATTCCCAGCCTCTGATTCCCTGCCTCTGATTCCCAACCTCTGATTCCGCACCTCTGATTCCCCATATCTGATTCCCCGCCTCTGTTTCCCCGCCTCTGTTTCCCCGCCTCTGATTCCCCGCCTCTGATTCCCCAGCTCTGAATCCCCGCATCTGATTCCCCGCGTCTGATTACCGGCCTCTGATTCCCCGCTCTGATTCCCCATTTCTGATTCACAACCTCTGATTCCCCACCTCTGATTCCCCATATCTGATTTGCCGCCTCTGTTTCCCCGCCTCTGATTACCCACCTCTGATTCCCCGCCTCTGATTCACCAGCTATGATTCCCCGCCTCTGATTCCCCGCATCTGATTCCCTGCCTCTGATTCCCCACCTCTGATTCCCCAGCTCTGATTACCCACCTCTGATTCCCCATATCTAATTCCCAGCCTCTGTTTCCCCGCCTCTGATTCCCCGCCACTGTTTCCCCATATCTGATTCTCTGCCTCTGAATCCCCAACTCTGATTCCCTGCATCTAATTCCCCAGCTCTGATTCCCCGCCTCTGACTCCCCGTGTCTGATTTCCTGCCTCTGATTCCCCGCCTCTGATTACCCATGTCTGATTCACCGCCTCTGTTTCCCCGCCTCTGATTCCCCGCCTCTGTTTCCCCATATCTAATTCCCCACCTCTGATGCACCAACTCTGATTCCCCGCCTCTGATTCCCCAGCTCTGATTCCCCGCCTCTGATTCCCCGCATCCGATTCCCCATATCTGATTCCCCGCCTCTGTTTCCCCGCCTCTGATTCCCCGCCTCTGTTTCCCCATATCTGATTCCCCGCCTCTGATTCCCAACTATGATTCCCAGCCTCTGATTCCCCAGCTCTGATTCCCTGCCTCTGATTCCCCGCGTTCTATTCCCTGCCTCTGATTCCCCGCCTGTGATTCCCCATCTCTGATTCACCACCTCTGATTCCCCACCTCTGATTCCCCATATCTAATTCCCCGCCTCTGTTGGCCCGCCTCTGATTCCCCGCCTCTGTTTCCCCATATCTGATTCCCCGCCACTGAATCCCCAACTCTGATTCCCTGCCTTTGATTCCCCAGCTCTGATTCCCCGCCTTTGATTCCCCCCGTCTGAATCCCAGCCTCTGAATCCCCGTGTCTGATATCCTGCCTCTGATTCCCCGCCTCTAATTCCCCATCTCAGATTCACTGCCTCTGATTCCCCACCTCTGATTCCCCATCTCTGATTCCGCACATCCGATTCCCTGCCTCTGATTCCCCGACTCTGATTCCCCACCTCTGATTCCCCAGCTCTGATTCCCCGCCTCTGATTCCCCAACTCTGATTCCCCGCCTCTGATTCCCCGCCTCTGTTTCCCCATATCTAAGTCCCCGCCTCTGATTCCCCAACTCTGATTCCCCACCTCTGATTCCCCAGCTCTGATTACCCACCTCTGATTCCCCATATCTAATTCCCTGCCTCTGTTTCCCCGCCTCTGATTCCCCGCCACTGTTTCCCCATATCTGATTCTCCGCCTCTGAATCCCCAACTCTGATTCCCTGCATCTAATTCCCCAGCTCTGATTCCCCACCTCTGATTCCCCGTGTCTGATTTCCTGCCTCTGATTCCCCGCCTCTGATTACCCATGTCTAATTCACCGCCTCTGATTCCCCACCTCTGATTCCCCATCTCTGATTCCACACATCCGATTCCCAGCCTCTGATTCCATATCTCTGATTCCCCGCCTCTGATTCCCCAACTCTGATTCCCCACCTCTGATTCCCCAGCTCTGATTCCCCGCCTCTGATTCCCCGTGTTTGATTCCCTGCCTCTGATTCCCCGCCTCTGATTCCCCATCTCTGATTCACCGCCTTTGATTCGCCACCTCTGATTCCCCATATCTGATTCCTCGCCTCTGTTTCCCCGCCTCTGATTTCCCGCCTCTGATTCCCCATATCTCATTCCCCGCCTCTGATTCCCCATCTCTGATTCCCGGACTCTGATTCCCCACCTCTGATTCCCGGCCTCTGATTCGCTGCTTCTGATTCTGATTCCCTGCCTCTGATTCCCCATCTCTGATTCCGCACATCTAATTCCCCGCCTCTCTTTCCCCGCCTCTGATTCCCCGTGTTTGATTCCCTGCCTCTGATTCCCGGCCTCTGATTCCCTGCTTCTGATTCTGATTCCCTGCCTTTGATTCCCCATCTCTGATTCCGCACATCTAATTCCCTGCCTCTGATTCCCCACCTCTGATTCCCCATATCTGATTCCCCGCCTCTGTTTCCCCGACTCTGATTCCCCGCCTCTGTTTCCCCATATCTAAGTCCCCGCCTCTGATTCCCCAACTTTGATTCCCCACCTCTGATTCCCCAGCTCTGATTCCCCGCCTCTGATTCCCCGCATCTGATTCCCTGCATCTGATTCCCAGCCTCTGATTCCCTGCCTCTGATTCCCAACCTCTGATTCCCCACCTCTGATTCCCCGCCTCTGATTCCCCGCCTCTGTTTCCCCATATCTGATTCCCCGCCTCTGATTCCCAACTATGATTCCCAGCCTCTGATTCCCCAGCTCTGATTCCCTGCCTCTGATTCCCCGCGTTCTATTCCCTGCCTCTGATTCCCCGCCTGTGATTCCCCATCTCTGATTCACCACCTCTGATTCCCCACCTCTGATTCCCCATATCTAATTCCCCGCCTCTGTTGGCCCGCCTCTGATTCCCCGCCTCTGTTTCCCCATATCTGATTCCCCGCCACTGAATCCCCAACTCTGATTCCCTGCCTTTGATTCCCCAGCTCTGATTCCCCGCCTTTGATTCCCCCCGTCTGAATCCCAGCCTCTGAATCCCCGTGTCTGATATCCTGCCTCTGATTCCCCGCCTCTAATTCCCCATCTCAGATTCACTGCCTCTGATTCCCCACCTCTGATTCCCCATCTCTGATTCCGCACATCCGATTCCCTGCCTCTGATTCCCCGACTCTGATTCCCCACCTCTGATTCCCCAGCTCTGATTCCCCGCCTCTGATTCCCCAACTCTGATTCCCCGCCTCTGATTCCCCGCCTCTGTTTCCCCATATCTAAGTCCCCGCCTCTGATTCCCCAACTCTGATTCCCCACCTCTGATTCCCCAGCTCTGATTACCCACCTCTGATTCCCCATATCTAATTCCCTGCCTCTGTTTCCCCGCCTCTGATTCCCCGCCACTGTTTCCCCATATCTGATTCTCCGCCTCTGAATCCCCAACTCTGATTCCCTGCATCTAATTCCCCAGCTCTGATTCCCCACCTCTGATTCCCCGTGTCTGATTTCCTGCCTCTGATTCCCCGCCTCTGATTACCCATGTCTAATTCACCGCCTCTGATTCCCCACCTCTGATTCCCCATCTCTGATTCCACACATCCGATTCCCAGCCTCTGATTCCATATCTCTGATTCCCCGCCTCTGATTCCCCAACTCTGATTCCCCACCTCTGATTCCCCAGCTCTGATTCCCCGCCTCTGATTCCCCGTGTTTGATTCCCTGCCTCTGATTCCCCGCCTCTGATTCCCCATCTCTGATTCACCGCCTTTGATTCGCCACCTCTGATTCCCCATATCTGATTCCTCGCCTCTGTTTCCCCGCCTCTGATTTCCCGCCTCTGATTCCCCATATCTCATTCCCCGCCTCTGATTCCCCATCTCTGATTCCCGGACTCTGATTCCCCACCTCTGATTCCCGGCCTCTGATTCGCTGCTTCTGATTCTGATTCCCTGCCTCTGATTCCCCATCTCTGATTCCGCACATCTAATTCCCCGCCTCTCTTTCCCCGCCTCTGATTCCCCGTGTTTGATTCCCTGCCTCTGATTCCCGGCCTCTGATTCCCTGCTTCTGATTCTGATTCCCTGCCTTTGATTCCCCATCTCTGATTCCGCACATCTAATTCCCTGCCTCTGATTCCCCACCTCTGATTCCCCATATCTGATTCCCCGCCTCTGTTTCCCCGACTCTGATTCCCCGCCTCTGTTTCCCCATATCTAAGTCCCCGCCTCTGATTCCCCAACTTTGATTCCCCACCTCTGATTCCCCAGCTCTGATTCCCCGCCTCTGATTCCCCGCATCTGATTCCCTGCATCTGATTCCCAGCCTCTGATTCCCTGCCTCTGATTCCCAACCTCTGATTCCCCACCTCTGATTCCCCGCCTCTGATTCCCCGCCTCTGTTTCCCCATATCTGATTCCCCGCCTCTATTTGCCCGCCTCTGATTCCCCTCCTCTGTTTCCCCATATCTGATTACCCGCCTCTGAATCCCCAACTCTGATTCCCTGCCTCTAAATTCCCAGCTGATTCCCCGCCTCTGATTCCCCGTGTCTGATTTCCTGCCTCTGATTCCCCGCCTCTGATTACCCATGTCTGATTCACCGCCTCTGATTCCCCACCTATGATTCCCCATCTCTGATTCCGCACATCCGATTCACTGCCTCTGATTCCCCAGCTCTGATTCCCCGCCTCTGATTCCCCGCGTCTTATTCCCTGCTTTTGATTCTGATTCCCTGCCTCTGATTCCCCATCTCTGATTCTGCACATCTGATTCCTCGCCTCTGTTTACCCGCCTCTGATTCCCCGCCTCTGATTCCCCATATCTCATTCCCCACCTCTGATTCCCCATCTCTGATTCCCGGACTCTGATTCCCCACTTCTGATTCCCGGCCTCTGATTCCCTGCTTCTGATTCTGATTCCCTGCCTCTGATTCCCCATCTCTGATTCCGCACATCTAATTCCCTGCCTCTGATTCCCCACCTCTGATTCCCCATATCTGATTCCCCGCCTCTGTTTCCCCGCCTCTGATTCCCCGCCTCTGTTTCCCCATATCTAAGTCCCCGCCTCTGATTCCCCAACTTTGATTCCCCACCTCTGATTCCCCAGCTCTGATTGCCCGCCTCTGATTCCCCGCATCTGATTCCCTGCATCTGATTCCCAGCCTCTGATTCCCTGCCTCTGATTCCCAAACTCTGATTCCCCACCTCTGATTCCCCATATCTGATTCCCCGCCTCTGTTTCCCCGCCTCTGATTCCCCGCCTCTGTTTCCCCATATCTGATTCCCCGCCTCTATTTGCCCGCCTCTGATTCCCCGCCTCTGTTTCCCCATATCTGATTACCCGCCTCTGAATCCCCAACTCTGATTCCCTGCCTCTAATTTCCCAGCTCTGATTCCCCGCCTCTGATTCCCCGTGTCTGATTTCCTGCCTCTGATTCCCCGCCTCTGATTACCCACATCTGATTCCCCATCTCTGATTCCGCACATCCGATTCACTGCCTCTGATTCCCCAGCTCTGATTCCCCGCCTCTGATTCCCCGCGTCTTATTCCCTGCTTCTGATTCTGATTCCCCGCCTCTGAATCCCCATCTCTGATTCCCGGACACTGATTCCCCGCCTCTGTTTCCCCATATCTGATTCCCCGCCTCTATTTGCCCGGCTCTGATTCCCCTCCTCTGTTTCCCCATATCTGATTACCCGCCTCTGAATCCCCAACTCTGATTCCCTGCCTCTAATTTCCCAGCTCTGATTCCCCGCCTCTGATTCCCCGTGTCTGATTTCCTGCCTCTGATTCCCCACCTCTGATTACCCATGTCTGATTCACCGCCTCTGATTCCCCACCTATGATTCCCCATCTCTGATTCCGCACATCCGATTCACTGCCTCTGATTCCCCAGCTCTGATTCCCCGCCTCTGATTCCCCGCGTCTTATTCCCTGCTTCTGATTCTGATTCCCTGCCTCTGATTCCACATCTCTGATTCTGCACATCTGATTCCTCGCCTCTGTTTACCCGCCTCTGATTCCCCGCCTCTGATTCCCCATATCTCATTCCCCACCTCTGATTCCCCATCTCTGATTCCCGGACTCTGATTCCCCACTTCTGATTCCCGGCCTCTGATTCCCTGCTTCTGATTCTGATTCCCTGCCTCTGATTCCCCATCTCTGATTCCGCACATCTTATTCCCTGCCTCTAATTCCCCACCTCTGATTCCCCATATCTGATTCCCCGCCTCTGTTTCCCCGCTTCTGATTCCCCGCCTCTGTTTCCCCATATCTAAGTCCCCGCCTCTGATTCCCCAACTTTGATTCCCCACCTCTGATTCCCCGCGTCTTATTCCCTGCTTCTGATTCTGATTCCCTGCCTCTGATTCCCCATCTCTGATTCTGCACATCTGATTCCCTGCCTCTGATTCCCCACCTCTGATTCCCCATATCTGATTCCCCACCTCTGATTCCCCATCTCTGATTCCGCACATCCGATTCCCTGCCTCTGATTCCCCGACTCTGATTCCCCACCTCTGATTCCCCAGCTCTGATTCCCCGCCTCTGATTCCCCAACTCTGATTCCCCGCCTCTGATTCCCCGCCTCTGTTTCCCCATATCTAAGTCCCCGCCTCTGATTCCCCAACTCTGATTCCCCACCTCTGATTCCCCAGCTCTGATTACCCACCTCTGATTCCCCATATCTAATTCCCAGCCTCTGTTTCCCCGCCTCTGATTCCCCGCCACTGTTTCCCCATATCTGATTCTCTGCCTCTGAATCCCCAACTCTGATTCCCTGCATCTAATTCCCCAGCTCTGATTCCCCGCCTCTGATTCCCCGTGTCTGATTTCCTGCCTCTGATTCCCCGCCTCTGATTACCCATGTCTCATTCACCGCCTCTGTTTCCCCGCCTCTGATTCCCTGCCTCTGTTTCCCCATATCTAATTCCCCACCTCTGATGCACCAACTCTGATTCCCCGCCTCTGATTCCCCAGCTCTGATTCCCCGCCTCTGATTCCCCGCATCCGATTCCTCATATCTGATTCCCCGCCTCTGTTTCCCCGCCTCTGATTCCCCGCCTCTGTTTCCCCATATCTGATTCCCCGCCTCTGATTCCCAACTATGATTCCCCGCCTCTGATTCCCCAGCTCTGATTCCCTGCCTCTGATTCCCCGCGTTCTATTCCCTGCCTCTGATTCCCCGCCTGCGATTCCCCATCTCTGATTCACCACCTCTGATTCCCCACCTCTGATTCCCCATATCTAATTCCCCGCCTCTGTTGGCCCGCCTCTGATTCCCCGCCTCTGTTTCCCCATATCTGATTCCCCGCCACTGAATCCCCAACTCTGATTCCCTGCCTCTGTTTCCCCATATCTGATTCCCCGCCTCTGATTCCCAACTATGATTCCCCGCCTCTGATTCCCCAGCTCTGATTCCCTGCCTCTGATTCCCCGCGTTCTATTCCCTGCCTCTGATTCCCCGCCTGTGATTCCCCATCTCTGATTCACCACCTCTGATTCCCCACCTCTGATTCCCCATATCTAATTCCCCGCCTCTGTTGGCCCGTCTCTGATTCCCCGCCTCTGTTTCCCCATATCTGATTCCCCGCCACTGAATCCCCAACTCTGATTCCCTGCCTCTGATTCCCCGCCTCTGATTCCCCATCTCAGATTCACTGCCTCTGATTCCCCACCTCTGATTCCCCATCTCTGATTCCGCACATCCGATTCCCTGCCTCTGATTCCCCGACTCTGATTCCCCACCTCTGATTCCCCAGCTCTGATTCCCCGCCTCTGATTCCCCAACTCTGATTCCCCGCCTCTGATTCCCCGCCTCTGTTTCCCCATATCTAAGTCCCCGCCTCTGATTCCCCAACTCTGATTCCCCACCTCTGATTCCCCAGCTCTGATTACCCACCTCTGATTCCCCATATCTAATTCCCTGCCTCTGTTTCCCCGCCTCTGATTCCCCGCCACTGTTTCCCCATATCTGATTCTCCGCCTCTGAATCCCCATCTCTGATTCCCTGCATAAATTCCCCAGCTCTGATTCCCCGCCTCTGATTCCCCGTGTCTGATTTCCTGCCTCTGATTCCCCGCCTCTGATTACCCATGTCTAATTCACCGCCTCTGATTCCCCACCTCTGATTCCCCATCTCTGATTCCGCACATCCGATTCCCAGCCTCTGATTCCATATCTCTGATTCCCCGCCTCTGATTCCCCAACTCTGATTTCCCACCTCTGATTCCCCAGCTCTGATTCCCCGCCTCTGATTCCCCTTGTTTGATTCCCTGCCTCTGATTCCCCGCCTCTGATTCCCCATCTCTGATTCACCGCCTTTGATTCGCCACCTCTGATTCCCCATATCTGATTCCTCGCCTCTGTTTCCCCGCCTCTGATTTCCCGCCTCTGATTCCCCATATCTCATTCCCCACCTCTGATTTCCCATCTCTGATTCCCGGACTCTGATTCCCCACCTCTGATTCCCGGCCTCTGATTCGCTGCTTCTGATTCTGATTCCCTGCCTCTGATTCCCCATCTCTGATTCCGCACATCTAATTCCCCGCCTCTGTTTCCCCGCCTCTGATTCCCCGCCTCTGTTTCCCCATATCTAAGTCCCCGCCTCTGATTCCCCAACTTTGATTCCCCACCTCTGATTCCCCAGCTCTGATTCCCCGCCTCTGATTCCCCGCATCTGATTCCCTGCATCTGATTCCCAGCCTCTGATTCCCTGCCTCTGATTCCCAAACTCTGATTCCCCACCTCTGATTCCCCATATCTGATTCCCCGCCTCTGTTTCCCCGCCTCTGATTCCCCGCCTCTGTTTCCCCATATCTGATTCCCCGCCTCTGTTTCCCCGCCTCTGATTCCCCGCCTCTGATTCCCCGTGTCTGATTTCCTGCCTCTGATTCCCCGCCTCTGATTACCCATGTCTGATTCACCGCCTCTGATTCCCCACCTCTGATTCCCCATCTCTGATTCCGCACATCCGATTCCCAGCCTCTGATTCCCCATCTCTGATTCCCCGCCTCTGATTCCCCAACTCTGATTCCCCACCTCTGATTCCCCACCTCTGATTCCCCGCCTCTGATTCCCCGTGTTTGATTCCCTGCCTCTGATTCCCCGCCTCTGATTCCCCATCTCTGATTCACCGCCTTTGATTCGCCACCTCTGATTCCCCATATCTGATTCCTCGCCTCTGTTTCCCCGCCTCTGATTTCCCGCCTCTGATTCCCCATATCTCATTCCCCGCCTCTGATTCCCCATCTCTGATTCCCGGACTCTGATTCCCCACCTCTGATTCCCGGCCTCTGATTCGCTGCTTCTGATTCTGATTCCCTGCCTCTGATTCCCCATCTCTGATTCCGCACATCTAATTCCCCGCCTCTGTTTCCCCGCCTCTGATTCCCCGCCTCTGTTTCCCCATATCTAAGTCCCCGCCTCTGATTCCCCAACTTTGATTCCCCACCTCTGATTCCCCAGCTCTGATTCCCCGCCTCTGATTCCCCGCATCTGATTCCCCACCTCCGATTCCCCAGCTCTGATTCCCCGCCTCTGATTCCCCAACTCTGATTCCCCGCCTCTGATTCCCCGCCTCTGTTTCCCCATATCTGATTCCCCATCTCTGATTCCGCACATCCGATTCCCTGCCTCTGATTCCCCGCCTCTGATTCCCCAACTTTGATTCCCCACCTCTGATTCCCCAGCTCTGATTCCCCGCCTCTGATTCCCCGCATCTGATTCCCCACCTCTGATTCCCCAGCTCTGATTCCCTGCCTCTGATTCCCCAACTCTGATTCCCCACCTCTGATTCCCCAGCTCTGATTACCCACCTCTGATTCCCCATATATAATTCCCAGCCTCTGTTTCCCCGCCTCTGATTCCCCGCCACTGTTTCCCCATATCTGATTCTCCGCCTCTGAATCCCCAACTCTGATTCCCTGCATCTAATTCCCCAGCTCTGATTCCCCGCCTCTGATTCCCCAGCTCTGATTCCCCGCCTCTGATTCCCCGCATCCGATTCCCCGCCTCTGTTTCCCCATATCTGATTACCCGCCTCTGATTCCCAACTATGATTCCCCGCCTCTGATTCCCCAGCTCTGATTCCCAGCCTCTGAATCCACGTGTCTGATATCCTGCCTCTGATTCCCCGCCTCTGATTCCCCATCTCATATTCACCGCCTCTGATTCCCCACCTCTGATTCCCCATCTCTGATTCCGCACATCCGATTCCCTGCCTCTGATTCCCTGCCTCTGATTCCCCAACTTTGATTCCCCACCTCTGATTCCCCAGCTCTGATTCCCCGCCTCTGATTCCCCGCATCTGATTCCCCACCTCTGATTCCCCAGCTCTGATTCCCCGCCTCTGATTCCCCAACTCTGATTCCCCACCTCTGATTCCCCAGCTCTGATTACCCACCTCTGATTCCCCATATCTAATTCCCAGCCTCTGATTCCCCGTGTCTGATTTCCTGCCTCTGATTCCCCGCCTCTGATTACCAATGTCTGATTCACCGCCTCTGTTTCCCCGCCTCTGATTCCCCGCCTCTGTTTCCCCATATCTAATTCCCCACCTCTGATGCACCAACTCTGATTCCCCACCTCTGATTCCCCAGCTCTGATTCCCCGCCTCTGATTCCCCGCATCCGATTCCCCATATCTGATTCCCCGCCTCTGTTTCCCCGCCTCTGATTCCCCGCCTCTGTTTCCCCATATCTGATTCCCCACCTCTGATTCCCAACTATGATTCCCCAGCTCTGATTCCCCGCCTTTGATTCCCCCCGTCTGATTCCCAGCCTCTGAATCCCCGTGTCTGATATCCTGCCTCTGATACCCCGCCTCTGATTCCCCATCTCTGATTCCGCACATCCGATTCCCTGCCTCTGATTCCCCGACTCTGATTCGCCACCTCTGAATCCCCAGCTCTGATTCCCCGCCTCTGATTCCCCAACTCTGATTCCCCGCCTCTGATTCCCCAACTCTGATTCCCCGCCTCTGATTCCCCAACTCTGATTCCCCACCTCTGATTCCCCAGCTCTGATTACCCACCTCTGATTCCCCATATCTAATTCCCTGCCTCTGTTTCCCCGCCTCTGATTCCCCGCCACTGTTTCCCCATATCTGATTCTCCGCCTCTGAATCCCCAACTCTGATTCCCTGCATCTAATTCCCCAGCTCTGATTCCCCGCCTCTGATTCCCCGTGTCTGATTACCTGCCACTGATTCCCCGCCTCTGATTACCCATGTCTAATTCACCGCCTCTGATTCCCCACCTCTGATTCCCCATCTCTGATTCCGCACATCCGATTCCCAGCCTCTGATTCCCCACCTCTGATTCCCCAGCTCTGATTCCCCGCCTCTGATTCCCCGTGTTTGATTCCCTGCCTCTGATTCCCCGCCTCTGATTCCCCATCTCTGATTCACCGCCTTTGATTCGCCACCTCTGATTCCCCATATCTGATTCCTCGCCTCTGTTTCCCCGCCTCTGATTTCCCGCCTCTGATTCCCCATATCTCATTCCCCGCCTCTGATTCCCCATCTCTGATTCCCGGACTCTGATTCCCCACCTCTGATTCCCGGCCTCTGATTCGCTGCTTCTGATTCTGATTACCTGCCTCTGATTCCCCATCTCTGATTCCGCACATCTAATTCCCTGCCTCTGTTTCCCTGCCTCTGATTCCCCGCCTCTGTTTCCCAATATCCAAGTCCCCGCCTCTGATTCCCGAACTTTGATTCCCCACCTCTGATTCCCCAGCTCTGATTCCCCGCCTCTGATTACCCGCATCTGATTCCCTGCATCTGAATCCCAGCCTCTGATTCCCTGCCTCTGATTCCCAAACTCTGATTCCCCACCTCTGATTCCCCATATCTGATTCCCCACCTCTGTTTCCCCGCCTCTGATTCCCCGCCTCTGTTTCCCCATATCTGATTCCCCGCCTCTGTTTCCCCGCCTCTGATTCCCCGCCTCTGATTCCCCGTGTCTGATTTCCTGCCTCTGATTCCCCGCCTCTGATTACCCATGTCTGATTCACCGCCTCTGATTCCCCACCTCTGATTCCCCATCTCTGATTCCGCACATCCGATTCCCAGCCTCTGATTCCCCATCTCTGATTCCCCGCATCTGATTCCCCGCATCTGATTCCCCACCTCTGATTCCCCAGCTCTGATTCCCCGCCTCTGATTCCCCAACTCTGATTCCCCGCCTCTGATTCCCCGCCTCTGTTTCCCCATATCTGATTCCCCATCTCTGATTCCGCACATCCGATTCCCTGCCTCTGATTCCCCGCCTCTGATTCCCCAACTTTGATTCCCCACCTCTGATTCCCCAGCTCTGATTCCCCGCCTCTGATTCCCCGCATCTGATTCCCCACCTCTGATTCCCCAGCTCTGATTCCCCGCCTCTGATTCCCCAACTCTGATTCCCCACCTCTGATTCCCCAGCTCTGATTACCCACCTCTGATTCCCAATATCTAATTCCCAGCCTCTGTTTCCCCGCCTCTGATTCCCCGCCACTGTTTCCCCATATCTGATTCTCCGCCTCTGAATCCCCAACTCTGATTCCCTGCATCTAATTCCCCAGCTCTGATTCCCCGCCTCTGATTCCCCGCCTCTGATTACCCATGTCTGATGCACCGCCTCTGTTTCCCCGCCTCTGATTCCCCGTCTCTGTTTCCCCATATCTAATTCCCCACCTCTGATGCACCAACTCAGATTCCCCGCCTCTGATTCCCCAGCTCTGATTCCCCGCCTCTGATTCCACGCATCCGATTCCCCATATCTGATTCCACGCCTCTGTTTCCCCGCCTCTGATTCCCCGCCTCTGTTTCCCCATATCTGATTCCCCGCCTCTGATTCCCAACTATGATTCCCCGCCTCTGATTCCCCAGCTCTGATTCCCAGCCTCTGAATCCCCGTGTCTGATATCCTGCCTCTGATTCCCCGCCTCTGATTCCCCATCTCAGATTCACCGCCTCTGATTCCCCACCTCTGATTCCCCATCTCTGATTCCGCACATCCGATTCCCTGCCTCTGATTCCCCGCCTCTGATACCCCAACTTTGATTCCCCACCTCTGATTCCCCAGCTCTGATTCCCCGCCTCTGATTCCCCGCATCTGATTCCCCACCTCTGATTCCCCAGCTCTGATTCCCCACCTCTGATTCCCCAACTCTGATTCCCCACCTCTGATTCCCCAGCTCTGATTACCCACCTCTGATTCCCCAGCTCCGATTCCCCGCCTCTGATTCCCCAACTCTGATTCCCCGCCTCTGATTCCCCGTGTCTGATTTCCTGCCTCTGATTCCCCGCCTCTGATTACCCATGTCTGATTCACCGCCTCTGTTTCCCCGCCTCTGATTCCCCGCCTCTGTTTCCCCATATCTAATTCCCCACCTCTGATGCACCAACTCTGATTCCCCGCCTCTGATTCCCCAGCTCTGATTCCCCGCCTCTGATTCCCCGCATCCGATTCCCCATATCTGATTCCCCGCCTCTGTTTCCCCGCCTCTGATTCCCCGCCTCTGTTTCCCCATATCTGATTCCCCGCCTCTGATTCCCAACTATGATTCCCCGCCTCTGATTCCCCAGCTCTGATTCCCTGCCTCTGATTCCCCGCGTTCTATTCCCTGCCTCTGATACCCCGCCTCTGATTCCCCATCTCTGATTCCGCACATCCGATTCCCTGCCTCTGATTCCCCGACTCTGATTCGCCACCTCTGAATCCCCAGCTCTGATTCCCCGCCTCTGATTCCCCAACTCTGATTCCCCGCCTCTGATTCCCCAACTCTGATTCCCCGCCTCTGATTCCCCAACTCTGATTCCCCACCTCTGATTCCCCAGCTCTGATTACCCACCTCTGATTCCCCATATCTAATTCCCTGCCTCTGTTTCCCCGCCTCTGATTCCCCGCCACTGTTTCCCCATATCTGATTCTCCGCCTCTGAATCCCCAACTCTGATTCCCTGCATCTAATTCCCCAGCTCTGATTCCCCGCCTCTGATTCCCCGTGTCTGATTACCTGCCACTGATTCCCCGCCTCTGATTACCCATGTCTAATTCACCGCCTCTGATTCCCCACCTCTGATTCCCCATCTCTGATTCCGCACATCCGATTCCCAGCCTCTGATTCCCCACCTCTGATACCCCAGCTCTGATTCCCCGCCTCTGATTCCCCGTGTTTGATTCCCTGCCTCTGATTCCCCGCCTCTGATTCCCCATCTCTGATTCACCGCCTTTGATTCGCCACCTCTGATTCCCCATATCTGATTCCTCGCCTCTGTTTCCCCGCCTCTGATTTCCCGCCTCTGATTCCCCATATCTCATTCCCCGCCTCTGATTCCCCATCTCTGATTCCCGGACTCTGATTCCCAACCTCTGATTCCCGGCCTCTGATTCGCTGCTTCTGATTCTGATTACCTGCCTCTGATTCCCCATCTCTGATTCCGCACATCTAATTCCCCGCCTCTGTTTACCTGCCTCTGATTCCCCGCCTCTGTTTCCCCATATCCAAGTCCCCGCCTCTGATTCCCCAACTTTGATTCCCCACCTCTGATTCCCCAGCTCTGATTCCCCGCCTCTGATTCCCCGCATCTGATTCCCTGCATCTGATTCCCAGCCTCTGATTCCCTGCCTCTGATTCCCAAACTCTGATTCCCCACCTCTGATTCCCCATATCTGATTCCCCACCTCTGTTTCCCCGCCTCTGATTCCCCGCCTCTGTTTCCCCATATCTGATTCCCCGCCTCTGTTTCCCCGCCTCTGATTCCCCGCCTCTGATTCCCCGTGTCTGATTTCCTGCCTCTGATTCCCCGCCTCTGATTACCCATGTCTGATTCACCGCCTCTGATTCCCCACCTCTGATTCCCCATCTCTGATTCCGCACATCCGATTCCCAGCCTCTGATTCCCCATCTCTGATTCCCCGCCTCTGATTCCCCAACTCTGATTCCCCACCACTGATTCCCCACCTCTGATTCCCCGCCTCTGATTCCCCGTGTTTGATTCCCTGCCTCTGATTCCCCGCCTCTGATTCCCCATCTCTGATTCACCGCCTTTGATTCGCCACCTCTGATTCCCCATATCTGATTCCTCGCCTCTGTTTCCCCGCCTCTGATTTCCCGCCTCTGATTCCCCATATCTCATTCCCCGCCTCTGATTCCCCATCTCTGATTCCCGGACGCTGATTCCCCACCTCTGATTCCCGGCCTCTGATTCGCTGCTTCTGATTCTGATTCCCTGCCTCTGATTCCCCATCTCTGATTCCGCACATCTAATTCCCCGCCTCTGTTTCCCCGCCTCTGATTCCCCGCCTCTGTTTCCCCATATCTAAGTCCCCGCCTCTGATTCCCCAACTTTGATTCCCCACCTCTGATTCCCCAGCTCTGATTCCCCGCCTCTGATTCCCCGCATCTGATTCCCCACCTCTGATTCCCCAGCTCTGATTCCCCGCCTCTGATTCCCCAACTCTGATTCCCCGCCTCTGATTCCCCGCCTCTGTTTCCCCATATCTGATTCCCCATCTCTGATTCCGCACATCCGATTCCCTGCCTCCGATTCCCCGCCTCTGATTCCCCAACTTTGATTCCCCACCTCTGATTCCCCAGCTCTGATTCCCCGCCTCTGATTCCCCGCATCTGATTCCCCACCTCTGATTCCCCAGCTCTGATTCCCCGCCTCTGATTCCCCAACTCTGATTCCCCACCTCTGATTCCCCAGCTCTGATTACCCACCTCTGATTCCCAATATCTAATTCCCAGCCTCTGTTTCCCCGCCTCTGATTCCCCGCCACTGTTTCCCCATATCTGATTCTCCGCCTCTGAATCCCCAACTCTGATTCCCTGCATCTAATTCCCCAGCTCTGATTCCCCGCCTCTGATTCCCCGCCTCTGATTACCCATGTCTGATGCACCGCCTCTGTTTCCCCGCCTCTGATTCCCCGTCTCTGTTTCCCCATATCTAATTCCCCACCTCTGATGCACCAACTCTGATTCCCCGCCTCTGATTCCCCAGCTCTGATTCCCCGCCTCTGATTCCACGCATCCGATTCCCCATATCTGATTCCACGCCTCTGTTACCCCGCCTCTGATTCCCCGCCTCTGTTTCCCCATATCTGATTCCCCGCCTCTGATTCCCAACTATGATTCCCCGCCTCTGATTCCCCAGCTCTGATTCCCAGCCTCTGAATCCCCGTGTCTGATATCCTGCCTCTGATTCCCCGCCTCTGATTCCCCATCTCAGATTCACCGCCTCTGATTCACCACCTCTGATTCCCCATCTCTGATTCCGCACATCCGATTCCCTGCCTCTGATTCCCCGCCTCTGATTCCCCAACTTTGATTCCCCACCTCTGATTCCCCAGCTCTGATTCCCCGCCTCTGATTCCCCGCATCTGATTCCCCACCTCTGATTCCCCAGCTCTGATTCCCCACCTCTGATTCCCCAACTCTGATTCCCCACCTCTGATTCCCCAGCTCTGATTACCCACCTCTGATTCCCCAGCTCCGATTCCCCGCCTCTGATTCCCCAACTCTGATTCCCCGCCTCTGATTCCCCGTGTCTGATTTCCTGCCTCTGATTCCCCGCCTCTGATTACCCATGTCTGATTCACCGCCTCTGTTTCCCCGCCTCTGATTCCCCGCCTCTGTTTCCCCATATCTAATTCCCCACCTCTGATGCACCAACTCTGATTCCCCGCCTCTGATTCCCCAGCTCTGATTCCCCGCCTCTGATTCCCCGCATCCGATTCCCCATATCTGATTCCCCGCCTCTGTTTCCCCGCCTCTGATTCCCCGCCTCTGTTTCCCCATATCTGATTCCCCGCCTCTGATTCCCAACTATGATTCCCCGCCTCTGATTCCCCAGCTCTGATTCCCTGCCTCTGATTCCCCGCGTTCTATTCCCTGCCTCTGATTCCCCGCCTGTGATTCCCCATCTCTGATTCACCACCTCTGATTCCCCACCTCTGATTCCCCATATCTAATTCCCCGCCTCTGTTTGCCCGCCTCTGATTCCCCGCCTCTGTTTCCCCATATCTGATTCCCCGCCACTGAATCCCCAACTCTGATTCCCTGCCTCTGATTCCCCAGCTCTGATTCCCCGCCTTTGATTCCCCCCGTCTGATTCCCAGCCGCTGAATCCCCGTGTCTGATATCCTGCCTCTGATTCCCCGCCTCTGATTCCCCATCTCAGATTCACCACCTCTGATTCCCCACCTCTGATTCCCCATCTCTGATTCCGCACATCCGATTCCCTGCCTCTGATTCCCCGACTCTGATTCCCCACCTCTGATTCCCCAGCTCTGATTCCCCGCCTCTGATTCCCCACCTCTTATTACCTGCCTCTGATTCCCCGCCTCTGTTTCCCCATATCTAAGTCCCCGCCTCTGATTCCCCAACTCTGATTCCCCACCTCTGATTCCCCAACTCTGATTACCCACCTCTGATTCCCCTAATCTAATTCCCTGCCTCTGTTTCCCCGCCTCTGATTCCCCGCCACTGTTTCCCCATATCTGATTCTCCGCCTCTGAATCCCCAACTCTGATTCCCTGCATCTAATTCCCCAGCTCTGATTCCCCACCTCTGATTCCCCAGCTCTGATTCCCCATCTCTGATTCCGCACATCCGATTCCCAGCCTCTGATTCCCCATCTCTGATTCCCCGCCTCTGATTCCCCAACTCTGATTCCCCACCTCTGATTCCCCAGCTCTGATTCCCCGCCTCTGATTCCCCGCGTTTGATTCCCTGCCTCTGATTCCCCGCCTCTGATTCCCCATCTCTGATTCACCGCCTTTGATTCGCCACCTCTGATTCCCCATATCTGATTCCTCGCCTCTGTTTCCCCGCCTCTGATTTCCCGCCTCTGATTCCCCATATCTCATTCCCCGCCTCTGATTCCCCATCTCTGATTCCCGGACTCTGATTCCCCACCTCTGATTCCCGGCCTCTGATTCGCTGCTTCTGATTCTGATTCCCTGCCTCTGATTCCCCATCTCTGATTCTGCACATCTAATTCCCCGCCTCTGTTTCCCCGCCTCTGATTCCCCGCCTCTGTTTCCCGATATCTAAGTCCCCGCCTCTGATTCCCCAACTTTGATTCCCCACCTCTGATTCCCCAGCTCTGATTCCCTGCATCTGATTCCCAGCCTCTGATTCCCTGCCTCTGATTCCCAAACTCTGATTCCCCACCTCTGATTCCCCATATCTGATTCCCCGCCTCTGTTTCCCCGCCTCTGATTCCCCACCTCTGATTCCCCATATCTGATTCCCCGCCTCTGTTTCCCCGCCTCTGATTCCACGCCTCTGATTCCCCGGGTCTGATTTCCTGCCTCTGATTCCCCGCTTCTGATTACCCGTCTGATTCACCGCCTCTGATTCCCCACCTCTGATTCCCCATCTCTGATTCCGCACATCCGATTCCCAGCCTCTGATTCCCCATCTCTGATTCCCCGCCTCTGATTCCCCAACTCTGATTCCCCACCTCTGATTCCCCTGCTCTGATTCCCCGCCTCTGATTCCCCGTGTTTGATTCCCTGCCTCTGATTCCCCGCCTCTGATTCCCCATCTCTGATACACCGCCTTTGATTCACCACCTCTGATTCCCCATATCTGATTCCTCGCCTCTGTTTCCCCGCCTCTGATTTCCCGCCTCTGATTCCCCATATCTCATTCCCCGCCTCTGATTCCCCATCTCTGATTCTCGGACTCTGATTCCCCACCTCTGATTCCGCACATCTAATTCCCCGCCTCTGTTTCCCCGCCTCTGATTCCCCGCCTCTGTTTCCCCATATCTAAGTCCCCGCCTCTGATTCCCCAACTTTGATTCCCCACCTCTGATTCTCCAGCTCTGATTCCCCGCCTCTGATTCCCCGCATCTGATTCCCTGCATCTGATTCCCAGCCTCTGATTCCCTGCCTCTGATTCCCAAACTCTGATTCCCCACCTCTGATTCCCCATCTCTGATTCCGCACATCTAATTCCCTGCCTCTGATTCCCCACCTCTGATTCCCCATATCTGATTCCCCGCCTGTTTCCCCGCCTCTGATTCCCCGCCTCTGTTTCCCTATATCTAACTCCCCGCCTCTGATTCCCCAACTTTGATTCCCCACCTCTGATTCCCCAGCTCTTATTGCCCGCCTCTGATTCCCCGCATCTGATTCCCTGCATCTGTTTCCCAGCCTCTGATTCCCTGCCTCTGATTCCCAAACTCTGATTCCCCACCTCTGATTCCCCATATCTGATTCCCCGCCTCTGTTTCCCCGCCTCTGATTCCCCGCCTCTGTTTCCCCATATCTGATTCCCCGCCTCTATTTGCCCGCCTCTGATTCCCCGCCTCTGTTTCCCCATATCTGATTACCCGCCTCTGAATCCCCAACTCTGATTCCCTGCCTCTAATTTCCCAGCTCTGATTCCCCGCCTCTGATTCCCCGTGTCTGATTTCCTGCCTCTGATTCCCCGCCTCTGATTACCCATGTCTGATTCACCGCCTCTGATTCCCCACCTCTGATTCCCCATCTCTGATTCCGCACATCCGATTCCCTGCCTCTGATTCCCCGACTCTGATTCCCCACCTCTGATTCCCCAGCTCTGATTCCCCGCCTCTGATTCCCCAACTCTGATTCCCCGCCTCTGATTCCCCGCCTCTGTTTCCCCATATCTAAGTCCCCGCCTCTGATTCCCCAGCTCTGATTCCCCATATCTGATTCCCCGCCTCTGAATCCCCATCTCTGATTCCTGGACTCTGATTACCCACCTCTGATTCCCGGCCTCTTATTACCAGCATCTGATTCCAGGCCTCTGATTCCCGGCCTCTGATTCCCCGCTTCTGATTCTGATTCCCTGCCTCTGATTCCCCAGCTCTGATTCCCTGCCTCTGATTCCCCGCGTTCTATTCCCTGCCTCTGATTCCCCGCCTGTGATTCCCCATCTCTGATTCACCACCTCTGATTCCCCACCTCTGATTCCCCATATCTAATTCCCCGCCTCTGTTTGCCCGCCTCTGATTCCCCTCCTCTGTTTCCCCATATCTGATTCCCCGCCACTGAATCCCCAACTCTGATTCCCTGCCTCTGATTCCCCAGCTCTGATTCCCCACCTTTGATTCCCCCCGTCTGATTCCCAGCCTCTGAATCCCCGTGTCTGATATCCTGCCTCTGATTCCCCGCCTCTGATTCCCCATCTCAGATTCACCGCCTCTGATTACCCACCTCTGATTCCCCATCTCTGATTCCGCACATCCGATTCCCTGCCTCTGATTCCCCGACTCTGATTCCCCACCTCTGATTCCCCAGCTCTGATTCCCCGCCTCTGATTCCCCAACTCTGATTACCTGCCTCTGATTCCCCGCCTCTGTTTCCCCATATCTAAGTCCCCGCCTCTGATTCCCCAACTCTGATTCCCCACCTCTGATTCCCCAGCTCTGATTACCCACCTCTGATTCCCCTAATCTAATTCCCTGCCTCTGTTTCCCCGCCTCTGATTCCCCGCCACTGTTTCCCCATATCTGATTATCCGCCTCTGAATCCCCAACTCTGATTCCCTGCATCTAATTCCCCAGCTCTGATTCCCCGCCTCTGATTCCCCGTGTCTGATTTCCTGCCTCCGATTCCCCGCCTCTGATTAACCATGTCTCATTCACCGCCTCTGATTCCCCACCTCTGATTCCCCATCTCTGATTCCGCACATCCGATTCCCAGCCTCTGATTCCCCATCTCTGATTCCCCGCCTCTGATTCCCCGCCTCTGTTTCCCCGCCTCTGATTCCCCGCCTCTGTTTCCCCATATCTAAGTCCCCGCCTCTGATTCCCCAACTTTGATTCCCCACCTCTGATTCCCCAGCTCTGATTCCCTGCATTTGATTCCCAGCCTCTGATTCCCTGCCTCTGATTCCCAAACTCTGATTCCCCACCTCTGATTCCCCATATCTGATTCCCCGCCTCTGTTTCCCCGCCTCTGATTCCCCGCCTCTGTTACCCCATATCTTATTCCCCGCCTCTGTTTCCCCGCCTCTGATTCCCCGCCTCTGATTCCCCGTGTCTGATTTCCTGCCTCTGATTCCCCGCTTCTGATTACCCATGTCTGATTCACCGCCTCTGATTCCCCACCTCTGATTCCCCATCTCTGATTCCGCACATCCGATTCCCAGCCTCTGATTCCCCATCTCTGATTCCCCGCCTCTGATTCCCCAACTCTGATTCCCCACCTCTGATTCCCCAGCTCTGATTCCCCTCCTCTGATTCCCCGTGTTTGATTCCCTGCCTCTGATTCCCCGCCTCTGATTCCCCATCTCTGATTCACCGCCTTTGATTCGCCACCTCTGATTCCCCATATCTGATTCCTCGCCTCTGTTTCCCCGCCTCTGATTTCCCGCCTCTGATTCCCCATATCTCATTCCCCGCCTCTGATTCCCCATCTCTGATTCCCGGACTCTGATTCCCCACCTCTGATTCCCGGCCTCTGATTCGCTGCTTCTGATTCTGATTCCCTGCCTCTGATTCCCAATCTCTGATTCCGCACATCTAATTCCCCGCCTCTGTTTCCCCGCCTCTGATTCCCCGCCTCTGTTTCCCCATATCTAAGTCCCCGCCTCTGATTCCCCAACTTTGATTCCCCACCTCTGATTCCCCAGCTCTGATTCCCCGCCTCTGATTCCCCGCATCTGATTCCCTGCATCTGATTCCCAGCCTCTGATTCCCTGCCTCTGATTCCCAAACTCCGATTCCCCACCTCTGATTCCCCATCTCTGATTCCGCACATCTAATTCCCTGCCTCTGATTCCCCACCTCTGATTCCCCATATCTGATTCCCCGCCTCTGTTTCCCCGCCTCTGATTCCCCGCCTCTGTTTCCCCATATCTAACTCCCCGCCTCTGATTCCCCAACTTTGATTCCCCACCTCTGATTCCCCAGCTCTTATTGCCCGCCTCTGATTCCCCGCATCTGATTCCCTGCATCTGATTCCCAGCCTCTGATTCCCTGCCTCTGATTCCCAAACTCTGATTCCCCACCTCTGATTCCCCATATCTGATTCCCCGCCTCTGTTTCCCCGCCTCTGATTCCCCGCCTCTGTTTCCCCATATCTGATTCCCCGCCTCTATTTGCCCGCCTCTGATTCCCCGCCTGTTTCCCCATATCTGATTAGCCGCCTCTGAATCCCCAACTCTGATTCCCTGCCTCTAATTTCCCAGCTCTGATTCCCCGCCTCTGATTCCCCGTGTCTGATTTCCTGCCTCTGATTCACCGCCTCTGATTCCCCACCTCTGATTCCCCATCTCTGATTCCGCACATCCGATTCACTGCCTCTGATTCCCCAGCTCTGATTCCCCATATCTGATTCCCCGCCTCTGAATCCCCATCTCTGATTCCCGGACTCTGATTACCCACCTCTGATTCCCGGCCTCTTATTACCAGCATCTGATTCCAGCCCTCTGATTCCCGGCCTCTGATTCCCCGCTTCTGATTCTGATTCCCTGCCTCTGATTCCCCATCTCTGATTCCGCACATCTGATTCCCTGCCTCTGATTCCCCACCTCTGATTCCCCATATCTGATTCCCCGCCTCTGTTTGCCCGCCTCTGATTCCCCGCCTCTGTTTCCCCATATCTGATTCCCCGCCACTGAATCCCCAACTCTGATTCCCTGCCTCTGATTCCCCAGCTCTGATTCCAAGCCTTTCATTCCCCCCGTCTGATTCCCAGCCACTGAATCCCCGTGTCTGATATCCTGCCTCTGATTCCCTGCCTCTGATTCCCCATCTCAGATTCACCGCCTCTGATTCCCCACCTCTGATTCCCCAGCTCTGATTCCCCGCCTCTGATTCCCCGCCTCTGATTCCCCAACTCTGATTCCCCGCCTCTGATTCCCTGCCTCTGTTTCCCCATATCTAAGTCCCTGCCTCTGATTCCCCAACTCTGATTACCCACCTCTGATTCCCCATATCTAATTCCCAGCCTCTGTTTCCCCGCCTCTGATTCCCCGCCACTGTTTCCCCATATCTGATTCTCCGCCTCTGAATCCCCAACTCTGATTCCCTGCATCTAATTCCCCAGCTCTGATTCCCCGCCTCTGATTCCCCGTGTCTGATTTCCTGCCTCTGATTCCCCGCCTCTGATTACCCATGTCTGATTCACCGCCTCTGTTTCCCCGCCTCTGATTCCCCGCCTCCTTTTCCCCATATCTAATTCCCCACCTCTGATGCACCAACTCTGATTCCCCGCCTCTGATTCCCCAGCTCTGATTCCCCACCTCTGATTCCCCGCATCCGATTCCCCATATCTGATTCCCCGCCTCTGTTTCCCCGCCTCTGATTCCCCGCCTCTGTTTCCCCATATCTGATTCCCCGCCTCTGATTCCCAACTATGATTCCCTGCCTCTGATTCCCCAGCTCTGATTCCCTGCCTCTGATTCCCCGCGTTCTATTCCCTGCCTCTGATTCCCCGCCTGTGATTCCCCATCTCTGATTCACCACCTCTGATTCCCCACCTCTGATTCCCCATATCTAATTCCCCGCCTCTGTTTACCCGCCTCTGATTCCCCGCCTCTGTTTCCCCATATCTGATTCCCCGCCACTGAATCCCCAACTCTGATTCCCTGCCTCTGATTCCCCAGCTCTGATTCCCCGCCTTTGATTCCCCCCGTCTGATTCCCAGCCTCTGAATCCCCGTGTCTGATATCCTGCCTCGGATTCCCCGCCTCTGATTCCCCATCTCAGATTCACCGCCTCTGATTCCCCACCTCTGATTCCCCATCTCTGATTCCGCACATCCGATTCCCTGCCTCTGATTCCCCGACTCTGATACCCCACCTCTGATTCCCCAGCTCTGATTCCCCGCCTCTGATTCCCCAACTCTGATTCCCCGCCTCTGATTCCCCGCCTCTGTTTCCCCATATCTAAGTCCCCGCCTCTGATTCCCCAACTCTGATTCCCCACCTCTGATTCCCCAGCTCTGATTACCCACCTCTGATTCCCCATATCTAATTCCCTGCCTCTGTTTCCCCGCCTCTGATTCCACGCCACTGTTTCCCCATATCTGATTCTCCGCCTCTGAATCCCCAACTCTGATTCCCTGCATCTAATTCCCCAGCTCTGATTCCCCGCATCTGATTCCCCGTGTCTGATTTCCTGCCTCTGATTCCCCGCCTCTGATTACCCATGTCTGATTCACCGCCTCTGATTCCCCACCTCTGATTCCCCATATCTGATTCCCCGCCTCTGTTTCCCCGCCTCTGATTTCCCGCCTCTGTTTCCCCATATCTGATTCCCCGCCTCTGTTTCCCCGCCTCTGATTCCCCGCCTCTATTTCCCTTCCTCTGATTCCCAGCCTCTGATTCCCCATATCTGATTCCCCGCCTCTGTTACCCCGCCTCTGATTCCCCGCCTCTATTTCCCTTCCTCTGATTCCCAGCCTCTGATTCCCCATATCTGATTCCCCGCCTCTGATTCCCCAACTCTGATTCCCCGCCTCTGATTCCCCAGCTCTGAATCCCCGCATCTGATTCCCCGCGTCTGATTACCGGCCTCTGATTCCCCGCTCTGATTCCCCATCTCTGATTCACAACCTCTGATTCCCCACCTCTGATTCCCCGCCTCTGATTCACCAGCTATGATTCCCCGCCTCTGATTCCCCGCATCTGATTCCCTGCCTCTGATTCCCCGACTCTGATTCCACATCTCTGATTCACCACCTCTGATTCATTGCGTCTGATTCCCCGCCTCTGTTTCCCCGCCTCTAATTCCCCGCCTCTGTTTCCCCATATCTAAGTCCTCGCCTCTGATTCCCCAACTCTGATTCCCCACCTCTGATTCCCCAGCTCTGATTCCCCGCCTCTGATTCCCCGCATCTGATTCCCTGCATCTGATTCCCAGCCTCTGATTCCCTGCCTCTGATTCCCAACCTCTGATTCCGCACCTCTGATTCCCCATATCTGATTCCCCGCCTCTGTTTCCCCGCCTCTGTTTCCCCGCCTCTGATTCCCCGCCTCTGTTTCCCCATATCTAAGTCCCCGCCTCTGATTCCCCAACTCTGATTCCCCACCTCTGATTCCCCAGCTCTGATTCCCCGCCTCTGATTCCCCGCATCTGATTCCCTGCATCTGATTCCCAGCCTCTGATTCCCTGCCTCTGATTCCCAACCTCTGATTCCCCACCTCTGATTCCCCATATCTGATTCCCCGCCTCTGTTTCCCCAGCTCTGATTCCCTGCCTCTGATTCCCCGTGTTTGATTCCCTGCCTCTGATTCCCCGCCTCTGATTCCCCATCTCTGATTCACCGCCTTTGATTCGCCACCTCTGATTCCCCATATCTGATTCCTCGCCTCTGTTTCCCCGCCTCTGATTTCCCGCCTCTGATTCCCCATATCTCATTCCCCGCCTCTGATTCCCCATCTCTGATTCCCGGACTCTGATTCCCCACCTCTGATTCCCGGCCTCTGATTCGCTGCTTCTGATTCTGATTCCCTGCCTCTGATTCCCCATCTCTGATTCCGCACATCTAATTCCCCGCCTCTGTTTCCCCACCTCTGATTCCCCGCCTCTGTTTCCCCATATCTAAGTCCCCGCTTCTGATTCCCCAACTTTGATTCCCCACCTCTGATTCCCCAGCTCTGATTCCCCGCCTCTGATTCCCCGCATCTGATTCCCTGCATCTGATTCCCAGCCTCTGATTCCCTGCCTCTGATTCCCAAACTCTGATTCCCCACCTCTGATTCCCCATATGTGATTCCCCGCCTCTGTTTCCCCGCCTCTGATTCCCCGCCTCTGTTTCCCCATATCTGATTCCCCGCCTCTATTTGCCCGCCTCTGATTCCCCGCCTCTGTTTCCCCATATCTGATTACCCGCCTCTGAATCCCCAACTCTGATTCCCTGCCTCTAATTTCCCAGCTCTGATTCCCCGCCTCTGATTCCCCGTTTCTGATTTCCTGCCTCTGATTCCCCGCCTCTGATTACCCATGTCTGATTCACCGCCTCTGATTCCCCACCTCTGATACCCCATCTCTGATTCCGCACATCCGATTCACTGCCTCTGATTCCCCAGCTCTGATTCCCCGCCTCTGATTCCCAGCGTCTTATTCCCTGCTTCTGATTCTGATTCCCTGCCTCTGATTCCCCATCTCTGATTCTGCACATCTGATTCCCTGCCTCTGATTCCCCACCTCTGATTCGCCATATCTGATTCCCCGCCTCTGTTTCCCTGCCTCTGATTCCCCGCCTCTGTTTCCCCATATCTAAGTCCCCGCCTCTGATTCCCCAACTCTGATTCCCCACCTCTGATTCCCCAGCTCTGATTCCCCGCCTCTGATTCCCCGCATCTGATTCCCTGCATCTGATTCCCAGCCTCTGATTCCCTGCCTCTGATTCCCAACCTCTGATTCCCCACCTCTGATTCCCCATATCTGATTCCCCGCCTCTGTTTCCCCGCCTCTGATTCCCCGCCTCTGTTTCCCCATATCTGATTCCCCGCCTCTATTTCCCTTCCTCTGTTTCCCAGCCTCTGATTCCCCATATCTGATTCCCCGCCTCTGATTCCCCAACTCTGATTCCCCGCCTCTGATTCCCCAGCTCTGAATCCCCGCATCTGATTCCCCGCGTCTGATTACCGGCCTCTGATTCCCCGCTCTGATTCCCCATCTCTGATTCACAACCTCTGATTCCCCACCTCTGATTCCCCATATCTGATTTGCCGCCTCTGTTTCCCCACCTCTGATTCCCCACCTCTGATTCCCCACCTCTGATTCACCAGCTATGATTCCCCACCTCTGATTCCCCGCATCTGATTCCCTGCCTCTGATTCCCCGACTCTGATTCCACATCTCTGATTCACCACCTCTGATTCATTGCGTCTGATTCCCCGCCTCTGTTTCCCCGCCTCTGATTCCCCGCCTCTGTTTCCCCATATCTAAGTCCCCGCCTCTGATTCCCCAACTCTGATTCCCCACCTCTGATTCCCCAGCTCTGATTCCCCGCCTCTGATTCCCCGCATCTGATTCCCTGCATCTGATTCCCAGCCTCTGATTCCCTGCCTCTGATTCCCAACCTCTGATTCCGCACCTCTGATTCCCCATATCTGATTCCCCGCCTCTGTTTCCCCGCCTCTGTTTCCCCGCCTCTGATTCCCCGCCTCTGTTTCCCCATATCTAAGTCCCCGCCTCTGATTCCCCAGCTCTGATTCCCCACCTCTGATTCCCCAGCTCTGATTCCCCGCCTCTGATTCCCCGCATCTGATTCCCTGCATCTGATTCCCAGCCTATGATTCCCTGCCTCTGATTCCCAACCTCTGATTCCCCACCTCTGATTCCCCATATCTGATTCCCCGCCTCTGTTTCCCCGCCTCTGATTCCCCGCCTCTGTTTCCCCATATCTGATTCCCCGCCTCTATTTCCCCGCCTCTGATTCCCAGCCTCTGATTCCCCATATCTGATTCCCCTCCTCTGATTCCCCAACTCTGATTCCCCGCCTCTGATTCCCCAGCTCTGAATCCCCGCATCTGATTCCCCGCGTCTGATTACCGGCCTCTGATTCCCCGCTCTGATTCCCCATCTCTGATTCACAACCTCTGATTCCCCACCTCTGATTCCCCATATCTGATTTGCCGCCTCTGTTTCCCCTCCTCTGATTCCCCACCTCTGATTCCCCGCCTCTGATTCGCCAGCTATGATTCCCCGCCTCTGATTCCCCGCATCTGATTCCCTGCCTCTGATTCCCCGCCTCTGATTCCACATCTCTGATTCACCACCTCTAATTCATTGCGTCTGATTCCCCGCCTCTGATTCCCCATCTCTGATTCCCCATCTCTGATTCCCCAATTCTGATTCACCGCCTCTGATTCCCCAGCTATGTTTCCTCGCCTCTGATTCCCCATCTCTGATTCCGCACATCTAATTCCCTGCCTCTGATTCCCCACCTCTGATTCCCCATATCTGATTACCCGCCTCTGTTTCCCCGCCTCTGATTCCCCGCCTCTGTTTCCCCATATCTAAGTCCCCGCCTCTGATTCCCCAACTTTGATTCCCCACCTCTGATTCCCCAGCTCTGATGGCCCGCCTCTGATTCCCCGCATCTGATTCCCTGCATCTGATTCCCAGGCTCTGATTCCCTGCCTCTGATTCCCAAACTCTGATTCCCCACCTCTGATTCCCCATATCTGATTCCCCGCCTCTGTTTCCCCGCCTCTGATTCCCAGCCTCTGTTTCCCAATATCTGATTCCCCGCCTCTATTTGCCTGCCTCTGATTCCCCGCCTCTGTTTCCCCATATCTGATTACCCGCCTCTGAATCCCCAACTCTGATTCCCTGCCTCTAATTTCCCAGCTCTGATTCCCCGCCTCTGATTCCCCGTGTCTGATTTCCTGCCTCTGATTCCCCGCCTCTGATTACCCATGTCTGATTCACCGCCTCTGATTCCCCACCTCTGATTCCCCATCTCTGATTCCGCACATCCGATTCACTGCCTCTGATTCCCCAGCTCTGATTCCCCGCCTCTGATTCCCCGCGTCTTATTCCCTGCTTCTGATTCTGATTCCCTGCCTCTGATTCCCCATCTCTGATTCTGCACATCTGATTCCCTGCCTCTGATTCCCCACCTCTGATTCCCCATATCTGATTCCCCGCCTCTGAATCCCCATCTCTGATTCCCGGACTCTGATTCCCCACCTCTGATTCCCGGCCTCTTATTACCAGCATCTGATTCCAGGCCTCTGATACCCGGCCTCTGATTCCCCTCTTCTGATTCTGATTCCCTGCCTCTGATTCTCCATCTCTGATTCCGCACATCTGATTCCCTGCCTCTGATTCCCCACCTCTGATTCCCCATATGTGATTCCCCGCCTCTGTTTCCCCGCCTCTGATTCCCCGCCTCTTTTTCCCCATATCGAATTCCCCACCTCTGATGCACCAACTCTGATTCCCCGCCTCTGATTTCCCAGCTCTGATTCCCCACCTCTGATTCCCCGCATCCGATTCCCCATATCTGATTCCCCGCCTCTGTTTCCCCGCCTCTGATTCCCCGCCTCTGTTTCCCCATATCTGATTCCCCGCCTCTGATTCCCAACTATGATTCCCCGCCTCTGATTCCCCAGCTCTGATTCCCTGCCTCTGATTCCCCGCGTTCTATTCCCTACCTCTGTTTCCCCGCCTGTGATTCCCCATCTCTGATTCACCACCTCTGATTCCCCACCTCTGATTCCCCATATCTAATTCCCCGCCTCTGTTTGCCCGCCTCTGATTCCCCGCCTCTGTTTCCCCATATCTGATTCCCCGCCACTGAATCCCCAACTCTGATTCCCTGCCTCTGATTCCCCAGCTCTGATTCCCCGCCTTTGATTCCCCCCGTCTGATTCCCAGCCTCTGAATCCTTGTGTCTGATATCCTGCCTCTGATTCCCCGCCTCTGATTCCCCATCTCAGATTCACCGCCTCTGATTCCCCACCTCTGATTCCCCAGCTCTGATTCCCCGCCTCTGATTCCCCGCCTCTGTTTCCCCATATCTAAGTCCTCGCCTCTGATTCCCCAACTCTGATTCCCCACCTCTGATTCCCCAGCTCTGATTCCCCGCCTCTGATTCCCCGCATCTGATTCCCTGCATCTGATTCCCAGCCTCTGATTCCCTGCCTCTGATTCCCAACCTCTGATTCCGCACCTCTGATTCCCCATATCTGATTCCCCGCCTCTGTTTCCCCGCCTCTGTTTCCCCGCCTCTGATTCCCCGCCTCTGTTTCCCCATATCTAAGTCCCCGCCTCTGATTCCCCAACTCTGATTCCCCACCTCTGATTCCCCAGCTCTGATTCCCCGCCTCTGATTCCCCGCATCTGATTCCCTGCATCTGATTCCCAGCCTCTGATTCCCTGCCTCTGATTCCCAACCTCTGATTCCCCACCTCTGATTCCCCATATCTGATTCCCCGCCTCTGTTTCCCCAGCTCTGATTCCCTGCCTCTGATTCCCCGTGTTTGATTCCCTGCCTCTGATTCCCCGCCTCTGATTCCCCATCTCTGATTCACCGCCTTTGATTCGCCACCTCTGATTCCCCATATCTGATTCCTCGCCTCTGTTTCCCCGCCTCTGATTTCCCGCCTCTGATTCCCCATATCTCATTCCCCGCCTCTGATTCCCCATCTCTGATTCCCGGACTCTGATTCCCCACCTCTGATTCCCGGCCTCTGATTCGCTGCTTCTGATTCTGATTCCCTGCCTCTGATTCCCCATCTCTGATTCCGCACATCTAATTCCCCGCCTCTGTTTCCCCACCTCTGATTCCCCGCCTCTGTTTCCCCATATCTAAGTCCCCGCTTCTGATTCCCCAACTTTGATTCCCCACCTCTGATTCCCCAGCTCTGATTCCCCGCCTCTGATTCCCCGCATCTGATTCCCTGCATCTGATTCCCAGCCTCTGATTCCCTGCCTCTGATTCCCAAACTCTGATTCCCCACCTCTGATTCCCCATATGTGATTCCCCGCCTCTGTTTCCCCGCCTCTGATTCCCCGCCTCTGTTTCCCCATATCTGATTCCCCGCCTCTATTTGCCCGCCTCTGATTCCCCGCCTCTGTTTCCCCATATCTGATTACCCGCCTCTGAATCCCCAACTCTGATTCCCTGCCTCTAATTTCCCAGCTCTGATTCCCCGCCTCTGATTCCCCGTTTCTGATTTCCTGCCTCTGATTCCCCGCCTCTGATTACCCATGTCTGATTCACCGCCTCTGATTCCCCACCTCTGATACCCCATCTCTGATTCCGCACATCCGATTCACTGCCTCTGATTCCCCAGCTCTGATTCCCCGCCTCTGATTCCCAGCGTCTTATTCCCTGCTTCTGATTCTGATTCCCTGCCTCTGATTCCCCATCTCTGATTCTGCACATCTGATTCCCTGCCTCTGATTCCCCACCTCTGATTCGCCATATCTGATTCCCCGCCTCTGTTTCCCTGCCTCTGATTCCCCGCCTCTGTTTCCCCATATCTAAGTCCCCGCCTCTGATTCCCCAACTCTGATTCCCCACCTCTGATTCCCCAGCTCTGATTCCCCGCCTCTGATTCCCCGCATCTGATTCCCTGCATCTGATTCCCAGCCTCTGATTCCCTGCCTCTGATTCCCAACCTCTGATTCCCCACCTCTGATTCCCCATATCTGATTCCCCGCCTCTGTTTCCCCGCCTCTGATTCCCCGCCTCTGTTTCCCCATATCTGATTCCCCGCCTCTATTTCCCTTCCTCTGTTTCCCAGCCTCTGATTCCCCATATCTGATTCCCCGCCTCTGATTCCCCAACTCTGATTCCCCGCCTCTGATTCCCCAGCTCTGAATCCCCGCATCTGATTCCCCGCGTCTGATTACCGCCCTCTGATTCCCCGCTCTGATTCCCCATCTCTGATTCACAACCTCTGATTCCCCACCTCTGATTCCCCATATCTGATTTGCCGCCTCTGTTTCCCCACCTCTGATTCCCCACCTCTGATTCCCCACCTCTGATTCACCAGCTATGATTCCCCACCTCTGATTCCCCGCATCTGATTCCCTGCCTCTGATTCCCCGACTCTGATTCCACATCTCTGATTCACCACCTCTGATTCATTGCGTCTGATTCCCCGCCTCTGTTTCCCCGCCTCTGATTCCCCGCCTCTGTTTCCCCATATCTAAGTCCCCGCCTCTGATTCCCCAACTCTGATTCCCCACCTCTGATTCCCCAGCTCTGATTCCCCGCCTCTGATTCCCCGCATCTGATTCCCTGCATCTGATTCCCAGCCTCTGATTCCCTGCCTCTGATTCCCAACCTCTGATTCCGCACCTCTGATTCCCCATATCTGATTCCCCGCCTCTGTTTCCCCGCCTCTGTTTCCCCGCCTCTGATTCCCCGCCTCTGTTTCCCCATATCTAAGTCCCCGCCTCTGATTCCCCAGCTCTGATTCCCCACCTCTGATTCCCCAGCTCTGATTCCCCGCCTCTGATTCCCCGCATCTGATTCCCTGCATCTGATTCCCAGCCTATGATTCCCTGCCTCTGATTCCCAACCTCTGATTCCCCACCTCTGATTCCCCATATCTGATTCCCCGCCTCTGTTTCCCCGCCTCTGATTCCCCGCCTCTGTTTCCCCATATCTGATTCCCCGCCTCTATTTCCCCGCCTCTGATTCCCAGCCTCTGATTCCCCATATCTGATTCCCCTCCTCTGATTCCCCAACTCTGATTCCCCGCCTCTGATTCCCCAGCTCTGAATCCCCGCATCTGATTCCCCGCGTCTGATTACCGGCCTCTGATTCCCCGCTCTGATTCCCCATCTCTGATTCACAACCTCTGATTCCCCACCTCTGATTCCCCATATCTGATTTGCCGCCTCTGTTTCCCCTCCTCTGATTCCCCACCTCTGATTCCCCGCCTCTGATTCGCCAGCTATGATTCCCCGCCTCTGATTCCCCGCATCTGATTCCCTGCCTCTGATTCCCCGCCTCTGATTCCACATCTCTGATTCACCACCTCTAATTCATTGCGTCTGATTCCCCGCCTCTGATTCCCCATCTCTGATTCCCCATCTCTGATTCCCCAATTCTGATTCACCGCCTCTGATTCCCCAGCTATGTTTCCTCGCCTCTGATTCCCCATCTCTGATTCCGCACATCTAATTCCCTGCCTCTGATTCCCCACCTCTGATTCCCCATATCTGATTACCCGCCTCTGTTTCCCCGCCTCTGATTCCCCGCCTCTGTTTCCCCATATCTAAGTCCCCGCCTCTGATTCCCCAACTTTGATTCCCCACCTCTGATTCCCCAGCTCTGATGGCCCGCCTCTGATTCCCCGCATCTGATTCCCTGCATCTGATTCCCAGGCTCTGATTCCCTGCCTCTGATTCCCAAACTCTGATTCCCCACCTCTGATTCCCCATATCTGATTCCCCGCCTCTGTTTCCCCGCCTCTGATTCCCAGCCTCTGTTTCCCAATATCTGATTCCCCGCCTCTATTTGCCTGCCTCTGATTCCCCGCCTCTGTTTCCCCATATCTGATTACCCGCCTCTGAATCCCCAACTCTGATTCCCTGCCTCTAATTTCCCAGCTCTGATTCCCCGCCTCTGATTCCCCGTGTCTGATTTCCTGCCTCTGATTCCCCGCCTCTGATTACCCATGTCTGATTCACCGCCTCTGATTCCCCACCTCTGATTCCCCATCTCTGATTCCGCACATCCGATTCACTGCCTCTGATTCCCCAGCTCTGATTCCCCGCCTCTGATTCCCCGCGTCTTATTCCCTGCTTCTGATTCTGATTCCCTGCCTCTGATTCCCCATCTCTGATTCTGCACATCTGATTCCCTGCCTCTGATTCCCCACCTCTGATTCCCCATATCTGATTCCCCGCCTCTGAATCCCCATCTCTGATTCCCGGACTCTGATTCCCCACCTCTGATTCCCGGCCTCTTATTACCAGCATCTGATTCCAGGCCTCTGATACCCGGCCTCTGATTCCCCTCTTCTGATTCTGATTCCCTGCCTCTGATTCTCCATCTCTGATTCCGCACATCTGATTCCCTGCCTCTGATTCCCCACCTCTGATTCCCCATATGTGATTCCCCGCCTCTGTTTCCCCGCCTCTGATTCCCCGCCTCTTTTTCCCCATATCGAATTCCCCACCTCTGATGCACCAACTCTGATTCCCCGCCTCTGATTTCCCAGCTCTGATTCCCCACCTCTGATTCCCCGCATCCGATTCCCCATATCTGATTCCCCGCCTCTGTTTCCCCGCCTCTGATTCCCCGCCTCTGTTTCCCCATATCTGATTCCCCGCCTCTGATTCCCAACTATGATTCCCCGCCTCTGATTCCCCAGCTCTGATTCCCTGCCTCTGATTCCCCGCGTTCTATTCCCTACCTCTGATTCCCCGCCTGTGATTCCCCATCTCTGATTCACCACCTCTGATTCCCCACCTCTGATTCCCCATATCTAATTCCCCGCCTCTGTTTGCCGGCCTCTGATTCCCCGCCTCTGTTTCCCCATATCTGATTCCCCGCCACTGAATCCCCAACTCTGATTCCCTGCCTCTGATTCCCCAGCTCTGATTCCCCGCCTTTGATTCCCCCCGTCTGATTCCCAGCCTCTGAATCCTCGTGTCTGATATCCTGCCTCTGATTCCCCGCCTCTGATTCCCCATCTCAGATTCACCGCCTCTGATTCCCCACCTCTGATTCCCCAGCTCTGATTCCCCGCCTCTGATTCCCCGCATCTGTTTCCCCATATCTAAGTCCCCGCCTCTGATTCCCCAACTCTGATTCCCCGCCTCTGATTCCCCGCATCTGTTTCCCCATATCTAAGTCCCCGCCTCTGATTCCCCAACTCTGATTCCCCACCTCTGATTCCCCAGCTCTGATTCCCCGCCTCTGATTCCCCGCATCTGATTCCCTGCATCTGATTCCCAGCCTCTCATTCCCTGCCTCTGATTCCCAACCTCTGATTCCCCACCTCTGATTCCCCATATCTGATTCCCCGCCTCTGTTTCCCCGTCTCTGATTCCCCGCCTCTGTTTCCCCATATCTGATACCCCGCCACTGAATCCCCAACTCTGATTCCCTGCATCTAATTCCCCAGCTCTGATTCCCCGCCTCTGATTCCCCGTGTCTGATTTCCTGCCTCTGATTCCCCGCCTCTGATTACCCATGTCTGATTCACCGCCTCTGATTCCCCACCTCTGATTCCCCATCCCTGATTCCGCACATCCGATTCCCTGCCTCTGAATCCCCGCCTCTGATTCACCGCCTCTGATTCCTGGCCTCTGATTTCCCGCCTCTGATTCCCTGCCACTGATACCCCGCCCCTGATTCCCCACCTCTGAATCCCCATATCTGATTCCCCGCCTCTGTTTCCCCACCTCTGACTCCCCGCCTCTGATTCCCCATATCTCATTCCCCGCCTCTGAATCCCCATCTCTGATTCCCGGACTCTGATTCCCCACCTCTGATTCCCGGCCTCTTGTTCCCAGCATCTGATTCCGGCCTCTGATTCCCGGCCTCTGATTCCCTGCTTCTGATTCTGATTCCCTGCCTTTGATTCCCCATCTCTGATTCCGCACATCTGATTCCCTGCCTCTGATTCCCAACCTCTGAATCCCCATATCTGATTCCCCACCACTGTTTCCCCGCCTCTGATTCCACACCACTGTTTCCCAATATCTAATTCCCCGCCTCTGATTCCCCAACTCTGATTCCCCACCTCTGATTCCCCAGCTCTGATTCCCCGCCTATGATTCCCCGCATCTGATTCCCTGCATCTGATTCCAAGCCTCTGATTCCCTGCCTCTGATTCCCAAACTCTGATTCCCCACCTCTGATTCCCCATATCTGATTCCCCGCCTCTGTTTCCCCGCCTCTGATTCCCCGCCTCTGTTTCCCCATATCTAATTCCCCACCTCTGATGCACCAACTCTGATTCCCCACCTCTGATTCCCCAGCTCTGATTCCCCGCCTCTGATTCCCCGCATCCGATTCCCCATATCTGATTCCCCGCCTCTGTTTCCCCGCCTCTGATTCCCCGCCTCTGTTTCCCCATATCTGATTCCCCGCCTCTGATTCCCAACTATGATTCCCCGCCTCTGATTCCCAGCTCTGATTCCCCGCCTCTGATTCCCCGCATCCGATTCCCCATATCTGATTCCCCGCCTCTGTTTCCCCATATCTGATTCCCCGCCTGTGATTCCCAACTATGATTCCCTGCCTCTGATTCCCCGCGTTCTATTCCCTGCCTCTGATTCCCCGCCTGTGATTCCCCATTGTCTGATTCACCACCTATGATTCCCCACCTCTGATTCCCCATATCTAATTCCCCGCCTCTGTTTGCCCGCCTCTGATTCCCCGCCTCCGTTTCCCCATATCTGATTCCCCGCCTCTGAATCCCCAACTCTGATTCCCTGCCTCTGATTCCCCAGCTCTGATTCCCCGCCTTTGATTCCCCCCGTCTGATTCCCAGCCTCTGAATCCCCGTGTCTGATATCCTGCCTCTGATTCCCCGCCTCTGATTCCCCATCTCAGATTCACCGCCTCTGATTCCCCACCTCTGATTCCCCATCTCTGATTCCGCACATCCGATTCCCTGCCTCTGATTCCCCGACTCTGATTCCCCACCTCTGATTCCCCAGCTCTGATTCCCCGCCTCTGATTCCCCAACTCTGATTCCCCGCCTCTGATAACCCAGCTCCGATTCCCCGCCTCTGATTCCCCGTGTTTGATTCCCTGCCTCTGATTCCCCGCCTCTGATTCCCCATCTCTGATTCACCGCCTTTGATTCGCCACCTCTGATTCCCCATATCTGATTCCTCGCCTCTGTTTCCCCGCCTCTGATTCCCCGCCTCTGATTCCCCATATCTCATTCCCCGCCTCTGATTCCCCATCTCTGATTCCCGGACTCAGATTCCCCACCTCTGATTCCCGGCCTCTTATTCCCGGCATCTGATTCCGGCCTCTGATTCCCGGCCTCTGATTCCCTGCTTCTGATTCTGATTCCCTGCCTCTGATTCCCCGCCTCTGATTCCCCGCCTCTGTTTCCCCATATCTAATTCCCCGCCTCTGATTCCCCAACTTTGATTCCCCACCTCTGATTCCCCAGCTCTGATTCCCCACCTCTGATTCCCCGCATCTGATTCCCTGCATCTGATTCCCAGCCTCGGATTCCCTGCCTCTGATTCCCAACCTCTGATTCCCCACCTCTGATTCCCCATATCTGATTCCCCGCCTCTGTTTCCCCGCCTCTGATACCCCACCTCTGTTTCCCCATATCTGATTCCCCGCCTCTATTTGCCCGCCTCTGATTCCCCGCCTCTGTTTCCCCATATCTGATTCCCCGCCTCTGAATCCCCAACTCTGATTCCCTGCCTCTAATGTCCCAGTTCTGATTCCCCGCCTCTGATTCCCCACCTCTGATTCCCCATCTCTGATTCCGCACATCCGATTCCCTGCCTCTGAATCCCCGCCTCTGATTCACCGCCTCTGATTCCAGGCCTCTGATTTCCCGCCTCTGATTCCCTGCCACTGATACCCCGCCCCTGATTCCCCACCTCTGAATCCCCATATCTGATTCCCCGCCTCTGTTTCCCCACCTCTGACTCCCCGCCTCTGATTCCCCATATCTCATTCCCCGCCTCTGAATCCCCATCTCTGATTCCCGGACTCTGATTCCCCACCTCTGATTCCCGGCCTCTTATTCCCAGCATCTGATTCCGGCCTCTGATTCCCGGCCTCTGATTCCCTGCTACTGATTCTGATTCCCTGCCTTTGATTCCCCATCTCTGATTCCGCACATCTGATTCCCTGCCTCTGATTCCCAACCTCTGAATCCCCATATCTGATTCCCCACCACTGTTTCCCCGCCTCTGATTCCACACCACTGTTTCCCAATATCTAATTCCCCGCCTCTGATTCCCCAACTCTGATTCCCCACCTCTGATTCCCCAGCTCTGATTCCCCGCCTCTGATTCCCCGCATCTGATTCCCTGCATCTGATTCCAAGCCTCTGATTCCCTGCCTCTGATTCCCAAACTCTGATTCCCCACCTCTGATTCCCCATATCTGATTCCCCGCCTCTGTTTCCCCGCCTCTGATTCCCCGCCTCTGTTTCCCCATATCTAATTCCCCACCTCTGATGCACCAACTCTGATTCCCCGCCACTGATTCCCCAGCTCTGATTCCCCGCCTCTGATTCCCCGCATCCGATTCCCCATATCTGATTCCCCGCCTCTGTTTCCCCGCCTCTGATTCCCCGCCTCTGTTTCCCCATATCTGATTCCCCGCCTCTGATTCCCAACTATGATTCCCCGCCTCTGATTCCCAGCTCTGATTCCCCGCCTCTGATTCCCCGCATCCGATTCCCCATATCTGATTCCCCGCCTCTGTTTCCCCATATCTGATTCCCCGCCTGTGATTCCCAACTATGATTCCCTGCCTCTGATTCCCCGCGTTCTATTCTCTGCCTCTGATTCCCCGCCTGTGATTCCCCATTGTCTGATTCACCACCTATGATTCCCCACCTCTGATTCCCCATATCTAATTCCCCGCCTCTGTTTGCCCGCCTCTGATTCCCCGCCTCCGTTTCCCCATATCTGATTCCCCGCCTCTGAATCCCCAACTCTGATTCCCTGCCTCTGATTCCCCAGCTCTGATTCCCCGCCTTTGATTCCCCCCGTCTGATTCCCAGCCTCTGAATCCCCGTGTCTGATATCCTGCCTCTGATTCCCCGCCTCTGATTCCCCATCTCAGATTCACCGCCTCTGATTCCCCACCTCTGATTCCCCATCTCTGATTCCGCACATCCGATTCCCTGCCTCTGATTCCCCGACTCTGATTCCCCACCTCTGATTCCCCAGCTCTGATTCCCCGCCTCTGATTCCCCAACTCTGATTCCCCGCCTCTGATAACCCAGCTCTGATTCCCCGCCTCTGATTCCCCGTGTTTGATTCCCTGCCTCTGATTCCCCGCCTCTGATTCCCCATCTCTGATTCACCGCCTTTGATTCGCCACCTCTGATTCCCCATATCTGATTCCTCGCCTCTGTTTCCCCGCCTCTGATTCCCCGCCTCTGATTCCCCATATCTCATTCCCCGCCTCTGATTCCCCATCTCTGATTCCCGGACTCAGATTCCCGGCCTCTTATTCCCGGCATCTGATTCCGGCCTCTGATTCCCGGCCTCTGATTCCCTGCTTCTGATTCTGATTCCCTGCCTCTGATTCCCCGCCTCTGATTCCCCGCCTCTGTTTCCCCATATCTAAGTCCCCGCCTCTGATTCCCCAACTTTGATTCCCCACCTCTGATTCCCCAGCTCTGATTCCCCACCTCTGATTCCCCGCATCTGATTCCCTGCATCTGATTCCCAGCCTCGGATTCCCTGCCTCTGATTCCCAACCTCCGATTCCCCACCTCTGATTCCCCATATCTGATTCCCCGCCTCTGTTTCCCCGCCTCTGATTCCCCACCTCTGTTTCCCCATATCTGATTCCCCGCCTCTATTTGCCCGCCTCTGATTCCCCGCCTCTGTTTCCCCATATCTGATTCCCCGCCTCTGAATCCCCAACTCTGATTCCCTGCCTCTAATTTCCCAGTTCTGATTCCCCGCCTCTGATTCCCCGTGTCTGATTTCCTGCCTCTGATACACCGCCTCTGATTACCCATGTCTGATTCACCGCCTCTGATTCCCCACCTCTGATTCCCCATCTCTGATTCCGCACATCCGATTCCCTGCCTCTGATTCCCCGCCTCTGATTCACTGCCACTGATTCCCCAGCTCTGATTCCCCGCCTCTGATTCCCCACCTCTGATTCCCCATATCTGATTCCCCGCCTCTGTTTCCCCGCCTCTGATTCCCCGCCTCTGTTTCCCATATCTAAGTCCCCGCCTCTGATTCCCCAACTTTGATTCCCCACCTCTGATTCCCCAGCTCTGATTACCCACCTCTGATTCCCCATATCTGATTTCCCGCCTCTGTTTCCCCGCCTCTGATTCCCCGCCACTGTTTCCCCATACCTGATTCCCCGCCTCTGAATCCCCAACTCTGATTCCCTGCATCTAATTCCCCAGCTCTGATTCCCCGCCTCTGATTCCCCATGTCTGATTTCCTGCCTCTGATTCCCCGCTTCTGATTACCCATGTCTGATTCACCGCCTCTGATTCCCCACCTCTGATTCCCCATCTCTGATTCCGCACATTCGATTCCCAGCCTCTGATTCCCCATCTCTGATTCCCCACCTCTGATTCCCCAACTTTGATTCCCCACCTCTGATTCCCCAGCTCTGATTCCCCGCCTCTGATTCTCCGCATCTGATTCCCTGCATCTGATTCCCAGCCTCTGATTCCCTGCCTCTGATTCCCAAACTCTGATTCCCCACCTCTGATTCCCCATATCTGATTCCCCGCCTCTGTTTCCCCACCTCTGATTCCCCGCCTCTGTTTCCCCATATCTGATTCCCCGCCTCTATTTGCCCGCCTCTGATTCCCCGCCTCGGTTTCCCCATATCTGATTACCCGCCTCTGAATCCCCAACTCTGATTCCCTGCCTCTAATTTCCCAGCTCTGATTCCCCGCCTCTGATTCCCCGTGTCTGATTTCCTGCCTCTGATTCCCCGCCTCTGATTACCCATGTCTGATTCACCGCCTCTGATTCCCCACCTCTGATTCCCCATCTCTGATTCCGCACATCCGATTCACTGCCTTTGATTCCCCAGATCTGATTCCCCGCCTCTGATTCCCCGCGTCTTATTCCCTGCTTCTGATTCTGATTCCCTGCCTCTGATTCCCCATCTCTGATTCTGCACATCTGATTCCCTGCCTCTGATTCCAAACCTCTGATTCCCCATATCTGATTCCCCGCCTCTGTTTCCCCGCCTCTGAATCCCCGCCTCTGTTTCCCCATAGCTAAGTCCCCGCCTCTGATTCCCCAACTCTGATTCCCCACCTCTGATTCCCCAGCTCTGATTCCCCGCCTCTGATTCCCCGCATCTGATTCCCTGCATCTGATTCCCAGCCTCTGATTCCCTGCCTCTGATTCCCAACCTCTGATTCCCCACCTCTGATTCCCCATATCTGATTCCCCGCCTCTGTTTCCCCGCCTCTGATTCCCCGCCTGTTTCCCCATATCTGATTCCCCGCCTCTATTTCCCCGCCTCTGATTCCCCGCCTCTGATTCCCCATATCTGATTCCCCGCCTCTGATTCCCCGCGTCTGATTACCGGCCTCTGATTCCCCGCTCTGATTCCCCACCTCTGATTCCCCATATCTGATTTGCTGCCTCTGTTTCCACGCCTCTGATTCCCCACCTCTGATTCCCCGCCTGTGATTCGCCAGCTATGATTCCCCGCCTCTGATACCCCGCGTCTGATTCCCTGCCTCTGATTCCCCGCCTCTGATTCCACATCTCTGATTCACCACCTCTGATTCCCCGCGTCTGATTCCCCGCCTCTGATTCCCCATCTCTGATTCCCCATCTCTGATTCCCCAATTCTGATTCCCCGCCTCTGATTCCCCAGCTCTGTTTCCTCGCCTCTGATTCCTTGCCTCTGATTCCCAACCTCTGATTCCCCATATTGATTCCCTGCCTCTGATTCCCTGCCTCTGATTCCCCAACTCTGATTCCCCGCCTCTGATTCACCAGCTCTGATTCCCCGCCTCTGATTCCCCGTGTTTGATTCCCTGCCTCTGATTCCCGGCCTCTGATTCCCCATCTCTGATTCACCGCCTTTGATTCGCCACCTCTGATTCCCCATATCTGATTCCCCGCCTCTGTTTCCCCGCCCCTGATTCCCCGCCTCTGTTTCCCCATATCTGATTCCCCGCCTCTGATTCCCAACTATGATTCCCCGCCTCTGATTCCCCATATCTGATTCCCCGCCTCTGATTCCCCAGCTCTGATTCCCTGCCTCTGATTCCCCGCGTTCTATTCCCTGCCTCTGATTCCCCGCCTGTGATTCCCCATCTCTGATTCACCACCTCTGATTCCCCACCACTGATTCCCCATATCTAATTCCCCGCCTCTGTTTGCCCGCCTCTGATTCCCCGCCTCTGTTTCCCCATATCTGATTCCCCGCCTCTGAATCCCCAACTCTGATTCCCTGCATCTGATTCCCCAACTTCATTCCCCACCTTTGATTCCCCCCGTCTGATTCCCAGCCTCTGTATCCCCGTGTCTGATAACCTGCCTCTGATTCCCCGCCTCTGATTCTCCATCTCAGATTCACCGCCTCTGATTCCCCACCTCTGATTCCCCATCTCTGATTCCGCACATCCGATTCCCTGCCTCTGATTCCCCGACTCTGATTCCCCACCTCTGATTCCCGAGCTCTGATTCCCCGCCTCCGATTCCCCAACTCTGATTCCCCGCCTCTGATTCCCCAGTTCTGATTCCCCACCTCTGATTCCCCGTGTTTGATCCCCTGCCTCTGATTCCCCGCCTCTGATTCCCCATCTCTGATTCCCCATATCTGATTCCTCGCCACTGTTTCCCCGCCTCTGATTCCCCGCCTCTGATTCCCCACCTCTGATTCCCCATATCTGATTCCCCGCCTCTGTTTCCCCGCCTCTGATTCCCCGCCTCTGTTTCCCATATCTAAGTCCCCGCCTCTGATTCCCCAACTTTGATTCCCCACCTCTGATTCCCCAGCTCTGATTACCCACCTCTGATTCCCCGCATCTGATTCCCTGCCTCTGATTCCCCGCCTCTGATTCCACATCTCTGATTCACCACCTCTAATTCATTGCGTCTGATTCCCCGCCTCTGATTCCCCATCTCTGATTCCCCATCTCTGATTCCCCAATTCTGATTCACCGCCTCTGATTCCCCAGCTATGTTTCCTCGCCTCTGATTCCCCATCTCTGATTCCGCACATCTAATTCCCTGCCTCTGATTCCCCACCTCTGATTCCCCATATCTGATTCCCCGCCTCTATTTCCCCGCCTCTGATTCCCCGCCTCTGTTTCCCCATATCTAAGTCCCCGCCTCTGATTCCCCAACTTTGATTCCCCACCTCTGATTCCCCAGCTCTGATGGCCCGCCTCTGATTCCCCGCATCTGATTCCCTGCATCTGATTCCCAGGCTCTGATTCCCTGCCTCTGATTCCCAAACTCTGATTCCCCACCTCTGATTCCCCATATCTGATTCCCCGCCTCTGTTTCCCCGCCTCTGATTCCCAGCCTCTGTTTCCCCATATCTGATTCCCCGCCTCTATTTGCCTGCCTCTGATTCCCCGCCTCTGTTTCCCCATATCTGATTACCCGCCTCTGAATCCCCAACTCTGATTCCCTGCCTCTAATTTCCCAGCTCTGATTCCCCGCCTCTGATTCCCCGTGTCTGATTTCCTGCCTCTGATTCCCCGCCTCTGATTACCCATGTCTGATTCACCGCCTCTGATTCCCCACCTCTGATTCCCCATCTCTGATTCCGCACATCCGATTCACTGCCTCTGATTCCCCAGCTCTGATTCCCCGCCTCTGATTCCCCGCGTCTTATTCCCTGCTTCTGATTCTGATTCCCTGCCTCTGATTCCCCATCTCTGATTCTGCACATCTGATTCCCTGCCTCTGATTCCCCACCTCTGATTCCCCATATCTGATTCACCGCCTCTGAATCCCCATCTCTGATTCCCGGACTCTGATTCCCCACCTCTGATTCCCGGCCTCTTATTACCAGCATCTGATTCCAGGCCTCTGATACCCGGCCTCTGATTCCCCTCTTCTGATTCTGATTCCCTGCCTCTGATTCTCCATCTCTGATTCCGCACATCTGATTCCCTGCCTCTGATTCCCCACCTCTGATTCCCCATATGTGATTCCCCGCCTCTGTTTCCCCGCCTCTGATTCCCCGCCTCTTTTTCCCCATATCGAATTCCCCACCTCTGATGCACCAACTCTGATTCCCCGCCTCTGATTCCCCAGCTCTGATTCCCCACCTCTGATTCCCCGCATCCGATTCCCCATATCTGATTCCCCGCCTCTGTTTCCCCGCCTCTGATTCCCAACTATGATTCCCCGCCTCTGATTCCCCAGCTCTGATTCCCTGCCTCTGATTCCCCGCGTTCTATTCGCTACCTCTGATTCCCCGCCTGTGATTCCCCATCTCTGATTCACCACCTCTGATTCCCCACCTCTGATTCCCCATATCTAATTCCCCGCCTCTGTTTGCCCGCCTCTGATTCCCCGCCTCTGTTTCCCCATATCTGATTCCCCGCCACTGAATCCCCAACTCTGATTCCCTGCCTCTGATTCCCCAGCTCTGATTCCCCGCCTTTGATTCCCCCCGTCTGATTCCCAGCCTCTGAATCCTCGTGTCTGATATCCTGCCTCTGATTCCCCGCCTCTGATTCCCCATCTCAGATTCACCGCCTCTGATTCCGCACATCCGATTCCCTGCCTCTGATTCCCCGACTCTGATTCCCCACCTCTGATTCCCCAGCTCTGATTCCCCGCCTGTGATTCCCCATCTCTGATTCACCACCTCTGATTCCCCACCACTGATTCCCCATATCTAATTCCCCGCCTCTGTTTGCCCGCCTCTGATTCCCCGCCTCTGTTTCCCCATATCTGATTCCCCGCCTCTGAATCCCCAACTCTGATTCCCTGCCTCTGATTCCCCAGCTTCATTCCCCACCTTTGATTCCCCCCGTCTGATTCCCAGCCTCTGTATCCCCGTGTCTGATAACCTGCCTCTGATTCCCCGCCTCTGATTCTCCATCTCAGATTCACCGCCTCTGATTCCCCACCTCTGATTCCCCATCTCTGATTCCGCACATCCGATTCCCTGCCTCTGATTCCCCGACTCTGATTCCCCACCTCTGATTCCCGAGCTCTGATTCCCCGCCTCCGATTCCCCAACTCTGATTCCCCGCCTCTGATTCCCCAGTTCTGATTCCCCACCTCTGATTCCCCGTGTTTGATCCCCTGCCTCTGATTCCCCGCCTCTGATTCCCCATCTCTGATTCCCCATATCTGATTCCTCGCCACTGTTTCCCCGCCTCTGATTCCCCGCCTCTGATTCCCCACCTCTGATTCCCCATATCTGATTCCCCGCCTCTGTTTCCCCGCCTCTGATTCCCCGCCTCTGTTTCCCATATCTAAGTCCCCGCCTCTGATTCCCCAACTTTGATTCCCCACCTCTGATTCCCCAGCTCTGATTACCCACCTCTGATTCCCCGCATCTGATTCCCTGCCTCTGATTCCCCGCCTCTGATTCCACATCTCTGATTCACCACCTCTAATTCATTGCGTCTGATTCCCCGCCTCTGATTCCCCATCTCTGATTCCCCATCTCTGATTCCCCAATTCTGATTCACCGCCTCTGATTCCCCAGCTATGTTTCCTCGCCTCTGATTCCCCATCTCTGATTCCGCACATCTAATTCCCTGCCTCTGATTCCCCACCTCTGATTCCCCATATCTGATTCCCCGCCTCTGTTTCCCCGCCTCTGATTCCCCGCCTCTGTTTCCCCATATCTAAGTCCCCGCCTCTGATTCCCCAACTTTGATTCCCCACCTCTGATTCCCCAGCTCTGATGGCCCGCCTCTGATTCCCCGCATCTGATTCCCTGCATCTGATTCCCAGGCTCTGATTCCCTGCCTCTGATTCCCAAACTCTGATTCCCCACCTCTGATTCCCCATATCTGATTCCCCGCCTCTGTTTCCCCGCCTCTGATTCCCAGCCTCTGTTTCCCCATATCTGATTCCCCGCCTCTATTTGCCTGCCTCTGATTCCCCGCCTCTGTTTCCCCATATCTGATTACCCGCCTCTGAATCCCCATCTCTGATTCCCGGACTCTGATTCCCCACCTCTGATTCCCGGCCTCTTATTACCAGCATCTGATTCCCCGCCTCTGATTCCCCGTGTCTGATTTCCTGCCTCTGATTCCCCGCCTCTGATTACCCATGTCTGATTCACCGCCTCTGATTCCCCACCTCTGATTCCCCATCTCTGATTCCGCACATCCGATTCACTGCCTCTGATTCCCCAGCTCTGATTCCCCGCCTCTGATTCCCCGCGTCTTATTCCCTGCTTCTGATTCTGATTCCCTGCCTCTGATTCCCCATCTCCGATTCTGCACATCTGATTCCCTGCCTCTGATTCCCCACCTCTGATTCCCCATATCTGATTCCCCGCCTCTGAATCCCCATCTCTGATTCCCGGACTCTGATTCCCCACCTCTGATTCCCGGCCTCTTATTACCAGCATCTGATTCCAGGCCTCTGATACCCGGCCTCTGATTCCCCTCTTCTGATTCTGATTCCCTGCCTCTGATTCTCCATCTCTGATTCCGCACATCTGATTCCCTGCCTCTGATTCCCCACCTCTGATTCCCCATATGTGATTCCCCGCCTCTGTTTCCCCGCCTCTGATTCCCCGCCTCTTTTTCCCCATATCGAATTCCCCACCTCTGATGCACCAACTCTGATTCCCCGCCTCTGATTCCCCAGCTCTGATTCCCCACCTCTGATTCCCCGCATCCGATTCCCCATATCTGATTCCCCGCCTCTGTTTCCCCGCCTCTGATTCCCCGCCTCTGTTTCCCCATATCTGATTCCCCGCCTCTGATTCCCAACTATGATTCCCCGCCTCTGATTCCCCAGCTCTGATTCCCTGCCTCTGATTCCCCGCGTTCTATTCCCTACCTCTGATTCCCCGCCTGTGATTCCCCATCTCTGATTCACCACCTCTGATTCCCCACCTCTGATTCCCCATATCTAATTCCCCGCCTCTGTTTGCCCGCCTCTGATTCCCCGCCTCTGTTTCCCCATATCTGATTCCCCGCCACTGAATCCCCAACTCTGATTCCCTGCCTCTGATTCCCCAGCTCTGATTCCCCGCCTTTGATTCCCCCCGTCTGATTCCCAGCCTCTGAATCCTCGTGTCTGATATCCTGCCTCTGATTCCCCGCCTCTGATTCCCCATCTCAGATTCACCGCCTCTGATTCCCCACCTCTGATTCCCCAGCTCTGATTCCCCGCCTCTGATTCCCCGCATCTGTTTCCCCATATCTAAGTCCCCGCCTCTGATTCCCCAACTCTGATTCCCCGCCTCTGATTCCCCGCATCTGTTTCCCCATATCTAAGTCCCCGCCTCTGATTCCCCAACTCTGATTCCCCACCTCTGATTCCCCAGCTCTGATTCCCCGCCTCTGATTCCCCGCATCTGATTCCCTGCATCTGATTCCCAGCCTCTCATTCCCTGCCTCTGATTCCCAACCTCTGATTCCCCACCTCTGATTCCCCATATCTGATTCCCCGCCTCTGTTTCCCCGTCTCTGATTCCCCGCCTCTGTTTCCCCATATCTGATTCCCCGCCACTGAATCCCCAACTCTGATTCCCTGCATCTAATTCCCCAGCTCTGATTCCCCGCCTCTGATTCCCCGTGTCTGATTTCCTGCCTCTGATTCCCCGCCTCTGATTACCCATGTCTGATTCACCGCCTCTGATTCCCCACCTCTGATTCCCCATCTCTGATTCCGCACATCCGATTCCCTGCCTCTGAATCCCCGCCTCTGATTCACCGCCTCTGATTCCCGGCCTCTGATTTCCCGCCTCTGATTCCCTGCCACTGATACCCCGCCCCTGATTCCCCACCTCTGAATCCCCATATCTGATTCCCCGCCTCTGTTTCCCCACCTCTGACTCCCCGCCTCTGATTCCCCATATCTCATTCCCCGCCTCTGAATCCCCATCTCTGATTCCCGGACTCTGATTCCCCACCTCTGATTCCCGGCCTCTTATTCCCAGCATCTGATTCCGGCCTCTGATTCCCGGCCTCTGATTCCCTGCTGCTGATTCTGATTCCCTGCCTTTGATTCCCCATCTCTGATTCCGCACATCTGATTCCCTGCCTCTGATTCCCAACCTCTGAATCCCCATATCTGATTCCCCACCACTGTTTCCCCGCCTCTGATTCCACACCACTGTTTCCCAATATCTAATTCCCCGCCTCTGATTCCCCAACTCTGATTCCCCACCTCTGATTCCCCAGCTCTGATTCCCCGCCTCTGATTCCCCGCATCTGATTCCCTGCATCTGATTCCAAGCCTCTGATTCCCTGCCTCTGATTCCCAAACTCTGATTCCCCACCTCTGATTCCCCATATCTGATTCCCCGCCTCTGTTTCCCCGCCTCTGATTCCCCGCCTCTGTTTCCCCATATCTAATTCCCCACCTCTGATGCACCAACTCTGATTCCCCGCCTCTGATTCCCCAGCTCTGATTCCCCGCCTCTGATTCCCCGCATCCGATTCCCCATATCTGATTCCCCGCCTCTGTTTCCCCGCCTCTGATTCCCCGCCTCTGTTTCCCCATATCTGATTCCCCGCCTCTGATTCCCAACTATGATTCCCCGCCTCTGATTCCCAGCTCTGATTCCCCGCCTCTGATTCCCCGCATCCGATTCCCCATATCTGATTCCCCGCCTCTGTTTCCCCATATCTGATTCCCCGCCTGTGATTCCCAACTATGATTCCCTGCCTCTGATTCCCCGCGTTCTATTCCCTGCCTCTGATTCCCCGCCTGTGATTCCCCATTGTCTGATTCACCACCTATGATTCCCCACCTCTGATTCCCCATATCTAATTCCCCGCCTCTGTTTGCCCGCCTCTGATTCCCCGCCTCCGTTTCCCCATATCTGATTCCCCGCCTCTGAATCCCCAACTCTGATTCCCTGCCTCTGATTCCCCAGCTCTGATTCCCCGCCTTTGATTCCCCCCGTCTGATTCCCAGCCTCTGAATCCCCGTGTCTGATATCCTGCCTCTGATTCCCCGCCTCTGATTCCCCATCTCAGATTCACCGCCTCTGATTCCCCACCTCTGATTCCCCATCTCTGATTCCGCACATCCGATTCCCTGCCTCTGATTCCCCGACTCTGATTCCCCACCTCTGATTCCCCAGCTCTGATTCCCCGCCTCTGATTCCCCAACTCTGATTCCCCGCCTCTGATAACCCAGCTCTGATTCCCCGCCTCTGATTCCCCGTGTTTGATTCCCTGCCTCTGATTCCCCGCCTCTGATTCCCCATCTCTGATTCACCGCCTTTGATTCGCCACCTCTGATTCCCCATATCTGATTCCTCGCCTCTGTTTCCCCGCCTCTGATTCCCCGCCTCTGATTCCCCATATCTCATTCCCCGCCTCTGATTCCCCATCTCTGATTCCCGGACTCAGATTCCCCACCTCTGATTCCCGGCCTCTTATTCCCGGCATCTGATTCCGGCCTCTGATTCCCGGCCTCTGATTCCCTGCTTCTGATTCTGATTCCCTGCCTCTGATTCCCCGCCTCTGATTCCCCGCCTCTGTTTCCCCATATCTAAGTCCCCGCCTCTGATTCCCCAACTTTGATTCCCCACCTCTGATTCCCCAGCTCTGATTCCCCACCTCTGATTCCCCGCATCTGATTCCCTGCATCTGATTCCCAGCCTCGGATTCCCTGCCTCTGATTCCCAACCTCTGATTCCCCACCTCTGATTCCCCATATCTGATTCCCCGCCTCTGTTTCCCCGCCTCTGATTCCCCACCTCTGTTTCCCCATATCTGATTCCCCGCCTCTATTTGCCCGCCTCTGATTCCCCGCCTCTGTTTCCCCATATCTGATTCCCCGCCTCTGAATCCCCAACTCTGATTCCCTGCCTCTAATTTCCCAGTTCTGATTCCCCGCCTCTGATTCCCCACCTCTGATTCCCCATCTCTGATTCCGCACATCCGATTCCCTGCCTCTGAATCCCCGCCTCTGATTCACCGCCTCTGATTCCCGGCCTCTGATTTCCCGCCTCTGATTCCCTGCCACTGATACCCCGCCCCTGATTCCCCACCTCTGAATCCCCATTTCTGATTCCCCGCCTCTGTTTCCCCACCTCTGACTCCCCACCTCTGATTCCCCATATCTCATTCCCCGCCTCTGAATCCCCATCTCTGATTCCCGGACTCTGATTCCCCACCTCTGATTCCCGGCCTCTTATTCCCAGCATCTGATTCCGGCCTCTGATTCCCGGCCTCTGATTCCCTGCTACTGATTCTGATTCCCTGCCTCTGATTCCCCATATCTGATTCCCCGCCTCTGATTCCCCAGCTCTGATTCCCTGCCTCTGATTCCCCGCGTTCTATTCCCTGCCTCTGATTCCCCGCCTGTGATTCCCCATCTCTGATTCACCACCTCTGATTCCCCACCACTGATTCCCCATATCTAATTCCCCGCCTCTGTTTGCCCGCCTCTGATTCCCCGCCTCTGTTTCCCCATATCTGATTCCCCGCCTCTGAATCCCCAACTCTGATTCCCTGCCTCTGATTCCCCAGCTTCATTCCCCACCTTTGATTCCCCCCGTCTGATTCCCAGCCTCTGTATCCCCGTGTCTGATAACCTGCCTCTGATTCCCCGCCTCTGATTCTCCATCTCAGATTCACCGCCTCTGATTCCCCACCTCTGATTCCCCATCTCTGATTCCGCACATCCGATTCCCTGCCTCTGATTCCCCGACTCTGATTCCCCACCTCTGATTCCCGAGCTCTGATTCCCCGCCTCCGATTCCCCAACTCTGATTCCCCGCCTCTGATTCCCCAGTTCTGATTCCCCAACTCTGATTCCCCGTGTTTGATCCCCTGCCTCTGATTCCCCGCCTCTGATTCCCCATCTCTGATTCCCCATATCTGATTCCTCGCCACTGTTTCCCCGCCTCTGATTCCCCGCCTCTGATTCCCCACCTCTGATTCCCCATATCTGATTGCCCGCCTCTGTTTCCCCGCCTCTGATTCCCCGCCTCTGTTTCCCATATCTAAGTCCCCGCCTCTGATTCCCCAACTTTGATTCCCCACCTCTGATTCCCCAGCTCTGATTACCCACCTCTGATTCCCCATATCTGATTTCCCGCCTCTGTTTCCCCGCCTCTGATTCCCCGCCACTGTTTCCCCATACCTGATTCCCCGCCTCTGAATCCCCAACTCTGATTCCCTGCATCTAATTCCCCAGCTCTGATTCCCCGCCTCTGATTCCCCATGTCTGATTTCCTGCCTCTGATTCCCCGCTTCTGATTACCCATGTCTGATTCACCGCCTCTGATTCCCCACCTCTGATTCCCCATCTCTGATTCCGCACATTCGATTCCCAGCCTCTGATTCCCCATCTCTGATTCCCCACCTCTGATTCCCCAACTTTGATTCCCCACCTCTGATTCCCCAGCTCTGATTCCCCGCCTCTGATTCTCCGCATCTGATTCCCTGCATCTGATTCCCAGCCTCTGATTCCCTGCCTCTGATTCCCAAACTCTGATTCCCCACCTCTGATTCCCCATATCTGATTCCCCGCCTCTGTTTCCCCACCTCTGATTCCCCGCCTCTGTTTCCCCATATCTGATTCCCCGCCTCTATTTGCCCGCCTCTGATTCCCCGCCTCTGTTTCCCCATATCTGATTACCCGCCTCTGAATCCCCAACTCTGATTCCCTGCCTCTAATTTCCCAGCTCTGATTCCCCGCCTCTGATTCCCCGTGTCTGATTTCCTGCCTCTGATTCCCCACCTCTGATTCCCCATCTCTGATTCCGCACATCCGATTCACTGCCTTTGATTCCCCAGCTCTGATTCCCCGCCTCTGATTCCCCGCGTCTTATTCCCTGCTTCTGATTCTGATTCCCTGCCTCTGATTCCCCATCTCTGATTCTGCACATCTGATTCCCTGCCTCTGATTCCAAACCTCTGATTCCCCATATCTGATTCCCCGCCTCTGTTTCCCCGCCTCTGAATCCCCGCCTCTGTTTCCCCATAGCTAAGTCCCCGCCTCTGATTCCCCAACTCTGATTCCCCACCTCTGATTCCCCAGCTCTGATTCACCGCCTCTAATTCCCCGCATCTGATTCCCTGCATCTGATTCCCAGCCTCTGATTCCCTGCCTCTGATTCCCAACCTCTGATTCCCCACCTCTGATTCCCCATATCTGATTCCCCGCCTCTGTTTCCCCGCCTCTGATTCCCCGCCTCTGTTTCCCCATATCTGATTCCCCGCCTCTATTTCCCCGCCTCTGATTCCCCGCCTCTGATTCCCCATATCTGATTCCCCGCCTCTGATTCCCCGCGTCTGATTACCGGCCTCTGATTCCCCGCTCTGATTCCCCACCTCTGATTCCCCATATCTGATTTGCTTCCTCTGTTTCCACGCCTCTGATTCCCCACCTCTGATTCCCCGCCTGTGATTCGCCAGCTATGATTCCCCGCCTCTGATACCCCGCGTCTGATTCCCTGCCTCTGATTCCCCGCCTCTGATTCCACATCTCTGATTCACCACCTCTGATTCCCCGCGTCTGATTCCCCGCCTCTGATTCCCCATCTCTGATTCCCCATCTCTGATTCCCCAATTCTGATTCCCCGCCTCTGATTCCCCAGCTCTGTTTCCTCGCCTCTGATTCCCTGCCTCTGATTCCCAACCTCTGATTCCCCATATTGATTCCCTGCCTCTGATTCCCTGCCTCTGATTCCCCAACTCTGATTCCCCGCCTCTGATTCACCAGCTCTGATTCCCCGCCTCTGATTCCCCGTGTTTGATTCCCTGCCTCTGATTCCCGGCCTCTGATTCCCCATCTCTGATTCACCGCCTTTGATTCGCCACCTCTGATTCCCCATATCTGATTCCCCGCCTCTGTTTCCCCGCCCCTGATTCCCCGCCTCTGTTTCCCCATATCTGATTCCCCGCCTCTGATTCCCAACTATGATTCCCCGCCTCTGATTCCCCATATCTGATTCCCCGCCTCTGATTCCCCAGCTCTGATTCCCTGCCTCTGATTCCCCGCGTTCTATTCCCTGCCTCTGATTCCCCGCCTGTGATTCCCCATCTCTGATTCACCACCTCTGATTCCCCACCACTGATTCCCCATATCTAATTCCCCGCCTCTGTTTGCCCGCCTCTGATTCCCCGCCTCTGTTTCCCCATATCTGATTCCCCGCCTCTGAATCCCCAACTCTGATTCCCTGCCTCTGATTCCCCAGCTTCATTCCCCACCTTTGATTCCCCCCGTCTGATTCCCAGCCTCTGTATCCCCGTGTCTGATAACCTGCCTCTGATTCCCCGCCTCTGATTCTCCATCTCAGATTCACCGCCTCTGATTCCCCACCTCTGATTCCCCATCTCTGATTCCGCACATCCGATTCCCTGCCTCTGATTCCCCGACTCTGATTCCCCACCTCTGATTCCCGAGCTCTGATTCCCCGCCTCCGATTCCCCAACTCTGATTCCCCGCCTCTGATTCCCCAGTTCTGATTCCCCACCTCTGATTCCCGTGTTTGATCCCCTGCCTCTGATTCCCCGCCTCTGATTCCCCATCTCTGATTCACCGCCTTTGATTCCCCGCCTCTGATTCCCCATCTCTGATTCCCGGACTCTGAATCCCCACCTCTGATTCCCGACCTGTTATTCCCGGCATCTGATTCCGGCCTCTGATTCCCGTCCTCTGATTCCCTGCTTCTGATTCTGATTCCCCACCTCTGATTCCCGAGCTCTGATTCCCCGCCTCCGATTCCCCAACTCTGATTCCCCGCCTCTGATTCCGCACATCTAATTCCCTGCCTCTGATTCCCCAACTCTGATTCCCCATATCTGAATCCCCGCCTCTGTTTCCCCGTCTCTGATTCCCCGCCTCTGTTTCCCCATATCTAAGTCCCCGCCTCTGATTCCCCAACTTTGATTCCCCACCTCTGATTCCCCAGCTCTGATTCTCCGCCTCAGATTCCCCGCATCTGATTCCCTGCATCTGATTCCCAGCCTCTGATTCCCTGCCTCTGATTCCCAACCTCTGATTCCCCACCTCTGATTCCCCATATCTGATTCCCCGCCTCTGTTTCCCCGCCTCTGATTCCCCGCCTCTGTTTCCCCATACCTGAATCCCCGCCTATATTTGCCCGCCTCTGATTCCCCGCCTCTGTTTCCCCATATCTGATTCCCCGCCTCTGAATCCCCAACTCTGATTCCCTGCCTCTAATTTCCCAGCCCTGATTCCCCGCCTCTGATTCCCCGTGTCTGATTTCCTGCCTCTGATTCCCCGCCTCTGATTACCCATGTCTGATTCACCGCCTCTGATTCCCCACCTCTGATTCCACATCTCTGATTCCGCACATCCGATTCCCTGCCTCTGATTCCCTGCCTCTGATTCACTGCCTCTGCTTCCCAGCTCTGATTCCCCGCCTCTGATTCCCCGTGTCTTATCCCCTGCTTCTGATTCTGATTCCCTGCCTCTGATTCCCCATCTCTGATTCCGCACATCTGATTCCCTGCCTCTGACTCCCCAACTCTGATTCCCCATATCTGATTCCCCGCCTCTGTTTCCCCGCCTCTGATTCCCCGCCTCTGTTTCCCCATATCTAAGTCCCCGCCTCTGATTCCCCAACTTTGATTCCCCACCTCTGATTCCCCAGCTCTGATTCCCTGCATCTGATTCCCAGCCTCTGATTCCCTGCCTCTGATTCCCAAACTCTGATTCCCCACCTCTGATTCCCCATATCTGATTCCCCGCCTCTGTTTCCCCGCCTCTGATTCCCCGCCTCTGTTTCCCCATATCTTATTCCCCGCCTCTGTTTCCCCGCCTCTGATTCCCCGCCTCTGATTCCCCATGTCTGATTTCCTGCCTCTGATTCCCCGCTTCTGATTACCCATGTCTGATTCACCGCCTCTGATTCCCCACCTCTGATTCCCCATCTCTGATTCCGCACATCCGATTCCCAGCCTCTGATTCCCCATCTCTGATTCCCCGCCTCTTATTCCCCAACTCTGATTCCCCACCTCTGATTCCCCATATCTGATTCCCCGCCTCTATTTGCCCGCCTCTGATTCCCCGCCTCTGTTTCCCCATATCTGATTACCCGCCTCTGAATCCCCAACTCTGATTCCCTGCCTCTAATTTCCCAGCTCTGATTCCCCGCCTCTGATTCCCCGTGTCTGATTTCCTGCCTCTGATTCCCCGCCTCTGATTACCCATGTCTGATTCACCGCCTCTGATTCCCCACCTCTGATTCCCCATCTCTGATTCCGCACATCCGATTCACTGCCTCTGATTCCCCAGCTCTGATTCCCCATATCTGATTCCCCGCCTCTGAATCCCCATCTCTGATTCCCGGACTCTGATTACCCACCTCTGATTCCCGGCCTCTTATTACCAGCATCTGATTCCAGGCCTCTGATTCCCGGCCTCTGATTCCCCGCTTCTGATTCTGATTCCCTGCCTCTGATTCCCCATCTCTGATTCCGCACATCTGATTCCCTGCCTCTGATTCCCCACCTCTGATTCCCCATATCTGATTCCCCGCCTCTGTTTGCCCGCCTCTGATTCCCCGCCTCTGTTTCCCCATATCTGATTCCCCGCCACTGAATCCCCAACTCTGATTCCCTGCCTCTGATTCCCCAGCTCTGATTCCAAGCCTTTGATTCCCCCCGTCTGATTCCCAGCCACTGAATTCCCGTGTCTGATATCCTGCCTCTGATTCCCCGCCTCTGATTCCCCATCTCAGATTCACCGCCTCTGATTCCCCACCTCTGATTCCCCATCTCTGATTCCGCACATCCGATTCCCTGCCTCTGATTCCCCGACTCTGATTCCCCACCTCTGATTCCCCAGCTCTGATTCCCCGCCTCTGATTCCCCGCCTCTGATTCCCCAACTCTGATTCCCCGCCTCTGATTCCCCGCCTCTGTTTCCCCATATCTAAGTCCCTGCCTCTGATTCCCCAACTCTGATTACCCACCTCTGATTCCCCATATCTAATTCCCAGCCTCTGTTTCCCCGCCTCTGATTCCCCGCCACTGTTTCCCCATATCTGATTCTCCGCCTCTGAATCCCCAACTCTGATTCCCTGCATCTAATTCCCCAGCTCTGATTCCCCGCCTCTGATTCCCCGTGTCTGATTTCCTGCCTCTGATTCCCCGCCTCTGATTACCCATGTCTGATACACCGCCTCTGTTTCCCCGCCTCTGATTCCCCGCCTCCTTTTCCCCATATCTAATTCCCCATCTCTGATGCACCAACTCTGATTCCCCGCCTCTGATTCCCCAGCTCTGATTCCCCGCCTCTGATTCCCCGCATCCGATTCCCCATATCTGATTCCCCGCCTCTGTTTCCCCGCCTCTGATTCCCCGCCTCTGTTTCCCCATATCTGATTCCCCGCCTCTGATTCCCAACTATGATTCCCTGCCTCTGATTCCCCAGCTCTGATTCCCTGCCTCTGATTCCCCGCGTTCTATTCCCTGCCTCTGATTCCCCGCCTGTGATTCCCCATCTCTGATTCACCACCTCTGATTCCCCACCTCTGATTCCCCATATCTAATTCCCCGCCTCTGTTTACCCGCCTCTGATTCCCCGCCTCTGTTTCCCCATATCTGATTCCCCGCCACTGAATCCCCAACTCTGATTCCCTGCCTCTGATTCCCCAGCTCTGATTCCCCGCCTTTGATTCCCCCCGTCTGATTCCCAGCCTCTGAATCCCCGTGTCTGATATCCTGCCTCGGATTCCCCGCCTCTGATTCCCCATCTCAGATTCACCGCCTCTGATTCCCCACCTCTGATTCCCCATCTCTGATTCCGCACATCCGATTCCCTGCCTCTGATTCCCCGACTCTGATACCCCACCTCTGATTCCCCAGCTCTGATTCCCCGCCTCTGATTCCCCAACTCTGATTCCCCGCCTCTGATTCCCCGCCTCTGTTTCCCCATATCTAAGTCCCCGCCTCTGATTCCCCAACTCTGATTCCCCACCTCTGATTCCCCAGCTCTGATTACCCACCTCTGATTCCCCATATCTAATTCCCAGCCTCTGTTTCCCTGCCTCTGTTTCCCCGCCTCTGATTCCCCGCCACTGTTTCCCCATATCTGATTCTCCGCCTCTGAATCCCCAACTCTGATTCCCTGCATCTAATTCCCCAGCTCTGATTCCCCGCCTCTGATTCCCCGTGTCTGATTTCCTGCCTCTGATTCCCCGCCTCTGATTACCCATGTCTGATTCACCGCCTCTGATTCCCCACCTCTGATTCCACATCTCTGATTCCGCACATCCGATTCCCAGCCTCTGATTCCCCATCTCTAATTCCCCGCCTCTGATTCCCCAGCTCTGATTCCCCGCCTCTGATTCCCCGTGTTTGATTCCCTGCCTCTGATTCCCCGCCTCTGATTCCCCATCTCTGATTCACCGCCTTTGATTCGCCACCTCTGATTCCCCATATCTGATTCCTCGCCTCTGTTTCCCCGCCTCTGATTTCCCGCCTCTGATTCCCCATATCTCATTCCCCGCCTCTGATTCCCCATCTCTGATTCCCGGACTCTGATTCCCCACCTCTGATTCCCGGCCTCTGATTCGCTGCTTCTGATTCTGATTCCCTGCCTCTGATTCCCAATCTCTGATTCCGCACATCTAATTCCCCGACTCTGTTTCCCCACCTCTGATTCCCCGCCTCTGTTTCCCCATATCTAAGTCCCCGCCTCTGATTCCCCAACTTTGATTCCCCACCTCTGATTCCCCAGCTCTGATTCCCCGCCTCTGATTCCCCGCATCTGATTCCCTGCATCTGATTCCCAGCCTCTGATTCCCTGCCTCTGATTCCCAAACTCTGATTCCCCACCTCTGATTCCCCATATGTGATTCCCCACCTCTGTTTCCCCGCCTCTGATTCCCCGCCTCTGTTTCCCCATATCTGATTCCCCGCCTCTATTTGCCCGCCTCTGATTCCCCGCCTCTGTTTCCCCATATCTGATTACCCGCCTCTGAATCCCCAACTCTGATTCCCTGCCTCTAATTTCCCAGCTCTGATTCCCCGCCTCTGATTCCCCGTTTCTGATTTCCTGCCTCTGATTCCCCGCCTCTGATTACCCATGTCTGATTCACCGCCTCTGATTCCCCACCTCTGATTCCCCATCTCTGATTCCGCACATCCGATTCACTGCCTCTGATTCCCCAGCTCTGATTCCCCGCCTCTGATTCCCAGCGTCTTATTCCCTGCTTCTGATTCTGATTCCCTGCCTCTGATTCCCCATCTCTGATTCTGCACATCTGATTCCCTGCCTCTGATTCCCCACCTCTGATTCGCCATATCTGATTCCCCGCCTCTGTTTCCCTGCCTCTGATTCCCCGCCTCTGTTTCCCCATATCTAAGTCCCCGCCTCTGATTCCCCAACTCTGATTCCCCACCTCTGATTCCCCAGCTCTGATTCCCCTCCTCTGATTCCCCGCATCTGATTCCCTGCATCTGATTCCCAGCCTCTGATTCCCTGCCTCTGATTCCCAACCTCTGATTCCCCACCTCTGATTCCCCATATCTGATTCCCCGCCTCTGTTTCCCCGCCTCTGATTTCCCGCCTCTGTTTCCCCATATCTGATTCCCCGCCTCTATTTCCCTTCCTCTGATTCCCAGCCTCTGATTCCCCATATCTGATTCCCCGCCTCTGATTCCCCAACTCTGATTCCCCGCCTCTGATTCCCCAGCTCTGAATCCCCGCATCTGATTCCCCGCGTCTGATTACCGGCCTCTGATTCCCCGCTCTGATTCCCCATCTCTGATTCACAACCTCTGATTCCCCACCTCTGATTCCCCATATCTGATTTGCCGCCTCTGTTTCCCCGCCTCTGATTCCCCACCTCTGATTCCCCGCCTCTGATTCACCAGCTATGATTCCCCGCCTCTGATTCCCCGCATCTGATTCCCTGCCTCTGATTCCCCGACTCTGATTCCACATCTCTGATTCACCACCTCTGATTCATTGCGTCTGATTCCCCGCCTCTGTTTCCCCGCCTCTGATTCCCCGCCTCTGTTTCCCCATATCTAAGTCCCCGCCTCTGATTCCCCAACTCTGATTCCCGACCTCTGATTCCCCAGCTCTGATTCCCCGCCTCTGATTCCCCGCATCTGATTCCCTGCATCTGATTCCCAGCCTCTGATTCCCTGCCTCTGATTCCCAACCTCTGATTCCGCACCTCTGATTCCCCATATCTGATTCCCCGCCTCTGTTTCCCCGCCTCTGTTTCCCCGCCTCTGATTCCCCGCCTCTGTTTCCCCATATCTAAGTCCCCGCCTCTGATTCCCCAACTCTGATTCCCCACCTCTGATTCCCCAGCTCTGATTCCCCGCCTCTGATTCCCCGCATCTGATTCCCTGCATCTGATTCCCAGCCTCTGATTCCCCGCATCTGATTCCCTGCATCTGATTCCCAGCCTCTGATTCCCTGCCTCTGATTCCCCGCCTCTGTTTCCCCAGCTCTGATTCCCCGCCTCTGATTCCCCGCCTCTGTTTCCCCAGCTCTGATTCCCCGCCTCTGATTCCCCGTGTTTGATTCCCTGCCTCTGATTCCCCGCCTCTGATTCCCCATCTCTGATTCACCGCCTTTGATTCGCCACCTCTGATTCCCCATATCTGATTCCTCGCCTCTGTTTCCCCGCCTCTGATTTCCCGCCTCTGATTCCCCATCTCTGATTTCCGGACTCTGATTCCCCACCTCTGATTCCCGGCCTCTGATTCGCTGCTTCTGATTCTGATTCCCTGCCTCTGATTCCCCATCTCTGATTCCGCACATCTAATTCCCCGCCTCTGTTTCCCCACCTCTGATTCCCCGCCTCTGTTTCCCCATATCTAAGTCCCCGCCTCTGATTCCCCAACTTTGATTCCCCACCTCTGATTCCCCAGCTCTGATTCCCCGCCTCTGATTCCCCGCATCTGATTCCCTGCATCTGATTCCCAGCCTCTGATTCCCTGCCTCTGATTCCCAAACTCTGATTCCCCACCTCTGATTCCCCATATGTGATTCCCCGCCTCTGTTTCCCCGCCTCTGATTCCCCGCCTCTGTTTCCCCATATCTGATTCCCCGCCTCTATTTGCCCGCCTCTGATTCCCCGCCTCTGTTTCCCCATATCTGATTACCCGCCTCTGAATCCCCAACTCTGATTCCCTGCCTCTAATTTCCCAGCTCTGATTCCTTGCCTCTGATTCCCCGTTTCTGATTTCCTGCCTCTGATTCCCCGCCTCTGATTACCCATGTCTGATTCACCGCCTCTGATTCCCCACCTCTGATACCCCATCTCTGATTCCGCACATCCGATTCACTGCCTCTGATTCCCCAGCTCTGATTCCCCGCCTCTGATTCCCAGCGTCTTATTCCCTGCTTCTGATTCTGATTCCCTGCCTCTGATTCCCCACCTCTGATTCGCCATATCTGATTCCCAGCCTCTGATTCCCTGCCTCTGATTCCCAACCTCTGATTCCCCACCTCTGATTCCCCATATCTGATTCCCCGCCTCTGTTTCCCCGCCTCTGATTCCCCGCCTCTGTTTCCCCATATCTGATTCCCCGCCTCTATTTCCCTTCCTCTGATTCCCAGCCTCTGATTCCCCATATCTGATTCCCCGCCTCTGATTCCCCAACTCTGATTCCCCGCCTCTGATTCCCCAGCTCTGAATCCCCGCATCTGATTCCCCGCGTCTGATTACCGGCCTCTGATTCCCCGCTCTGATTCCCCATCTCTGATTCACAACCTCTGATTCCCCACCTCTGATTCCCCATATCTGATTTGCCGCCTCTGTTTCCCCGCCTCTGATTCCCCACCTCTGATTCCCCACCTCTGATTCACCAGCTATGATTCCCCACCTCTGATTCCCCGCATCTGATTCCCTGCCTCAGATTCCCCGACTCTGATTCCACATCTCTGATTCACCACCTCTGATTCATTGCGTCTGATTCCCCGCCTCTGTTTCCCCGCCTCTGATTCCCCGCCTCTGTTTCCCCATATCTAAGTCCCCGCCTCTGATTCCCCAACTCTGATTCCCCACCTCTGATTCCCCAGCTCTGATTCCCCGCCTCTGATTCCCCGCATCTGATTCCCTGCATCTGATTCCCAGCCTCTGATTCCCTGCCTCTGATTCCCAACCTCTGATTCCGCACCTCTGATTCCCCATATCTGATTCCCCGCCTCTGTTTCCCCGCCTCTGTTTCCCCGCCTCTGATTCCCCGCCTCTGTTTCCCCATATCTAAGTCCCCGCCTCTGATTCCCCAACTCTGATTCCCCACCTCTGATTCCCCAGCTCTGATTCCCCGCCTCTGATTCCCCGCATCTGATTCCCTGCATCTGATTCCCAGCCTATGATTCCCTGCCTCTGATTCCCAACCTCTGATTCCCCACCTCTGATTCCCCATATCTGATTCCCCGCCTCTGTTTCCCCGCCTCTGATTCCCCGCCTCTGTTTCCCCATATCTGATTCCCCGCCTCTATTTCCCCGCCTCTGATTCCCAGCCTCTGATTCCCCATATCTGATTCCCCGCCTCTGATTCCCCAACTCTGATTCCCCGCCTCTGATTCCCCAGCTCTGAATCCCCGCATCTGATTCCCCAGCTCTGAATCCCCGCATCTGATTCCCCGCGTCTGATTACCGGCCTCTGATTCCCCGCTCTGATTCCCCATCTCTGATTCACAACCTCTGATTCCCCACCTCTGATTCCCCATATCTGATTTGCCGCCTCTGTTTCCCCTCCTCTGATTCCCCACCTCTGATTCCCCGCCTCTGATTCGCCAGCTATGATTCCCCGCCTCTGATTCCCCGCATCTGATTCCCTGCCTCTGATTCCCCGCCTCTGATTCCACATCTCTGATTCACCACCTCTAATTCATTGCGTCTGATTCCCCGCCTCTGATTCCCCATCTCTGATTCCGCACATCTAATTCCCTGCCTCTGATTCCCCACCTCTGATTCCCCATATCTGATTCCCCGCCTCTGTTTCCCCGCCTCTGATTCCCCGCCTCTGTTTCCCCATATCTAAGTCCCCGCCTCTGATTCCCCAACTTTGATTCCCCACCTCTGATTCCCCAGCTCTGATGGCCCGCCTCTGATTCCCCGCATCTGATTCCCTGCATCTGATTCCCAGGCTCTGATTCCCTGCCTCTGATTCCCAAACTCTGATTCCCCACCTCTGATTCCCCATATCTGATTCCCCGCCTCTGTTTCCCCGCCTCTGATTCCCAGCCTCTGTTTCCCCATATCTGATTCCCCGCCTCTATTTGCCTGCCTCTGATTCCCCGCCTCTGTTTCCCCATATCTGATTACCCGCCTCTGAATCCCCAACTCTGATTCCCTCCCTCTAATTTCCCAGCTCTGATTCCCCGCCTCTGATTCCCCGTGTCTGATTTCCTGCCTCTGATTCCCCGCCTCTGATTACCCATGTCTGATTCACCGCCTCTGATTCCCCAACTCTGATTCCCCATCTCTGATTCCGCACATCCGATTCACTGCCTCTGATTCCCCAGCTCTGATTCCCCGCCTCTGATTCCCCGCGTCTTATTCCCTGCTTCTGATTCTGATTCCCTGCCTCTGATTCCCCATCTCTGATTCTGCACATCTGATTCCCTGCCTCTGATTCCCCACCTCTGATTCCCCATATCTGATTCCCCGCCTCTGAATCCCCATCTCTGATTCCCGGACTCTGATTCCCCACCTCTGATTCCCGGCCTCTTATTACCAGCATCTGATTCCAGGCCTCTGATACCCGGCCTCTGATTCCCCTCTTCTGATTCTGATTCCCTGCCTCTGATTCTCCATCTCTGATTCCGCTCATCAGATTCCCTGCCTCTGATTCCCCACCTCTGATTCCCCATATCTGATTCCCCGCCTCTGTTTCCCCGCCTCTGATTCCCCGCCTCTTTTTCCCCATATCGAATTCCCCACCTCTGATGCACCAACTCTGATTCCCCGCCTCTGATTCCCCAGCTCTGATTCCCCACCTCTGATTCCCCGCATCCGATTCCCCATATCTGATTCCCCGCCTCTGTTTCCCCGCCTCTGATTCCCCGCCTCTGTTTCCCCATATCTGATTCCCCGCCTCTGATTCCCAACTATGATTCCCCGCCTCTGATTCCCCAGCTCTGATTCCCTGCCTCTGATTCCCCGCGTTCTATTCCCTACCTCTGATTCCCCGCCTGTGATTCCCCATCTCTGATTCACCACCTCTGATTCCCCACCTCTGATTCCCCATATCTAATTCCCCGCCTCTGTTTGCCCGCCTCTGATTCCCCGCCTCTGTTTCCCCATATCTGATTCCCCGCCACTGAATCCCCAACTCTGATTCCCTGCCTCTGATTCCCCAGCTCTGATTCCCCGCCTTTGATTCCCCCCGTCTGATTCCCAGCCTCTGAATCCTCGTGTCTGATATCCTGCCTCTGATTCCCCGCCTCTGATTCCCCATCTCAGATTCACCGCCTCTGATTCCCCACCTCTGATTCCCCAGCTCTGATTCCCCGCCTCTGATTCCCCGCATCTGTTTCCCCATATCTAAGTCCCCGCCTCTGATTCCCCAACTCTGATTCCCCGCCTCTGATTCCCCGCATCTGTTTCCCCATATCTAAGTCCCCGCCTCTGATTCCCCAACTCTGATTCCCCGCCTCTGATTCCCCATATCTGATTCCCCGCCTCTGATTCCCCGCATCTGATTCCCTGCATCTGATTCCCAGCCTCTCATTCCCTGCCTCTGATTCCCAACCTCTGATTCCCCACCTCTGATTCCCCATATCTGATTCCCCGCCTCTGTTTCCCCGTCTCTGATTCCCCGCCTCTGTTTCCCCATATCTGATTCCCCGCCTATATTTGCCCACCTCTGATTCCCCACCTCTGTTTCCCCATATCTGATTCCCCGCCACTGAATCCCCAACTCTGATTCCCTGCATCTAATTCCCCAGCTCTGATTCCCCGCCTCTGATTCCCCGTGTCTGATTTCCTGCCTCTGATTCCCCGCCTCTGATTACCCATGTCTGATTCACCGCCTCTGATTCCCCACCTCTGATTCCCCATCCCTGATTCCGCACATCCGATTCCCTGCCTCTGAATCCCCGCCTCTGATTCACCGCCTCTGATTCCCGGCCTCTGATTTCCCGCCTCTGATTCCCTGCCACTGATACCCCGCCCCTGATTCCCCACCTCTGAATCCCCATATCTGATTCCCCGCCTCTGTTTCCCCACCTCTGACTCCCCGCCTCTGATTCCCCATATCTCATTCCCCGCCTCTGAATCCCCATCTCTGATTCCCGGACTCTGATTCCCCACCTCTGATTCCCGGCCTCTTGTTCCCAGCATCTGATTCCGGCCTCTGATTCCCGGCCTCTGATTCCCTGCTTCTGATTCTGATTCCCTGCCTTTGATTCCCCATCTCTGATTCCGCACATCTGATTCCCTGCCTCTGATTCCCAACCTCTGAATCCCCATATCTGATTCCCCACCACTGTTTCCCCGCCTCTGATTCCACACCACTGTTTCCCAATATCTAATTCCCCGCCTCTGATTCCCCAACTCTGATTCCCCACCTCTGATTCCCCAGCTCTGATTCCCCGCCTCTGATTCCCCGCATCTGATTCCCTGCATCTGATTCCAAGCCTCTGATTCCCTGCCTCTGATTCCCAAACTCTGATTCCCCACCTCTGATTCCCCATATCTGATTCCCCGCCTCTGTTTCCCCGCCTCTGATTCCCCGCCTCTGTTTCCCCATATCTAATTCCCCACCTCTGATGCACCAACTCTGATTCCCCGCCTCTGATTCCCCAGCTCTGATTCCCCGCCTCTGATTCCCCGCATCCGATTCCCCATATCTGATTCCCCGCCTCTGTTTCCCCGCCTCTGATTCCCCGCCTCTGTTTCCCCATATCTGATTCCCCGCCTCTGATTCCCAACTATGATTCCCCGCCTCTGATTCCCAGCTCTGATTCCCCGCCTCTGATTCCCCGCATCCGATTCCCCATATCTGATTCCCCACCTCTGTTTCCCCATATCTGATTCCCCGCCTCTGATTCCCAACTATGATTCCCTGCCTCTGATTCCCCGCGTTCTATTCCCTGCCTCTGATTCCCCGCCTGTGATTCCCCATTGTCTGATTCACCACCTATGATTCCCCACCTCTGATTCCCCATATCTAATTCCCCGCCTCTGTTTGCCCGCCTCTGATTCCCCGCCTCCGTTTCCCCATATCTGATTCCCCGCCTCTGAATCCCCAACTCTGATTCCCTGCCTCTGATTCCCCAGCTCTGATTCCCCGCCTTTGATTCCCCCCGTCTGATTCCCAGCCTCTGAATCCCCGTGTCTGATATCCTGCCTCTGATTCCCCGCCTCTGATTCCCCATCTCAGATTCACCGCCTCTGATTCCCCACCTCTGATTCCCCATCTCTGATTCCGCACATCCGTTTCCCTGCCTCTGATTCCCCGACTCTGATTCCCCACCTCTGATTCCCCAGCTCTGATTCCCCGCCTCTGATTCCCCAACTCTGATTCCCCGCCTCTGATAACCCAGCTCTGATTCCCCGCCTCTGATTCCCCGTGTTTGATTCCCTGCCTCTGATTCCCCGCCTCTGATTCCCCATCGCTGATTCACCGCCTTTGATTCGCCACCTCTGATTCCCCATATCTGATTCCTCGCCTCTGTTTCCCCGCCTCTGATTCCCCGCCTCTGATTCCCCATATCTCATTCCCCGCCTCTGATTCCCCATCTCTGATTCCCGGACTCAGATTCCCCACCTCTGATTCCCGGCCTCTTATTCCCGGCATCTGATTCCGGCCTCTGATTCCCGGCCTCTGATTCCCTGCTTCTGATTCTAATTCCCTGCCTCTGATTCCCCGCCTCTGATTCCCCGCCTCTGTTTCCCCATATCTAAGTCCCCGCCTCTGATTCCCCAACTTTGATTCCCCACCTCTGATTCCCCAGCTCTGATTCCCCACCTCTGATTCCCCGCATCTGATTCCCTGCATCTGATTCCCAGCCTCGGATTCCCTGCCTCTGATTCCCAACCCCTGATTCCCCACCTCTGATTCCCCATATCTGATTCCCCGCCTCTGTTTCCCCGCCTCTGATTCCCCACCTCTGTTTCCCCATATCTGATTCCCCGCCTCTATTTGCCCGCCTCTGATTCCCCGCCTCTGTTTCCCCATATCTGATTCCCCGCCTCTGAATCCCCAACTCTGATTCCCTGCCTCTAATTTCCCAGTTCTGATTCCCCGCCTCTGATTCCCCGTGTCTGATTTCCTGCCTCTGATACACCGCCTCTGATTACCCATGTCTGATTCACCGCCTCTGATTCCCCACCTCTGATTCCCCATCTCTGATTCCGCACATCCGATTCCCTGCCTCTGATTCCCCGCCTCTGATTCACTGCCACTGATTCCCCAGCTCTGATTCCCCGCCTCTGATTCCCCACCTCTGATTCCCCATATCTGATTCCCCGCCTCTGTTTCCCCGCCTCTGATTCCCCGCCTCTGTTTCCCATATCTAAGTCCCCGCCTCTGATTCCCCAACTTTGATTCCCCACCTCTGATTCCCCAGCTCTGATTACCCACCTCTGATTCGCCATATCTGATTTCCCGCCTCTGTTTCCCCGCCTCTGATTCCCCGCCACTGTTTCCCCATACCTGATTCCCCGCCTCTGAATCCCCAACTCTGATTCCCTGCATCTAATTCCCCAGCTCTGATTCCCCGCCTCTGATTCCACATGTCTGATTTCCTGCCTCTGATTCCCCGATTCTGATTACCCATGTCTGATTCACCGCCTCTGATTCCCCACCTCTGATTCCCCATCTCTGATTCCGCACATTCGATTCCCAGCCTCTGATTCCCCATCTCTGATTCCCCACCTCTGATTCCCCAACTTTGATTCCCCACCTCTGATTCCCCAGCTCTGATTCCCCGTCTCTGATTCTCCGCATCTGATTCCCTGCATCTGATTCCCAGCCTCTGATTCCCTGCCTCTGATTCCCAAACTCTGATTCCCCACCTCTGATTCCCCATATCTGATTCCCCGCCTCTGTTTCCCCACCTCTGATTCCCCGCCTCTGTTTCCCCATATCTGATTCCCCGCCTCTATTTGCCCGCCTCTGATTCCCCGCCTCTGTTTCCCCATATCTGATTACCCGCCTCTGAATCCCCAACTCTGATTCCCTGCCTCTAATTTCCCAGCTCTGATTCCCCGCCTCTGATTCCCCGTGTCTGATTTCCTGCCTCTGATTCCCCGCCTCTGATTACCCATGTCTGATTCACCGCCTCTGATTCCCCACCTCTGATTCCCCATCTCTGATTCCGCACATCCGATTCACTGCCTTTGATTCCCCAGCTCTGATTCCCCGCCTCTGATTCCCCGCGTCTTATTCCCTGCTTCTGATTCTGATTCCCTGCCTCTGATTCCCCATCTCTGATTCTGCACATCTGATTCCCTGCCTCTGATTCCAAACCTCTGATTCCCCATATCTGATTCCCCGCCTCTGTTTCCCCGCCTCTGAATCCCCGCCTCTGTTTCCCCATAGCTAAGTCCCCGCCTCTGATTCCCCAACTCTGATTCCCCACCTCTGATTCCCCAGCTCTGATTCCCCGCCTCTGATTCCCCGCATCTGATTCCCTGCATCTGATTCCCAGCCTCTGATTCCCTGCCTCTGATTCCCAACCTCTGATTCCCCACCTCTGATTCCCCATATCTGATTCCCCGCCTCTGTTTCCCCGCCTCTGATTCCCCGCCTCTGTTTCCCCATATCTGATTCCCCGCCTCTATTTCCCCGCCTCTGATTCCCCGCCTCTGATTCCCCATATCTGATTCCCCGCCTCTGATTCCCCGCGTCTGATTACCGGCCTCTGATTCCCCGCTCTGATTCCCCACCTCTGATTCCCCATATCTGATTTGCTGCCTCTGTTTCCACGCCTCTGATTCCCCACCTCTGATTCCCCGCCTGTGATTCGCCAGCTATGATTCCCCGCCTCTGATACCCCGCGTCTGATTCCCTGCCTCTGATTCCCCGCCTCTGATTCCACATCTCTGATTCACCACCTCTGATTCCCCGCGTCTGATTCCCCGCCTCTGATTCCCCATCTCTGATTCCCCATCTCTGATTCCCAAATTCTGATTCCCCGCCTCTGATTCCCCAGCTCTGTTTCCTCGCCTCTGATTCCCTGCCTCTGATTCCCAACCTCTGATTCCCCATATTGATTCCCTGCCTCTGATTCCCTGCCTCTGATTCCCCAACTCTGATTCCCCGCCTCTGATTCACCAGCTCTGATTCCCCGCCTCTGATTCCCCGTGTTTGATTCCCTGCCTCTGATTCCCGGCCTCTGATTCCCCATCTCTGATTCACCGCCTTTGATTCGCCACCTCTGATTCCCCATATCTGATTCCCCGCCTCTGTTACCCCGCCCCTGATTCCCCGCCTCTGTTTCCCCATATCTGATTCCCCGCCTCTGATTCCCAACTATGATTCCCCGCCTCTGATTCCCCATATCTGATTCCCCGCCTCTGATTCCCCAGCTCTGATTCCCTGCCTCTGATTCCCCGCGTTCTATTCCCTGCCTCTGATTCCCCGCCTGTGATTCCCCATCTCTGATTCACCACCTCTGATTCCCCACCACTGATTCCCCATATCTAATTCCCCGCCTCTGTTTGCCCGCCTCTGATTCCCCGCCTCTGTTTCCCCATATCTGATTCCCCGCCTCTGAATCCCCAACTCTGATTCCCTGCCTCTGATTCCCCAGCTTCATTCCCCACCTTTGATTCCCCCCGTCTGATTCCCAGCCTCTGTATCCCCGTGTCTGATAACCTGCCTCTGATTCCCCGCCTCTGATTCTCCATCTCAGATTCACCGCCTCTGATTCCCCACCTCTGATTCCCCATCTCTGATTCCGCACATCCGATTCCCTGCCTCTGATTCCCCGACTCTGATTCCCCACCTCTGATTCCCGAGCTCTGATTCCCCGCCTCCGATTCCCCAACTCTGATTCCCCGCCTCTGATTCCCCAGTTCTGATTCCCCACCTCTGATTCCCCGTGTTTGATCCCCTGCCTCTGATTCCCCGCCTCTGATTCCCCATCTCTGATTCACCGCCTTTGATTCGCCACCTCTGATTCCCCATATCTGATTCCTCGCCACTGTTTCCCCGCCTCTGATTCCCCGCCTCTGATTCCCCATATCTCATTCCCCGCCTCTGATTCCCCATCTCTGATTCCCGGACTCTGATTCCCCACCTCTGATTCCCGACCTGTTATTCCCGGCATCTGATTCCGGCCTCTGATTCCCGGCCTCTGATTCCCTGCTTCTGATTCTGATTCCCCACCTCTGATTCCCGAGCTCTGATTCCCCGCCTCCGATTCCCCAACTCTGATTCCCCGCCTCTGATTTCGCACATCTAATTCCCTGCCTCTGATTCCCCAACTCTGATTCCCCATATCTGAATCCCCACCTCTGTTTCCCCGTCTCTGATTCCCCGCCTCTGTTTCCCCATATCTAAGTCCCCGCCTCTGATTCCCCAACTTTGATTCCCCACCTCTGATTCCCCAGCTCTGATTCTCCGCCTCAGATTCCCCGAATCTGATTCCCTGCATCTGATTCCCAGCCTCTGATTCCCTGCCTCTGATTCCCAACCTCTGATTCCCCACCTCTGATTCCCCATATCTGATTCCCCGCCTCTGTTTCCCCGCCTCTGATTCCCCGCCTCTGTTTCCCCATATCTGAATCCCCGCCTATATTTGCCCGCCTCTGATTCCCCGCCTCTGTTTCCCCATATCTGATTCCCCGCCTCTGAATCCCCAACTCTGATTCCCTGCCTCTAATTTCCCAGCCCTGATTCCCCGCCTCTGATTCCCCAGCTCTGTTTCCTCGCCTCTGATTCCCTGCCTCTGATTCCCAACCTCTGATTCCCCATATTGATTCCCTGCCTCTGATTCCCTGCCTCTGATTCCCCAACTCTGATTCCCCGCCTCTGATTCACCAGCTCTGATTCCCCGCCTCTGATTCCCCGTGTTTGATTCCCTGCCTCTGATTCCCGGCCTCTGATTCCCCATCTCTGATTCACCGCCTTTGATTCGCCACCTCTGATTCCCCATATCTGATTCCCCGCCTCTGTTTCCCCGCCTCTGATTCCCCGCCTCTGTTTCCCCATATCTGAATCCCCGCCTATATTTGCCCGCCTCTGATTCCCCGCCTCTGTTTCCCCATATCTGATTCCCCGCCTCTGAATCCCCAACTCTGATTCCCTGCCTCTAATTTCCCAGCCCTGATTCCCCGCCTCTGATTCCCCGCGTCTGATTTCCTGCCTCTGATTCCCCGCCTCTGATTCCCCACCTCTGATTCCACATCTCTGATTCCATACATCCGATTCCCTGCCTCTGATTCCCTGCCTCTGATTCACTGCCTCTGCTTCCCAGCTCTGATTCCCCGCCTCTGATTCCCCGTGTCTTATCCCCTGCTTCTGATTCTGATTCCCTGCCTCTGATTCCCCATCTCTGATTCCGCACATCTGATTCCCTGCCTCTGACTCCCCACCTCTGATTCCCCATATCTGATTCCCCGCCTCTGTTTCCCCGCCTCTGATTCCCCGCCTCTGTTTCCCCATATCTAAGTCCCTGCCTCTGATTCCCTGCCTCTGATTCACTGCCTCTGCTTCCCCAGCTCTGATTCCCCGCCTCTGATTCCCCGCGTCTTATTCCCTGCTTCTGATTCTGATTCCCTGCCTCTGATTCCCCATCTCTGATTCTGCACATCTGATTCCCTGCCTCTGATTCCCCACCTCTGATTCCCCATATCTGATTCCCCGCCTCTGAATCCCCATCTCTGATTCCCGGACTCTGATTCCCCACCTCTGATTCCCGGCCTCTTATTACCAGCATCTGATTCCAGGCCTCTGATACCCGGCCTCTGATTCCCCGCTTCTGATTCTGATTCCCTGCCTCTGATTCTCCATCTCTGATTCCGCACATCTGATTCCCTGCCTCTGATTCCCCACCTCTGATTCCCCATATCTGATTCCCCGCCTCTGTTTCCCCGCCTCTGATTCCCCGCCTCTGTTTCCCCATATCGAATTCCCCACCTCTGATGCACCAACTCTGATTCCCCGCCTCTGATTCCCCAGCTCTGATTCCCCGCCTCTGATTCCCCGCATCCGATTCCCCATATCTGATTCCCCGCCTCTGTTTCCCCGCCTCTGATTCCCCGCCTCTGTTTCCCCATATCTGATTCCCCGCCTCTGATTGCCAACTATGATTCCCCGCCTCTGATTCCCCATCTCTGATTCCCCGCCTCTGATTACCCATGTCTGATTGACCGCCTCTGATTCCCCACCTCTGATTCCCCATCTCTGATTCCGCACATCCGATTCCCTGCCTCTGATTCCCTGCCTCTGATTCACTGCCTCTGCTTCCCCAGCTCTGATTCCCCGCCTCTGATTCCCCGCGTCTTATCCCCTGCTTCTGATTCTGATTCCCCGCCTTTGATTCGCCACCTCTGATTCCCCATATCTGATTCCCCGCCTCTGTTTCCCCGCCCCTGATTCCCCGCCTCTGTTTCCCCATATCTGATTCCCCGCCTCTGATTCCCAACTATGATTCCCCGCCTCTGATTCCCCATATCTGATTCCCCGCCTCTGATTCCCCAGCTCTGATTCCCTGCCTCTGATTCCCCGCGTTCTATTCCCTGCCTCTGATTCCCCGCCTGTGATTCCCCATCTCTGATTCACCACCTCTGATTCCCCACCACTGATTCCCCATATCTAATTCCCCGCCTCTGTTTGCCCGCCTCTGATTCCCCGCCTCTGTTTCCCCATATCTGATTCCCCGCCTCTGAATCCCCAACTCTGATTCCCTGCCTCTGATTCCCCAGCTTCATTCCCCACCTTTGATTCCCCCCGTCTGATTCCCAGCCTCTGTATCCCCGTGTCTGATAACCTGCCTCTGATTCCCCGCCTCTGATTCTCCATCTCAGATTCACCGCCTCTGATTCCCCACCTCTGATTCCCCATCTCTGATTCCGCACATCCGATTCCCTGCCTCTGATTCCCCGACTCTGATTCCCCACCTCTGATTCCCGAGCTCTGATTCCCCGCCTCCGATTCCCCAACTCTGATTCCCCGCCTCTGATTCCCCAGTTCTGATTCCCCACCTCTGATTCCCCGTGTTTGATCCCCTGCCTCTGATTCCCCGCCTCTGATTCCCCATCTCTGATTCACCGCCTTTGATTCGCCACCTCTGATTCCCCATATCTGATTCCTCGCCACTGTTTCCCCGCCTCTGATTCCCCGCCTCTGATTCCCCATATCTCATTCCTCGCCTCTGATTCCCCATCTCTGATTCCCGGACTCTGATTCCCTGCTTCTGATTCTGATTCCCCACCTCTGATTCCCGAGCTCTGATTCCCCGCCTCCGATTCCCCAACTCTGATTCCCCGCCTCTGATTCCGCACATCTAATTCCCTGCCTCTGATTCCCCAACTCTGATTCCCCATATCTGAATCCCCGCCTCTGTTTCCCCGTCTCTGATTCCCCGCCTCTGTTTCCCCATATCTAAGTCCAACCTGTGATTCCCCAACTTTGATTCCCCACCTCTGATTCCCCAGCTCTGATTCTCCGCCTCAGATTCCCCGCATCTGATTCCCTGCATCTGATTCCCAGCCTCTGAATCCCTGCCTCTGATTCCCAACCTCTGATTCCCCACCTCTGATTCCCCATATCTGATTCCCCGCCTCTGTTTCCCCGCCTCTGATTCCCCGCCTCTGTTTCCCCATATCTGAATCCCCGCCTATATTTGCCCGCCTCTGATTCCCCGCCTCTGTTTCCCCATATCTGATTCCCCGCCTCTGAATCCCCAACTCTGATTCCCTGCCTCTAATTTCCCAGCCCTGATTCCCCGCCTCTGATTCCCCGTGTCTGATTTCCTGCCTCTGATTCCCCGCCTCTGATTCCCCACCTCTGATTCCACATCTCTGATTCCGCACATCCGATTCCCTGCCTCTGATTCCCTGCCTCTGATTCACTGCCTCTGCTTCCCAGCTCTGATTCCCCGCCTCTGATTCCCCGTGTCTTATCCCCTGCTTCTGATTCTGATTCCCTGCCTCTGATTCCCCATCTCTGATTCCGCACATCTGATTCCCTGCCTCTGACTCCCCACCTCTGATTCCCCATATCTGATTCCCCGCCTCTGTTTCCCCGCCTCTGATTCCCCGCCTCTGTTTCCCCATATCTAAGTCCCTGCCTCTGATTCCCTGCCTCTGATTCACTGCCTCTGCTTCCCCAGCTCTGATTCCCCGCCTCTGATTCCCCGCGTCTTATTCCCTGCTTCTGATTCTGATTCCCTGCCTCTGATTCCCCATCTCTGATTCTGCACATCTGATTCCCTGCCTCTGATTCCCCACCTCTGATTCCCCATATCTGATTCCCCGCCTCTGAATCCCCATCTCTGATTCCCGGACTCTGATTCCCCACCTCTGATTCCCGGCCTCTTATTACCAGCATCTGATTCCAGGCCTCTGATACCCGGCCTCTGATTCCCCGCTTCTGATTCTGATTCCCTGCCTCTGATTCTCCATCTCTGATTCCGCACATCTGATTCCCTGCCTCTGATTCCCCACCTCTGATTCCCCATATCTGATTCCCCGCCTCTGTTTCCCCGCCTCTGATTCCCCGCCTCTGTTTCCCCATATCGAATTCCCCACCTCTGATGCACCAACTCTGATTCCCCGCCTCTGATTCCCCAGCTCTGATTCCCCGCCTCTGATTCCCCGCATCCGATTCCCCATATCTGATTCCCCGCCTCTGTTTCCCCGCCTCTGATTCCCCGCCTCTGTTTCCCCATATCTGATTCCCCGCCTCTGATTCCCAACTATGATTCCCCGCCTCTGATTCCCCAGCTCTGATTCCCTGCCTCTGATTCCCCGCCTCCGATTCCCCAACTCTGATTCCCCGCCTCTGATTCCCCAGTTCTGATTCCCCACCTCTGATTCCCCGTGTTTGATCCCCTGCCTCTGATTCCCCGCCTCTGATTCCCCATCTCTGATTCACCGCCTTTGATTCGCCACCTCTGATTCCCCATATCTGATTCCTCGCCACTGTTTCCCCGCCTCTGATTCCCCGCCTCTGATTCCCCATATCTCATTCCTCGCCTCTGATTCCCCATCTCTGATTCCCGGACTCTGATTCCCTGCTTCTGATTCTGATTCCCCACCTCTGATTCCCGAGCTCTGATTCCCCGCCTCCGATTCCCCAACTCTGATTCCCCGCCTCTGATTCCGCACATCTAATTCCCTGCCTCTGATTCCCCAACTCTGATTCCACATATCTGAATCCCCGCCTCTGTTTCCCCGTCTCTGATTCCCCGCCTCTGTTTCCCCATATCTAAGTCCAACCTCTGATTCCCCAACTTTGATTCCCCACCTCTGATTCCCCAGCTCTGATTCTCCGCCTCAGATTCCCCGCATCTGATTCCCTGCATCTGATTCCCAGCCTCTGAATCCCTGCCTCTGATTCCCAACCTCTGATTCCCCACCTCTGATTCCCCATATCTGATTCCCCGCCTCTGTTTCCCCGCCTCTGATTCCCCGCCTCTGTTTCCCCATATCTGAATCCCCGCCTATATTTGCCCGCCTCTGATTCCCCGCCTCTGTTTCCCCATATCTGATTCCCCGCCTCTGAATCCCCAACTCTGATTCCCTGCCTCTAATTTCCCAGCCCTGATTCCCCGCCTCTGATTCCCCGTGTCTGATTTCCTGCCTCTGATTCCCCGCCTCTGATTCCCCACCTCTGATTCCACATCTCTGATTCCGCACATCCGATTCCCTGCCTCTGATTCCCTGCCTCTGATTCACTGCCTCTGCTTCCCAGCTCTGATTCCCCGCCTCTGATTCCCCGTGTCTTATCCCCTGCTTCTGATTCTGATTCCCTGCCTCTGATTCCCCATCTCTGATTCCGCACATCTGATTCCCTGCCTCTGACTCCCCACCTCTGATTCCCCATATCTGATTCCCCGCCTCTGTTTCCCCGCCTCTGATTCCCCGCCTCTGTTTCCCCATATCTAAGTCCCTGCCTCTGATTCCCTGCCTCTGATTCACTGCCTCTGCTTCCCCAGCTCTGATTCCCCGCCTCTGATTCCCCGCGTCTTATTCCCTGCTTCTGATTCTGATTCCCTGCCTCTGATTCCCCATCTCTGATTCTGCACATCTGATTCCCTGCCTCTGATTCCCCACCTCTGATTCCCCATATCTGATTCCCCGCCTCTGAATCCCCATCTCTGATTCCCGGACTCTGATTCCCCACCTCTGATTCCCGGCCTCTTATTACCAGCATCTGATTCCAGGCCTCTGATACCCGGCCTCTGATTCCCCGCTTCTGATTCTGATTCCCTGCCTCTGATTCTCCATCTCTGATTCCGCACATCTGATACCCTGCCTCTGATTCCCCACCTCTGATTCCCCATATCTGATTCCCCGCCTCTGTTTCCCCGCCTCTGATTCCCCGCCTCTGTTTCCCCATATCGAATTCCCCACCTCTGATGCACCAACTCTGATTCCCCGCCTCTGATTCCCCAGCTCTGATTCCCCGCCTCTGATTCCCCGCATCCGATTCCCCATATCTGATTCCCCGCCTCTGTTTCCCCGCCTCTGATTCCCCGCCTCTGTTTCCCCATATCTGATTCCCCGCCTCTGATTCCCAACTATGATTCCCCGCCTCTGATTCCCCAGCTCTGATTCCCTGCCTCTGATTCCCCGCGTTCTATTCCCTGCCTCTGATTCCCCGCCTGTGATTCCCCATCTCTGATTCACCACCTCTGATTCCCCACCTGTGATTCCCCATATCTAATTCCCCGCCTCTGTTTGCCCGCCTGATTCCCCGCCTCTGTTTCCCCATATCTGATTCCCCGCCACTGAATCCCCAACTCTGATTCCCTGCCTCTGATTCCCCAGCTCTGATTCCCCGCCTTTGATTCCCCCCGTCTGATTCCCAGCCTCTGAATCCCCGTGTCTGATATCCTGCCTCTGATTCCCCGCCTCTGATTCCCCATCTCAGATTCACCGCCTCTGATTCCCCACCTCTGATTCCCCATCTCTGATTCCGCACATCCGATTCCCTGCCTCTGATTCCCCGACTCTGATTCACCACCTCTGATTCCCCAGCTCTGATTCCCCGCCTCTGATTCCCCAACTCTGATTCCCCGCCTCTGATTCCCCGCCTCTGTTTCCCCATATCTAAGTCCCCGCCTCTGATTCCCCAACTCTGATTCCCCACCTCTGATTCCCCAGCTCTGATAACCCACCTCTGATTCCCCATCTCTGATTCCGCACATCTGATTCCCTGCCTCTGATTCCCCACCTCTGTTTCCCCATATCTAAGTCCCCGCCTCTGATTCCCCAGCTCTGTTTCCTCGCCTCTGATTCCCTGCCTCTGATTCCAAACCTCTGATTCCCCATATTGATTCCCTGCCTCTGATTCCCTGCCTCTGATTCCCCAACTCTGATTCCCCGCCTCTGATTCACCAGCTCTGATTCCCCGCCTCTGATTCCCCGTGTTTGATTCCCTGCCTCTGATTCCCGGCCTCTGATTCCCCATCTCTGATTCACCGCCTTTGATTCGCCACCTCTGATTCCCCATATCTGATTCCCCGCCTCTGTTTCCCCAACTCTGATTCCCTGCCTCTAATTTCCCAGCTCTGATTCCCCGCCTCTGTTTCCCCGTGTCTGATTTCCTGCCTCTGATTCCCAACTATGATTCCCCGCCTCTGATTCCCCATCTCTGATTCCCCGCCTCTGATTACCCATGTCTGATTGACCGCCTCTGATTCCCCACCTCTGATTCCCCATCTCTGATTCCGCACATCCGATTCCCTGCCTCTGATTCCCTGCCTCTGATTCACTGCCTCTGCTTCCCCAGCTCTGATTCCCCGCCTCTGATTCCCCGCGTCTTATCCCCTGCTTCTGATTCTGATTCCCCGCCTCTGTTTCCCCGCCTCTGTTTCCCCATATCTAAGTCCCCGCCTCTGATTCCCCAACACTGATTCCCCACCTCTGATTCCCCAGCTCTGATTCCCCGCCTCTGATCCCCGCATCTGATTCCCTGCATCTGATTCCCAGCCTCTGATTCCCTGCCTCTGATTCCCAACCTCTGATTCCCCACCTCTGATTCCCCATATCTGATTCCCCGCCTCTGTTTCCCCGTCTCTGATTCCCCGCCTCTGTTTCCCCATATCTGATTCCCCGCCTCTATTTGCCCACCTCTGATTCCCCACCACTGTTTCCCCATATCTGATTCCCCGCCACTGAATCCCCAACTCTGATTCCCTGCATCTAATTCCCCAGCTCTGATTCCCCGCCTCTGATTCCCCGTGTCTGATTTCCTGCCTCTGATTCCCCGCCTCTGATTACCCATGTCTGATTCACCGCCTCTGATTCCCCACCTCTGATTCCCCATCTCTGATTCCGCACATCCGATTCCCTGCCTCTGAATCCCCGCCTCTGATTCACCGCCTCTGATTCCCGGCCTCTGATTTCCCGCCTCTGATTCCCTGCCACTGATACCCCGCCCCTGATTCCCCACCTCTGAATCCCCATATCTGATTCCCCGCCTCTGTTTCCCCACCTCTGATTCCCCGCCTCTGATTCCCCATATCTCATTCCCCGCCTCTGAATCCCCATCTCTGATTCCCGGACTCTGATTCCCCACCTCTGATTCCCGGCCTCTTATTCCCGGCATCTGATTCCGGCCTCTGATTCCCGGCCTCTGATTCCCTGCTTCTGATTCTGATTCCCTGCCTTTGATTCCCCATCTCTGATTCCGCACATCTGATTCCCTGCCTCTGATTCCCAACCTCTGAATCCCCATATCTGATTCCCCACCTCTGTTTCCCCGCCTCTGATTCCACACCTCTGTTTCCCAATATCTAAGTCCCCGCCTCTGATTCCCCAACTCTGATTCCCCACCTCTGATTCCCCAGCTCTCATTCCCCGCCTCTGATTCCCCGCATCTGATTCCCTGCATCTGATTCCAAGCCTCTGATTCCCTGCCTCTGATTCCCAAACTCTGTTTCCCCGCCTCTGATTCCCCGCCTCTGTTTCCCCATATCTAATTCCCCACCTCTGATGCACCAACTCTGATTCCCCGCCTCTGATTCCCCAGCTCTGATTCCCCGCCTCTGATTCCCCAGCTCTGATTCCCCGCCTCTGATTCCCCGTGTCTGATTTCCTGCCTCTGATTCCCCGCCTCTGATTACCCATGTCTGATTCACCGCCTCTGATTCCCCACCTCTGATTCCCCATCTCTGATTCCGCACATCCGATTCACTGCCTTTGATTCCCCAGCTCCGATTCCCCGCCTCTGATTCCCCGCGTCTTATTCCCTGCTTCTGATTCTGATTCCCTGCCTCTGATTCCCCATCTCTGATTCTGCACATCTGATTCCCTGCCTCTGATTCCAAACCTCTGATTCCCCATATCTGATTCCCCGCCTCTGTTTCCCCGCCTCTGAATCCCCGCCTCTGTTTCCCCATATCTAAGTCCCCGCCTCTGATTCCCCAACTCTGATTCCCCACCTCTGATTCCCCAGCTCTGATTCCCCGCCTCTGATTCCCCGCATCTGATTCCCTGCATCTGATTCCCAGCCTCTGATTCCCTGCCTCTGATTCCCAACCTCTGATTCCCCACCTCTGATTCCCCATATCTGATTCCCCGCCTCTGTTTCCCCGCCTCTGATTCCCCGCCTCTGTTTCCCCATATCTGATTCCCCGCCTCTATTTCCCCGCCTCTGATTCCCCGCCTCTGATTCCCCATATCTGATTCCCCGCCTCTGATTCCCCGCGTCTGATTACCGGCCTCTGATTCCCGGCTCTGATTCCCCACCTCTGATTCCCCATATCTGATTTGCTGCCTCTGTTTCCACGCCTCTGATTCCCCACCTCTGATTCCCCGCCTGTGATTCGCCAGCTATGATTCCCCGCCTCTGATACCCCGCGTCTGATTCCCTGCCTCTGATTCCCCGCCTCTGATTCCACATCTCTGATTCACCACCTCTGATTCCCCGCGTCTGATTCCCCGCCTCTGATTCCCCATCTCTGATTCCCCATCTCTGATTCCCCAATTCTGATTCCCCGCCTCTGATTCCACAGCTCTGTTTCCTCGCCTCTGATTCCCTGCCTCTGATTCCCAACCTCTGATTCCCCATATTGATTCCCTGCCTCTGATTCCCTGCCTCTGATTCCCTGCCTCTGATTCCCGGCCTCTGATTCCCCATCTCTGATTCACCGCCTTTGATTCGCCACCTCTGATTTCCCATATCTGATTCCCCGCCTCTGTTTCCCCGCCCCTGATTCCCCGCCTCTGTTTCCCCATATCTGATTCCCCGCCTCTGATTCCCAACTATGATTCCCCGCCTCTGATTCCCCTGCTCTGATTCCCTGCCTCTGATTCCCCGCGTTCCATTCCCTGCCTCTGATTCCCCGCCTGTGATTCCCCATCTCTGATTCACCACCTCTGATTCCCCACCACTGATTCCCCATATCTAATTCCCCGCCTCTGTTTGCCCGCCTCTGATTCCCCGCCTCTGTTACCCCATATCTGATTCCCCGCCTCTGAATCCCCAAATCTGATTCCCTGCCTCTGATTCCCCAGCTTCATTCCCCACCTTTGATTCCCCCCGTCTGATTCCCAGCCTCTGTATCCCCGTGTCTGATAACCTGCCTCTGATTCCCCGCCTCTGATTCCCCATCTCAGATTCACCGCCTCTGATTCCCCACCTCTGATTCCCCATCTCTGATTCCGCACATCCGATTCCCTGCCTCTGATTCCCCGACTCTGATTCCCCACCTCTGATTCCCGAGCTCTGATTCCCCGCCTCCGATTCCCCAACTCTGATTCCCCGCCTCTGATTCCCCAGTTCTGATTCCTCACCTCTGATTCCCCGTGTTTGATCCCCTGCCTCTGATTCCCCGCCTCTGATTCCCCATCTCTGATTCCCCGCCTCTGATTCCCCATATCTCATTCCCCGCCTCTGATTCCCCATCTCTGATTCCCGGACTCTGATTCCCCACCTCTGATTCCCGACCTGTTATTCCCGGCATCTGATTCCGGCCTCTGATTCCCGGCCTCTGATTCCCTGCTTCTGATTCTGATTCCCTGCCTCTGATTCCCCAACTCTGATTCCGCACATCTAATTCCCTGCCTCTGATTCCCCAACTCTGATTCCCCATATCTGAATCCCCGCCTCTGTTTCCCCGTCTCTGATTCCCCGCCTCTGTTTCCCCATATCTAAGTCCCCGCCTCTGATTCCCCAACTTTGATTCCCCACCTCTGATTCCCAAGCTCTGATTCTCCGCCTCAGATTCCCCGCATCTGATTCCCTGCATCTGATTCCCAGCCTCTGATTCCCTGCCTCTGATTCCCAACCTCTGATTCCCCACCTCTGATTCCCCATATCAGATTCCCCGCCTCTGTTTCCCCGCCTCAGATTCCCCGCCTCTGTTTCCCCATATCTGAATCCCCGCCTATATTTGCCCGCCTCTGATTCCCCGCCTCTGTTTCCCCATATCTGATTCCCCGCCTCTGAATCCCCAACTCTGATTCCCTGCCTCTAATTTCCCAGCCCTGATTCCCCGCCTCTGATTCCCCGTGTCTGATTTCCTGCCTCTGATTCCCCGCCTCTGATTACCCATGTCTGATTCACCGCCTCTGATTCCCCACCTCTGATTCCACATCTCTGATTCCGCACATCCGATTCCCTGCCTCTGATTCCCTGCCTCTGATTCACTGCCTCTGCTTCCCCAGCTCTGATTCCCCGCCTCTGATTCCCCGTGTCTTATCCCCTGCTTCTGATTCTGATTCCCTGCCTCTGATTCCCCATCTCTGATTCCGCACATCTGATTCCCTGCCTCTGACTCCCCACCTTTGATTCCCCATATCTGATTCCCCGCCTCTGTTTCCCCGCCTCTGATTCCCCGCCTCTGTTTCCCCATATCTAAGTCCCTGCCTCTGATTACCCATGTCTGATTCACCGCCTCTGATTCCCCACCTCTGATTCCCCATCTCTGATTCCGCACATCCGATTCACTGCCTTTGATTCCCCAGCTCTGATTCCCCGCCTCTGATTCCCCGCGTCTTATTCCCTGCTTCTGATTCTGATTCCCTGCCTCTGATTCCCCATCTCTGATTCTGCACATCTGATTCCCTGCCTCTGATTCCAAACCTCTGATTCCCCATATCTGATTCCCCGCCTCTGTTTCCCCGCCTCTGAATCCCCGCCTCTGTTTCCCCATAGCTAAGTCCCCGCCTCTGATTCCCCAACTCTGATTCCCCACCTCTGATTCCCCAGCTCTGATTCCCCGCCACTGATTCCCCGCCACTGATTCCCCGCATCTGATTCCCTGCATCTGATTCCCAGCCTCTGATTCCCTGCCGCTGATTCCCAACCTCTGATTCCCCACCTCTGATTCCCCATATCTGATTCCCCGCCTCTGTTTCCCCGCCTCTGAATCCCCGCCTCTGTTTCCCCATATCTGATTCCCCGCCTCTATTTCCCCGCCTCTGATTCCCCGCCTCTGATTCCCCATATCTGATTCCCCGCGTCTGATTACCGGCCTCTGATTCCCCGCTCTGATTCCCCATCTCTGATTCACAACCTCTGATTCCCCACCTCTGATTCCCCATGTCTGATTTGCTGCCTCTGATTCCCCGCCTGTGATTCGCCAGCTATGATTCCCCGCCTCTGATTCCCCGCGTCTGATTCCCCGCCTCTGATTCCCCATCTCTGATTCCCCATCTCTGATTCCCCAATCCTGATTCCCCGCCTCTGATTCCCCAGCTCTGTTTCCTCGCCTCTGATTCCCTGCCTCTGATTCCCAACCTTTGATTCCCCATATTGATTCCCTGCCTCTGATTCCCTGCCTCTGATTCCCCAACTCTGATTCCCCGCCTCTGATTCACCAGCTCTGATTCCCCGCCTCTGATTCCCCGTGTTTGATTCCCTGCCTCTGATTCCCGGCCTCTGATTCCCCATCTCTGATTCACCGCCTTTGATTCGCCACCTCTGATTCCCCATATCTGATTCCCCGCCTCTGTTTCCCCGCCCCTGATTCCCCGCCTCTGTTTCCCCATATCTGATTCCCCGCCTCTGATTCCCAACTATGATTCCCCGCCTCTGATTCCCCTGCTCTGATTCCCTGCCTCTGATTCCCCGCGTTCTATTCCCTGCCTCTGATACCCCGCCTGTGATTCCCCATCTCTGATTCACCACCTCTGATTCCCCACCTCTGATTCCCCATATCTAATTCCCCGCCTCTGTTTGCCCGCCTCTGATTCCCCGCCTCTGTTTCCCCATATCTGATTCCCCGCCTCTGAATCCCCAACTCTGATTCCCTGCCTCTGATTCCCCAGC